>NW_009646631.1:13978-110405 GCF_000708025.1 Charadrius vociferus | reverse complement strand
TTAATTAACAAAGGGTAAAGAATAAAGGGAACAAACGGATTTTTTAAAAACACTGCTTTGAGACAGGCACGTGATTTTGCATTTTGATTTTTTGTTTTATCAGGTAATCTCTCCTGTTTATTTAACTGGTGTGTATGGATGCTTGTCCTGCAAAACTTCAGGTTCTGTGCCTTCCCTTCTTGCACACCCAGCAATCATGCTGAAGTTGGTGAGCATTGTGGGTGTGCAAGAAGGGGTCAGAGATGAGGTGTTGCTCTGTCTATCTTCTTAGCCTTTAGCCTGTGGACTCCTAAGCAAAGGCTGTTGTGAATTTTCCAGAAAAAGGTCTTGGGGTATACATAGGAAACAGGTCCCTCGGGGGATGCGTTTGGTAGTGTGACAGCTGTAGGAGAGTTGGGAGTGTAATTGCACATGACATGGTTACAGTGTAATATACTATTTTGGTTATCCTGGTCTGTATTGCTGCATCCTCTTAGAACGCTTACACTGGAGCTTATTTCAAGCAGCCTCTACGTAGGTCTTTTTGGAAGGACCATACTGAGATATCAAGGACAATAAAGTTGACATTGTGAGGGTTTGAATACCCTTGCAGTGTTGCACTGCTTCAAATCCTACATGAGGCTGGGGCAGAGTTCAGCTTTCTTTGCCTAATAAAATCCTAAAGCTGTCCATGCCCAAGGCAATTAAAACAGCCATTTTCAATGGAAGAATTTTTGGTGTACTAACTCTGAAATTAGTGATCTCGGCTTTTGTTTTGATCTGCAAAACCTGTAAATAAGTGGACCAGCCAAGGCAATAGGCACTGGGGGTCCTGATTCATCTGACTGTTTGAGGTGCGTTGGGTTGTCCCATGTGGCCTCCAGCTGTAGCTCCCACAAGGAATGCATCTCCCAGTAAACCTGTGTCATATCTACTGGTCCTACATAGATGTTTTAGATAGCCTAAGGTGTCTGAAATGACTCTTGCCATGAGTGGTTAGGTAGCTGAGGGAAACTCTGTTTTTCTTCTGTTTCTGCCACTCAGTCACTCTGATGGGATATATTGATTTTTGGGTTTTTTTTCATTATTTTAAATTTTTTCTTTGAGTGGGCTAACACAGGATCTGTGATACTAGGTGAGTCATAGTAAGGGGAATTAAGAACTTGCTGGAGGCTGCAAAAAGTTTTTTAAGTTTTCACTTTCAATCAATTATAAATTTGTGGGATTTGTTGTGATTTCTTTACTCTGCTACTATTTTCCACCAGTTTAAAGCTGGTCTGAAAACAAAACTTGATGCGGAATACTATAAGTCTGCTCTAACGCAGTGCTATAAATGTGTTTGGATTGAGATACAGAAATAAATAACTGTGCGTTGCTCAAATGTAGAAATAAGAATATTTCCAAGTTTGAATAAATAAATGAAATTTAATGCAGTTTGAGGAGAGCCCATGCCAGACTCTGTGCCAATGCAGAGTGTTAATCTGTGATTCTGTGCTCATCTTCGAAAG
Source organism: Charadrius vociferus (assembly GCF_000708025.1). Lineage (NCBI taxonomy): Eukaryota > Metazoa > Chordata > Aves > Charadriiformes > Charadriidae > Charadrius > Charadrius vociferus. Next base: position 108,918 of record NW_009646631.1, on the reverse strand, counting down.
ATTCTGTTGCTTTGGAGGAAATCTGTAGAGTGCCAAAAGCCAGTGGCTTGTGCCATCACTCCAAGGATTATTGTACGTTGAGCTAGGAATATGCTATACATTCTTAACTAAAATGTGTTTGTCTTTATTAGTGTGTTTTCATTGCCTAGCTCGTTCTACAGCATTAAAGGAAAAAAGCTGATAATTCCATCCAGTAGATCTGGTTTTGACCTTACATATACCGATTCTTACAGTGATTGTGAATCCATTGACTTCAGAAACATTACTCCTGATTATACCAGGGTCGTCTCATAATGAGGGGCCAAGGTATTAAATGGAAATGAACCCCATAAAGCCATCAAGCTCAGACCTACTCTGTCCTCACGTGCTTGATCTGAACAATAAGAACTGGTGATTTATAAATCGTGTTGTCTGTTTGCTTCTTCGTCATTTAATTCTTTTTTTCTGTTGAATAAATGAAGATGTTCTGACCTTAACTCATCCCTTGTGAATTTGTTTGAAAAAAGCAGGATAGCTGTACCCCTTAAATGTGCTCGAGCTTTTGTTCAGATTTAGTGAGCGTCATCTTATTTTTTCAAAGGAAACACATTTCACTTGACCTCTAGGATCTGGCAGGACTTGCTGCATCCTCTTTTTCATCACTTTATCTTCATGGCTTTTTTTTTTTTTTCCAATTTTTTTTCTGCATTTTCAGAAGGAAGACTGGCCAATGCACAAACTAGAGTGTTCTGCCATGTGCGCTTTTGGGCAGAACTGGAATCCCTCAGAGACTGTGAGGCTAACGGCGAGGATCCTTGCCAAACAGGTGAGCAGGAGGCTGGACTTGGGAGGTACGTTCCTGTTCTGGGTGCCAGGGAAGGCAGGAAAATGAAAATTGACCGACAGTAACTGTCCCTGCAAAGCACGTACATACTAGCTTCCTGCGTACAACCGGGTGTAATACAGAGCATGAACAGCTGAACAAACTGACCATCGGACCACACTGTCAGGGCCACTATAGTCCAGCTGGAGACTTCTGGGGGAAGATGGCAAAAGGCTATTGAGATTTTAAACTCTGTAGCTATAACCTATGGCCAAGGTACTGTTGAACAAAGTCTGGAAAAGTTTACTGATAGGTGTTTCAAGCCTCTGTTCTGGTAGACTGGAGCTCTTGGTTATGTGTCGGGGCTAGCACTGAGGCCGTGTTGGTGAAGAGAAAGAATGAGACTTGGTATATGTGGTTAAATTCTGAGGAATGCTTCTAGTGTTATCTGTCTGCAGGCACTGACGTCTTTATGAAGCAGTTGCCTGTTTTACTATTTTTCAGCAATATTTGCATAGCATTGTGTAATACATAACTCCCAGTACGTTAGTGAGTCAAGAATACCTCTGAGGTATTCAGGTATAAATGTTTACAATTAGTGGAGTTAACTGGTGATAAACGGAGATTGAGAGAGAAGTCTCAGGACCTTGGTCTTTGGCAAAAAAGAATATTATTTGTAAGGAAGTAAGATTGCAAAGTCAACCTCATTTCAGTGTCCCCTAACTACATGGATACTGAGGATAACACAAGTGTTTACAGGGAGGGGATGGGCTTCATGAGTTTCAAGGTTATTATGCTGTTTATCTTTGTAGAGCTCTAAACTCTCTCCACAAAAACAAATCCTCTTTGAAGCATATTTGTGTGATTGAGGTCTGCTTATGTGACAAGGGCAACCTGGGTACTGTATGTAGTGAGGATTTTGGTGGCCTGCTGGGAAGGTAGCTGCATACTTGCTGTGTGTGTAGATGTGTGTGCGTGAATGTATGTGTGTGTGTCTTAATTAAAGTGTGGTTTAGTGGTGATCCACAAACAAAATCGAATGTTTAATGACAAAAAGTCATTGGAATAAATTTGTGCTTTTACTGCTTACAGGGAGGGGGGAGAACCCTACATGTCATATAAAAGCTAAATATGCAAACCATAGTCCCTGAACCTCAGCTGCTGGGCCACCTGCAAAGCCATATTTAATGGCCAAGATTACAAAGAAGTGGCCTTAGGCCAACAATGGAGCATTGCTTTTGAACTCTGTCAACAGTCAGTTTATTCACTTTCCTCAAAGCGAAGCCTGTCTCCTGCCTGCTTGCTATTGTTAGCAGCTTTCTGAGTGTCTAGAACAAAGCAAATGACATATTTAAAATACTGTTCAGTTTATGTATATAAATTTGATAGGAGTTAATCTTTGGCTGCCTAATTTGGTGCAGAGAGAATATTTCTGTGGCTTTACTAAGGGCAGTCAATTTAACTCATTGCTGTTCAAACTTCTGTAAATTCCATACAGTGTGGATTTGGAGTTATTTTACAGGTAGGAGTTCCTAACTTATGAATGAGCAGACAAAACTGGTAACTTAAAACATTAAGATATTTTCTTGTTGGGTTTTTTTTCCCTTATTGCTAGAAAACTCACCCTGAAAGAACACAGTCGGAGAAGCTGCTTGCTGTAAAAGAATTTGAATCACGTAAGTAAAAAAGGCTCGCAGGTAAACAGAGACAATTATCTATATTCATGATTTGCTTCCTCCTGGCCCCCTCCATCAAAACCTTTCAGAGCATCCCACTCCTGTTGGAGGGAGTAAACAAAGACAATTGTGGTTCCTCATTTTTTTGAAAGTGCAGTGCTCTTATTTCTTTTTTTTTTTTTTCTTGGTTGCTTGTGGGGGCTATGAAACAAGGGTGAAAACCTAGGCAGAATTAATTATGTAGCATACATCCATCTCATGGTTTTTCTGGTACTCTAATGTCTTTTGAGAATTGTAATGTTGTAAAATTAAAATAGCTGGTGTTTGTTACCAGGAGGCATAAAATCAGAGACGGCACAGTTGCTTGATGGTGACAGTGACTAAGGGGCTAATTGCAGAACCCTCTGGACTGTGCTTCAGTATCTGTCACTGCCAGTCAAATCTGACATGTTATATATGATTGTGTTGAAATTCCATGTCCTAAATGCTCCAAAATAATCCAGGGAAGGAGATGAGGCAATGGCTTGCTTTTGACTAGAAGGCTACTGTTTACCTCCAGTGAGGCAGAGTTAGAAACTGAGCAACTAGGGGACTAGTAACCACCCTGGCATAGTTTTCACTGGTCTGTTGTTTCTCTTTCTTGGTGTTCGGGGTAATATACAAGGAGACAATAGGTTTGTATGTTCCCATTTCTCACTCTGATGGCTTCCAAAACCCTTTATAAAATGCTGAATAAATGCAGTCATTGCTGGGACTTGAGGTAGCAGAGCAACCAAGCACAGCAAGATTATGGTCTTATTTGCTTCCTGGACAAAAACTCCTGTCACAGCTGTTGGGACAACTGGGGAAATAAGGGGGAAAAATGCCAACATTTGACTTTGCCTAAGGCAAGGATAATTTTTACAGGTAGGTTAGTAGGACTGAGTTTGAGGAGGCTGGGTAGGTGCTGAAGTAATTTCTGTATATTCTTCTGCATTGCAGCTTGTATTCAATAATTTATTAATTTGGGAGCTAAAAGGCTGAAAGGTTTTTATGTTGCAGTGTCCCCCTTGTCCTCTAGGAGCCCTTGTTTCGTTTCTGGTTTTGTTAGTAAGAACCTTTTGTTCATTCTGCCTTGTTAATTCTCCTCATCTCTCAGCACACCTTCGCCACGTTCAGCAGTTGCCTTGCTCTGTGCAGCACCCTGCACAGGAGAGGAAAAGGCACCTGGCTTTTATAGTAACAGCTCAACATTTCTGACTTGTTCTAATTCTCATGAAATTGTCCTATTTCATTTTCTGCAGTATTTTTTGTGACTGTCCTGTTATTTGCATCTGCTCTTAGAAATAATTTCCCTCCTTCTTCCACTGTTGTGCAGCCTTTTCTCTTCCTGCAGGTTTTTCTCTCCACTATTATTTTGAGTTGGAGAGGGCAAACTGATAATTTGCTGGCTCTGTTAGAGAAGGAATGAGTTGGTGATACTGCCACTGTGAGAAAGAGGATTAGCAAAAAACTTTCAAACACTCTGCTCTTGAGGAGAGAGAAGGGACCAGGACTGTATGGTCAATCACCTAGCTGGCTCTGCATGCACCAGCCAGAAAAAGGTTCAGTGGCCATAGCTTTGGCTAGAACCTGTCATGGGCCTGAGGGTAAATCTCTGAACAAACTATATGGGAGTACGCTTGGCAGGTGTGTCAGGACAACTCCGCTGATGTTCCTGCTGTCTCCTATTATCCTTAGATATCTGCGGCTTAAGTGCACCTCTGTTGGTGGTCACCCTCCAGCCCATGGAGACATGGACATTCTCAGGTGGCTCATAAGGTCGTGTTAGACAGCTGAGGATAGCTACCCACAGTTGATAGATTTCTAGAGGGCCAGGGCTGGCTGGTCTGTTTGCCAGGGTTAACAAATGCATTTTAAACACTGTAACGCTTCTCCCAAGTAAGGGAAACTTGTGTCCAATTACCTGCTAACGTAAAGATGTTAGAAATGCTTTTTAATCCTGCATGTTCTTGTAGCGCACGTGTGGCTTTGTCTGAAGCAGCATTACATTTATGGAAGAACAGACACTTCTTGCAGTACTTCCAACTAGCTGTTCCTTGAGGGGTTTCTGTTTAAGTCTGGGCCTGTTCTAACCTAAGTCTAGCTGCAGTTCACGGGGGAGTGTTCCTGTTACTGAAATGGAATGTATTCTTTGTCCACAGACCTTGACAAACTAGACAATGAAAAGAGAGAGCTGATTCAGAACGACATTGCTGCTCTTCATCACTTTTACTCAAAGCACTTGGAGTACCCTGACAATGCTGCCCTTGTAGTTCTCTTTGCACAAGTAAGTTGGCTAGAACATAGCCTGCTTAGGTGGATAGTGCTGTAGGATTTTAGCCTTTGTGAAAGGGGAAAAATGTTAAAGGCAATAGAAATGATAGCTCTTTGCTTATCTTCGGGAGAGCCGAGTGTGCTTGATGGAGAAGATCCACTTCCTTGAGCGGAAGTGGCTGGACATGCCCCATTTCAGTGATGAGGGGAGAGACTTTTTTCTGCAAACTTTTAATTAGGGGCTTCTCAAACACTCAGGAAAAGGGGAAACGGCCATTATTAGACCCTGTCAAAGTTAGGCTTCTTGTGGGCCAAGTGTAGTGCAGCTGTTGTTGGACTTGCATGGAAGGCTGCTGGTCTGAGACCCTGCAGAGGCAAAATCCTTCATTCAGGCTTCAAACTTGTGGAAATCCTTGCTGGTCAGGTCATCATTGTGATTGACCTTCATAGGGAGTAAACTTCAGAGAAGTAGAAAGAGCAGTCTGAAACTTTTATCTGGCGTGTGGCTTTTAAATGCAGTCAGGTAGTTTGGTCATCTGAAGAGATGAAGAAAAGGCAGGATGTCTTCTTAGGTACCTTCTGAAATGTGTCGCCTCTTTTTTTCTCACCTGCTTTTCGTACGCATCTAAATTGAATGTATTGTAGCGGACGGAATAACACACCAGTGGAATACTGAAAGATCCATTTTCTTCTTTTTCCTCCTGTACTTCAAAATAAGCTTTTTTAAGCTTAAACATCTGAGTTAAAAGTTTAATTTTTTTGAGATGGGGACAAATGTTGACTGCTGTGATGAAAGCAAAGATTGCAATACCCTGGTTGATAGAGCTGGGCATCTACCAGCGAGGAGACACAGTTGCTATCACCTTAATACAGAGGTACTGTTATTTTGTAGGGGAATGATTCTTTAGCATGTTTAACACCTGCTCATCATCCATTCTGTCGTTCTTAATTATACATTTCTCTTCAATGAAAAGTTTTTTCTGATTTGAAGACTTTACAATTTATGTTTGTCAGAAATACTTTAAAGATATCAGTACATCCAGTTTCTTCTGGTGTTTCTGAATACTTTTCTTAGAATGTAGCTGAAATTCCCAAAGGTTACGTGATTTTGGGGTATAATGACATTCCCTTCGTATTCTGGGGACCAGCTCCACCAGATCATGGTACGTTAACTGACTTCTGTGGACTGCTGACTCCCAGATCTGATATTCCATCCGATCTTCTCTGTAGATGTCTGTTGTCACCTTTCGGTGTCACCTTAATCTCTTTCTGATCATCTGACAACTATCTGCCACTGAGGGCATTGCAATTCTTCGAACTAAAAGCTCCAAAGCTCATCTGGATCATCATTTGTCTGATGTTGCTTATTACTCAACACAGCTAAGGTGTAACTGGTCCTTTTGAGTGGAGAAAAGATTTTTGTACAAACCATTCTTGCCTTTCACCGCTCTCTTTCCCAGCTGTTGGCATCATGCTACTCTCTTTTGTCCTTGTGGAACATAGCTCTCGAGTCTGGACCTCTACCTCCTCAGTCTCACCTTGTCATATTCTTCAAACAGTATCTCTTGCCTCAAGTTCCAGCATGGCATGCTTTCCTTGAAGACCTTCATGATTTTTTGCCCCCCTTTTGCACATGTTCTCTTTTCCACCATTGGGAACAACCCCGCGCTCTAGTTTTCTTGCTTTTGTCTCTTTACTCCCTCCATGTTGCCTTTTTTAGTCATGCATTCATCTGGTGAAACCAGTGGTATCTCATCCCTTCTAATTCTTCCTCTTGTATCATTTCTGGTATGATGCATTCAAGAAGTGGGTTGTCTCTGGCTTAGTGGAGGGGAGTTGATGATAACTCACTGCATGTTTTTAAATATTTCCCTGTGATTCAGAACCATCAAGCTGTTCTTCATGTCAGCCTTTGTAGCCTTATGTTCTTACTTGCTGTTGATATAATCTTTCCCTTCTATTGTTTTTGTATTCAGCAATTACATTTTGGTTTTGATTCAGGTATGCTCATACATTGGCTAGTGCAGTAGCATGCTTATCTTGAGAGGCAGGGAGCCTTTGGATGCTACCTTGCTAAAAATAGCAGGATAAAGATCAAGCAAAGATAGAAGGATGCCAGTGAGTGAATCAGAGAAACAGGACACTTTCCTTAATCATGAACTCATCCTGAACAGTTCATTCCCGAGGAGTGGCTTTGGGAGGTATTTGTATCTTTCTAAAATCCAGTCCGAGCTGTGTTCCAACTTGTGGGGCATGTCATTATTGGTAGCATTTGTTGTCAACTCTTACCCTTCCAGAGCAAATACTTACACCATACTTGATTGACTGTTCCTGCGCCTGTTGTAGCTTCAGCTGGACTCGGCCATGGGACAGTAGTTGTTTTAGTGCTTTTCTGGTACTTCTGTCAACATTTTGATGATTGTAGGGAGATGTTGGCGTTGGGTTCTTTTATTGTTGGCATGTATGTGACTCACAATGAAAGTGGAATAAAGTACTTGATTGAGGTGTGTTTTGGTCACTTAAAGTCACAGAAGCTACATGAAACAAAGCTGAAATTCCTGGAAGATTCCCTTATTAGTGACAGTGAAAGAAGGAGAAGGTTTTAAAACCTGCCTGAATTTATTATATAAGAAAGATTTGTGAACAAGCTCTTTTGATCCTATGTCTGTTTAAATTGGGACTAGACTTCCTGTCATACTCCGTCCTTTTTCTGTCCCCTCCTATTCTATGTCTTTATTAGGTTCGAGTCTTTCTCACTGCCTTGGTTGTTCTTTATATGTGCTTTAGCTGTAGCTGATATGCGCAGCTTTTGATGACAGATGCCATTGTGGCAAGTCTCTGTAACATATGCTCCGTTAAAGCTCTGTGCTGCCCCAGCCCGGCTGAGTTCACTGTTGTTCATCCCTGCATTGCTCCTTGCATGTGTAGATCTGCTTCGGCCCTTTACTTGTCGTGGCCAAATGAAGTCTCCCTGCCCTGTCAATGTCAGGCTTTGTTTCACGCTTGCAATGTTCTTGCTTTGTCTGACACTTTTTTTTGCGCTCTTTTCAAGCCCTATTTCTCTTGGTTGGTCTTCCAAGGAGCAGTCCCCTAGATGTTGTGTCCTGAGCAGGTGTAAGTGTTGGATGGTCAGTTCTTTAGTGTCCTGCACATTCCTTTGGATAGGGACTTTGTCCTCGCTTCACTTTTTGCTGTTTTGTGTAGCTCCCCATGAGTACTGCTGAGGTGGAAAGCAAATTGTAAGCAAATTAATGCAATTGACTTTGAAGTATGAGAATGTGACATGTGAGTGTGGAGTACTTAGCTGACCAAAAGCTGATGTAGACTCTTTCTCTTTTTCCTTAGGTTAACTGTAATGGCTTCACAATTGAAGATGAAGAACTCTCTCATTTGGGATCAGCCATATTTCCTGAGTAGGTTTATTTTAATATTTTTAAAAGTAAATTTAACTTGGTTAAAACCAAACAAAGGTTCTTGCACATGTATGGAAGTAGATCTCTACTGAAAGAGATGTAATTAAACACTTCATTTGTCTTGTTTTAAATATCTTTAAGTAGCTAAGAAAATCTGGCCAACGATTTGCAGCAGGGTTTTTTTTTAAAAAAAATAAATCAGGTAATTTTGGTAAAATTGCACTTGTACTTTGTTTTGAAGCTTAGATTGTGAACTATATGCAGGTTGGTAGGAAACAATTACTTACTTAGCTAGCAGATTCTGGACAGGGACATCATGCAATGATCAAAGCGAAATGAAAAGGATTGCAGGTGACTTGCTCTATTCACAACTTTCTGTTTTGGCTGGGTATAATCCTTCACCTGGTGTTCTCTGAACAACATCCCTTCTACCTTTGTTCCTTGGCAAACAGTAAATCCCTTTCATAACTTCTTTCAGCCTCTTCAGATGTTTTAAAAACTGCGATGCTTTATGTCGCTATGACAGTGGGGAAAAAAAAACAAACCAAAACCGTACAAGCTTCTTAGCTTTGCAAATAAACTGCAGATGTAAAGTGTTAACTGCAGTTTGTGGATGGGGGAGCACAGCTCTCTTTAAGGCTGAGGAACATTTCTTCTATTTAAGTCTGCCCTTCCCACTTAATGTTGTAGCAAAGGAGGATATTTTCTGCCCCTGTTCTTTGCAAACTGCGTGCTGAAAGTATTATCACTGTCTGCTTAGGTTGACTTCCTTGTGAGGCATAGATTTCTAGTAGCTTATCTGTGTCAAAGTAATCTGAAACTTACAGATGCCCAGTTAAAAGCAGGACCTGATTTTGCTAAGTGCTGCATACAGACAATAGCAGATAGTCCTTGCTTCACAGATTCTCCTTCTTCAGGCAGGTCTGTCTGAATTCCATATCCCTGACATAAAGATTGGAAATTAAGGCCTTGAAATGCCCAGGATCAGAGTCATGGTGGGAAGAGGAGAGTATTAAACCAGGATGTTCTGGAAACATGTCCAACACCATCCTTTGTTTGTAAACGCTCAGCATGCAAGAGCCGGATCTTTCCTACTTAACAGTTATGCTTATGAGCTAAAAAGACTGAAGAGACAATTATTATTTTGCTAGATTAGAAGAGAAATAATTAAAATTATATATTTATCTCAAATAAACAGCAAATTGCACTTTCTTGAAGCTTGGTAGTAAGGGGGGGTGTACTTTTCTCTAGCAGTCCAAGTTTTTATGTAAGTCTTGTCCTGTTACAACAGAGATCTCTTCCCTCCCACTTGAAACGTGGAAGCTGTTTACATTTGCACAGAAGCCAGCTAAAATTTTAACACCCATCTTAAGTTGGAATGCAAAGATAACTTTTGTTTTCCTGTATTTGCTTGTTTCCTTTAGGTTAAATGTTTCTCTCTCTTTCTCCTCTGAGGAAAATAGTCTGTCTGTCATAGGTTAACTATCAACATCCTATTTAGGCACCTATGTGAGCACGACTTTCAGCTGTCTGTAGCACTATAAGAATGGGAAAATAACTTGCCTAGTCCTGCAATAATAGGATTTAAAAATTGTAATGATTCATTAGCTCAGCCATTTTCCATATCATTAGAATAAATAACACTACCACAGATTTTCCCAAGGTTACCTTCATGTTAAGCCCGAGAATAAAAACAGCTTACAGAGACTCACTCAGTCTTTCAGACTTACTTGTTTTATGAAGTGGTGCTTAACTTTTTGCCCGTTGTTTTGGTGGTGGTGGGGGAAAAGGTTTACTCTTCTACTTTTACAGTGTTGCATTGATGAACCATAGCTGTTGCCCAAATGTGATTGTGACTTACAAGGGGACCTTGGCTGAAGTCAGAGCTGTTAAAGAGATTGAGCCAGGAGAAGAGGTAAATGCACTGTGTTTGTACTCTGTATGCAGGCATCCTAAAAGTAGGATCCATTCTACTTTTCAGGATTCATTTCAATTAGATGACAATTTAATGGTAGGGAGGAAGGATCTCTTGTTTCTCAGAGAAGTGCAAGATGTTGCTTTGGAAAAGTTGGAGTGGCTCCGGAGAACTGAAGTGATTCTCAGAGGCAGTATCCTATTTTGTGCTAAAGCAAGGGATGGGCACCTGCAGCAGTCACTGTGTATCTGCTAGCCTCAGTCTTCACTTTACCCATCTGTAAAATGAGGCTGAGTTTACTGATGTTTGGCTGGTGCTTTGAAATTCCAACATCAAAGCAAATTATTACTGCTATTATAGTTCCCAGTATAATAGTAATGTATTGAAATTGAAGCCAGAATAAACAAGGTAAATGGGTACAGATAAGTCCTCTGACTTCTGTTTGGACAGAGCATCCACAAAACATGGGACTCGGTCATATCACCTCAGCAGCGTTAGCTAGGAAATCGCAGAACAAGAGTGTGTTTTTAGGTGGAGTGAAGCTGAACAGTGATGGATAAAATTCTGTGAAATTGAGTAAGGCTCTGGGTTTACCTTGAAACTTTCTCAATCAAATCATGAACTTGGCAGAGAGTCTGCTTTTTGCTTTAAAAATTAAAAAAAAAAGAAAAAAGATGTCAAGCAGAGTTGAGGATGTTCAAATATCTGCAGGGGATGAAGATACGGAACATTCTCTCTGGGGATGGAGTTTGCGTAGAGTTACAATGGCTCATTTATTAATGTTAATTTAGCAGGCAAGGTTAATGCTGACTAAAATACGTTTTGATTTTGATAACTCCTACTGCTTTCTGAAGTATGTGATACCAGTTTTGAAGAGGGGGAGAGAGGTTATTTTTATGGATTACAGCTGTTCACCATTGTGAACAAAGCGAGTTTAGTTGCTGGAGCCAAAGGTGAATGACTCAGGTGAGCAACTTCTTTTTATGCCATTTACTAACGATGATTTGTCTGTGATGTTGGCAGTCACTGCAAATGCATTGTGGTAATGGACAAGGACTGATCCTGGTTTTGGAATTTTACTGTGGAATCCCGGACATTTTCAGCATTTCTGGGGAGGGCTTACTGTGAGAGGTAGAGATGTGGAGTATTTACCTTACTTGACATCTTCTATTGATTGAGTTGTGTCTTAGAACCTGCATCAGTTCTCCAGGACCTCATGGCTTTTGTGCATTTGCTTTTCTGACACTTTGAGAATTTTATAAACGTGAGCTCATGGTTTTGCTTGGACTATGTGCAGTCTTATGGCCTGTGTCTCCATCTTCAGGTTCAATGTAGTCATTGCATCACAACATTTTTAAAGTTTTTGCTGTAAAGGCGGTTCCTGTGTTTTGCATGCTTTGAAAATGGGGCAGGGAGGAGAGGAGTGTGAGGGGAAAATGTGAGATCACACAGAGTAAGAAGAACATGTACTGTATGAAATTACATGCACGTTTTACTTTAAAGAAGAAAGAAACCTTAAGCATAAAGACTGAGCAAAACATTTCAAATAACTATCAATGAGGAAATCGAACTAAAGCTGTTCCTTGGTCTGCAAAATGATCAACTGCACTGTGCACGTGACATGTTTCTTGGAGGCGATCTCATTTTAAAAACAGAGCATTAAAGCTAGTTGCAGGGGTTCTTTTCTAAAGACCATTGAAGTAGAGGAAAACTTAAGAATAGTGTATGTGAAGAGCCTTTAAAATGTTCAAAAGCAGGTTTTCTTTGCTTTAAAATATTGCTGCTGAAGTAAATCTGATATTCATTCTCCTAGAACTGGAGCACTGGGCCTCTCTTCTTTTCAGAGATCTAAAGGTCTTGTCCTAAGTTTCTAAAGCTACTAGTGACTGCTGTTGCCCCAATTTTTGTAGGTTTTCAGAAAGAAAAATTTGAGATTCCAGCTTCCAAAAAACCAGGCCACTGTAATTTATCCTAAGCTGGATACCTGAAATCATTATTTTACTTCTAAAAAGTAGGCATCTCTTTGTAGTCTGACAGCAGCCTGAGATTTATGCTGTGATAGTTTCCTTATCCACACCTGAATCTTGCTGTCCTGGGTTTAAGCCAGGGTAATATTTGAGGGAAATTCCATAATGAATAGGAAAGGAAACACTTCTCTGTCAGATTGCATTCACAAATGGCAACTTGTGATGCTGCTGAGAGGCTTGGAATGTGAGGAAACAGGCAGGCGATGTGGCTGCAGGGATCCACAAGTTGCATGAATAGATAGTCGTCATACTATGTATACTAGTGGTGATAAATACATATAGTTATACTGCTTTTCACTGACTGTGGTGTTTTTACCATATAGGTTTTTACCAGCTACATTGACCTGTTGTATCCCACAGAAGACAGAAATGACCGGTTAAGAGACTCATATTTCTTTAATTGTGATTGCAGGGAGTGCATTACAAAAGAAAAGGTAATAAAATTGGTGTGAAATGCGCTTCTGACTGTCAAGGCACCTACTCAAGTCCTTAAATGCAGTATTCCATCTGGTTTAATTATGTTTTGGAAAATAGAATAATAGGGGTGGTGGTTTTGTTTTTCTGTCTAGAAGACTTTCTGATACTCATTCTTTCCACTGTAATCATGACATCAGGAAATTTCCTGGTGGAGGCCTGTTTAAAGTTAAGCTACAAAGCAAAGATGAAAACTTTGTTAAAAGAAGTAGATAATTATACTGTGTCTCCACTACCTGGCCAAAAGAATTTAGCTCAGAACTCGGGGGTTTTTGTAACTGTATGTTTTCTTCCAACTCCCAGCGAGTGAATCTTGCTTGGGGCATGTCTGGTGTCCTTTTCCGGGGTCGAGCCCTGCAGTTCCTGGTTTGGGACGTCTCAGTCAATTCTAGGTGATGTTGTATGACATTGCGGGATGGTTTGGAGACGCAGCAAAGTCTGTGAAACTGGCTTTCCTGCAATGGCACCATATCGGTCTTCTCACGGCCAGCGTGGTCCTGGGTCACAGTCCCTTGTGATATGCAGGCCAGATTTATGTTCATCAGATGTCATCTGGTGCCCTTCAAAGGACAAAGGCAGTGTTCCTTAAAACAAGGTGTTAGTTATTTTGAAGAAAAGCACTTATGGGGCCGAGGGGGGGAGGGTACTCAAACCCAACAGATACTGGAACAACTGTGCCTGTGCAACCATTTGGACCTCCTTCACTGGAGGTCCTAGGAGAATTGAGCTTTGTGTGGCTCATCTGTCATACCAGCCGAGATCAGTCTGGCTGGCATAATCTGATCCTTAAGTTCCAGATCATTTTTCCTCCCATTTTCACAAAGGTGTTCTTTTAGGACCTGCTTTATCAACTCCTTCCTCTTAACAGTGTCATCTTTTGCAAATTTTTTTTCCAAATAGTACCCAATATTCTTGTTGGAGGCCGTTCTGTTGATACCGTAGTTGTGTTTTTCCCTGCAGTTACCTTGATAATTTTGCCGCTGAGTTTAACGAAGCCAGGATTTCATCTGTGATTTCTAACAACGTGCTACTATTGGAATCACCTGTCACTCAGCCTCCTTCAGCTCTGGAAAGAGTCCCCTGTAGCCCTCTCAACTGGCAGATGAAATTAGAAAGGCAAAAGAAATCTAGCAACAATGTGAGGCTTAAACAGCAAAAGATTGTCTTCGGATTGCGGCTGACCCTTGATGAAGTAGTAAGTTAGACAGAAAGATAAGAGTAAGTGGAGCTGTCCAGCAGAAATAACAAAATACACGGGCCTGTGCTTTTGTCTGTAGGTTTGAAGGATCCTTTTTTGTATGTAATATTGTCTCATTTTCCACTGAGCTAGTGCTTGGTGGTAAGCCTAAGGTATTTGGGCTTTTCTAGCCTTAAAACTAAATTTGTTTTAATCCCTAATCTCTCGGAAGCAGTGAAATTTCCTATGTAAAACTGCTTTCATCACAAAATCGAAAAGCTCTTGGATCTTTCAAAAGAAAGGGACTTCGTGGAAGTAGAGAATGGCAGATGAACTGGAAGGCAGAGAGGATTCTAGGATTCCCAGCCAAGGCTTTAGAGAAAAATTGCAGGTGCGCATTTCTACCTTTGTTTTTACATTCTTTGAAGAGCTTAAGTTCCCATCTGTGTCTTTTTATTAGAGTAATTTTGTGTAGCAGGTGCACTTTAATTTGTAGGGCTTGGAACCTGCATTTGTAATGTCCATTGTGTTTCCTTCAGGATAAAGAGAAACTGGAAATCCGCAAGCTGAGTGATCCTCCATCAGCAGAGGTGGTACGGGACATGATCAAATATGCCAGGAACGTGATTGAGGAATTCAGGCGAGCCAAACACTACAAATATATCCTTTGTCTCACCCTAAAATCTTGACCTAAAAATCTTACCTGCTGGATTGCAGTTACCTGCAGGAGAAATACTGTGACCAGTAGAAGTTAAGCATACGTCTGTCCTCTTTGTGGTTGAGGAGTTGTCCGTGGAGACAAGGGGCAGTTTCACCTTGCAGGTGTTGTGGGATTGTGAGACCCTGTGTTTGTTCCTTCCTTCCTTCAGTTCTCAGTTTCTAAGAGTGCAGCGTATGGCTGTCTCCGCATAACAAGCCAGAGACTGGAACGAGCATAGGTGTGTGCATGTGTGAGTCTACTGCAGTATTGCCCAGTTTTGAGAGACTGCGTGTGAGGCTGCAGCTATTGCTGATGGTCACAAGCCGAACTGTTGTAACAATGGCATGGTGTGGACAAAAATGCAAGATTCATTGGTCCAGAAGCAGACCGGGCTATCTCATGCCTGATTCAGTACCCACTGCGTGGGGAATTTCGCTCCCCCTTCTTCTGACACATTGCTGGTGTGGTGATGATGATTCAGGAAAGCTGCTTTTTTTGTTTCTTTTTAAATCTGAAAGCTAGTTTGGTAGAATATCTGCGTAGGAGGGGGAATAATCTCATGAGCAGAATACCTCTGAGTATAGAATATCTCTCGGAGTAGCTCAGGGGTTGTAGCATAGATGCTTTGATGCTGTTTGGGAGAAAAGAGGACTTCTCAGAACCGTTCTGAACAAGTTTAAGTCAGTTCTTCTTTGGCATTACCAGGTAGTTGTCTAATCACAGACCCTTTTACTTATTGGATTCCTTGACTTCTTCATACCTCCTAGTGAATTACTGGAGATCTGTGAACTCAGCCTGGACAAGATGGGTGCGGTGTTTGAAGACAGTAATGTTTATATGTTACACATGATGTACCAGGCCATGGGCGTCTGTCTCTATGTGCAGGACTGGGAAGGTGCACTACGTTATGGGCAAAAAATTATCAGACCATACAGGTAAATATGAGACTTTAATTTTTTAGTGCTCTAATTCAGTAATCTGAATAATTCAAAACATGTTTGGGCAGAGATCACCTCTCTCAGTACATATTGAATAAACACGCTACCCATGACATCACTACTCAAAAAGGAGTGTTTAAATGCTGGGACAGATTTTGTTGCTGTCAAAGTGTGGTCTGCAATATATAGCAGAAGGTGACTGAAATCTTTGCGTTGAGTTGTCAAGATAAGTTTGTACCACCTTGGGTACTGTGCTAGTTCTGCTTACCTAGATAAATACTGTTGTTGGGTATTTTTAATATCCTAATACTTTACTAAAGTAGAGCTTCGAATTGCATCTGCAGTCGATATTTTGTAGAAGGTAATGGAGGCAAAACCGGCTGTTGCTGTCAGCTTCCCGCCCTCTCCCAGTCCTTTCTCTCCCCAGTAGCACAGCATTCCTGGTTGCAGGAGAGCAGAGCCGTGTCCCAGGGCTGGGGCCGAGCAGCAGAGGGAGCCGGAGCTGAGCTCAGCTCCTGCACTGGGAGGCTGTGGGTGCCCTGATGTCCCAGATCTCCACCGCCCTATAGCTGGAGGCATGGGAGAATGTGCTGCCTGAAGCCCTGTGTGGGACAAAGGCAGCATGCAGCCTCTGCTGGAAAAAATGAATACTCTCTCCGATAAATTTTTCTGTGTTTTTACAGTAGTGATCTCCTTCATTAGAGCCAGCCAGTTACATGCTGTATCTGATCCTGCCGTGAATCTCCCAAGCAGGTTCTCATCTTGAGATGTGACTTTCTTGCCAGCTGGGGGGAGTGCTAGTGAACCTCTCCCTTTGGAGCAGATGCCAACGTAAAGTCACAGATCACTTGGCAGAGAGCAGCGATACAAAGAAGGAGCCAACATTCCCCCCCCCGGGGGCTCAGTACTATTTATCTTCCCTGGGACTTGCCCAGCTCCTCTGGCTCCGAGCCTGGCATTCCAGGTCAGCTCAGCTGAACTGGACTCCGCTAGCTCAGTGTGTGCAAGTACAGAATGGCATGTGCGCTGGACGCGCTGCTGAGGGCCCCTCGCTTTCCATTAAAGACCAGCTATTGTGGAACAGGCAGAGTTACTTCTGTGGGTGTAGGGTGGCTCCAAAAACTCATAACAATGCAGTCTCTTTCTGTAGCTGGCTAGATTAAAACTAGTGGCAGAAAGTCCTTGCCATCTGACAGCTGTTCAGAGGCATATGGTAGTTTCAGTTCAATTCCCAATTGATAGGCGTCCCCATCCCAGACACAATTGGCACTGACTCTTGGCAGTCATGGCAGAGGGGGTGAGCGCTGAATGGGCAGGGGCAACGAGAGGCAGCTTCTTGCCCCCTGAGAGGGGGCTGGGGGCTTGGAAAATGCTATGAAATTGCCAGGTTTGATAAAGCTGAATTTCTTTCTCTCTTGCAGTAAACATTATCCCTCCTACTCGCTGAATGTTGCCTCCATGTGGCTGAAATTAGGAAGACTGTATATGGCGCTGGAGAACAGACCGGCTGGAGTTAAAGCCCTGAAGAAGGTATTTATTTCCTGGTTTCTTCATTAATAATACCAGTTCAGGCATGGGATTACTGAAACACTACGTGATTCTCTGTCAGTAAACCTAGCTTGGTAGTAAATTCACCATGTGTTAATATGTTAGGTTACTGGATTTTTGGCTCAGTTTTGATTTTTCCAAAGATGCAGTATAGGTCTGTTCTGGCGTACAAGGGGTTTTACCTTTTCACAGTGGACTTCTACTGCAGCAGCTTTATGCTTTACCATTTGCTATACATTCTGCACCCAGCTAGAGCTGTGCTAGTGTAAATGAAGCAGAACTCTAGCTACTCCTCACTTGCTAGGTAAGGACAGGAACAAAATGCTTGGCTCTTACAAAAGGCACACAGTGTTTCATTGAAGTCTGTGATTTCTATATCCAAGTTAAACTAGGCATGCTTTTGGTGGTTATTTGTTCTGGAACCAATTGATTTTTAAATAGCTGAAGGGAATTCAATGCATCTGGTAATGCTGCAATTGGCAAATACAGCATTTAGCGTTACATTTTTCTTCACCCTTTTTTATTGGTTTGTTCCTTATTCTTTAGGTTTTTATTCTCATATTTTTTTATTAGTCTGTACCATGTTTCTTGACTTTTTTCCCCTACGGTTGTTGGACAGAAGTTTATTTTAGTTTCTTAGGCATCAGTGACTGCTGTAGCATACAGTGATTTGGTGTGGAATGTCATGATTTTTTTCTTTTTCTTCCTGGCAAGTGTTTAGCCAACAATAACAGAGCCATCCAGCCATGGTAAAAGATACTACTAGAATATATGCTCTAAAATTTAACTGTTACCTAGTTTAAAATTAGCATAGGTTCTCCTTCGCTGTGGTGTTAAAGCTTTGACTAAAACTGGGGTTTGTGCCAGTAGGAACATGGGATGGGGGGTTGGGAACTGTAGGTAGATTTGTTGGCATAGTTAGCTTCCTAACACAAACATTTGCTAATGACTCACTTCCAAAAGCTGCTTACAGGAACTGCCCAAAGTTGTCCCAGCCCCTGATGTTTGGGATTTAGTGGAAAAACAAAGCCATTATTCTGTGTCAGTTTGCAAGCAGCTCGTCCAGAAGGCCTTCCTTTCTTCTTTTGGGCAGGAGGGGGAACAGAGTAATTTCTCAGTGCTCCCGAGGTGGAACCAAAGGCTCTTGTACTGACTCAACAAATACAAGAACATAATTCCATAAAAGTTTCCCAAGGAGAAAATGACTAAATGCTGTGATGGCTATGATGCTGCAATTCCTTGCTTTAGCGTAGCACTGTGGTCTTGAAATATTCTCAGACTCATTCCAAACCCGCTTCTTTTGCTGCTGTCTACTGGTGCCTTTTATTACATCCATTTGTGGCCACTGCTGTCTTTCGCTCAACTGGAAATCTTGCCTCTACACCCACTCTCCCATACAGTGTGGATAGCGGCAGCAAAGTGCAAGTCAGTGGGTTTGGCTGCCTGAAACCTTCACTCTTAGGAGCAGAGCAGGCTGTAGGTGAAACGGCAGGGAGTCGGCACAACAGCGCCTGTCTGACTCTGACAAGATCTCGCTTTTGCCTCAGTGGTTGCCGAAGCAATTGCTTCCTTCATAAAGCAGTGGCAGCCCCTGGAACTGGCGGAGGTTTTACAGAATTAAGTCTGAAATGCTTTAACGTAACTTCTGCAATCGGGCTGCTCGTCAGTCTGACAGCTGAAGGGTAAATTGGTAGGAACAGAGCTCTGTCTGATACTGGTTAAGTCCTCTGCCAGAATATTACCCACCCCACGTGCAGTTTTCTGTCCTGGAGCTGGTTGTATTCAAAGTAGTTTTGTCAGGAATATCATTTTGAAAGGTGCTTTGGGATCCTTTAAGATGAAAGATGTATTCTCTGAATGTAAAACCTTTATTACTTAGTTTTGAATTTCATTCTATTTCCTACTGGGTTTATGACTACAAGGGGACAAAAAGTAGCTAGAGGTGTCAGACTGTTTCAAACCTCTAAAGAGAGTATTTATAGCCTGGTGTTATATAGGAATCAATTGTGTGAATATTTTTTTCTTTTCATAGGCAATTGCTATCATGGAAGTAGCACACGGGAAAGATCATCCATACATTTCAGAGATCAAAAAGGAATTAGAGGACCACTGAGCCTTTGAATCTATGCAATCCTTCAAAACCTTTATTTAAAAAGCCTTGTTATGGAAACCTTCAGGAGCGCTTTGAAAAGCGGTAGAGTATGAACACAGTTCTGTCCTATAATTGGAATGACAAACACACTTAGGCCTTGTGAAACGTTCCTAGCTTCCACATGTCTACGCTTGCCTTTTTTTTTTTAAGGAAGCATCTATGGTTTCTTAAATGTTATGCCTTTTGACAACTCGTGCAAAAATGGCCATTTTTTCTTTATGGATTTTAATGTGTTACCTTATTTGTGTAAAGTAAATAAAGTGGTCTTGACCCCTCTTGATTCCCCTTGTCACAAAACCATTGCACTCCTGTAAGTGTACATCTACTGTTGCCTAAGTAAGTTCATTTAATCTGACAAATTAATTAGCAAAAGCTGTACTACTTTTTGTTTATTTTAGCATCCGATTCCTCTTTTCACAAATCATTTCTGTTTGCAGTGGCTTAGCTGAGAGAAAGGGGAAATGGGGGGTGATGAATTCTGCGCACTGTGCAGGAAAGCCACCCCTGTCCCTCAGCCAGGGACCGTGCAGGCCCATCACTGCTCCTGACGCGTGGGGATTCATCGCTGTAAGGACCTAGAGCTTGACATGCAGTGTACAGGGAATGCTGGTACCTACCTCAGAGCTTGAAGGCTTTTGCACAAGACAGGAACCATGCAACTTCTGGCTGTTTAATCCCTTTTACAAGTTAGAGTGAATTTATTGTAGAGGAGAGCTCACATTTCCTTATAGTCCTACTTTTGCTTCCAGTGGATTAAAACTATTCTACTGTTACTATGTTAACAATTACCTTTAGTAGAGGAGCAAGAACATTTTCTGAGGAAAAATTCCAGGACTGTGCTTTCTCTGCCCATATATGACTGGGTGGGCTCTCAATTTAAACCCAGTGGCAGGAGATTGCTTTTAAGGATGGGAGGAGGAGGCAGGAGAACGTGGCTGCATACTTCCAATGCCAAAGTTGAAATGTATTGCACAGTAAAACTACATGACCGTTCTTTACCGCTTTCCCAGCTTATAAAGTACGATGAGAGTGAGAACACATCACCATTGTTTAGCAACTTTGTATTTTCTTTCTTGTAAGCACGCTGCTCTGAAAATAAAACTGCTAGAGAACAGGGGTTGGTCAGCTCATTTTGCTGAAAGCTTTCATTGCTCTTGTGCCAGCAATTGTTGCTGGAGTACATAAAACTGCACCAGATCTTATGATTCCAGAAAGCCAAGGCCACTTAACTACAGCCAAGCCTAGGAAGAGGGCACCGGCTGAGTACAGGACAGAACACAAGTCTAGTTTTCCTTGAAAAAAATGGTTTATTGTATACTGTGAATATGAAGGACAGCCTTACCAAAAAAACCTTAGTGACTGAAGACATTCTCATATTTGCAAAAGCATATAAGAAACTATTTACACAAAGGCAGTGAAAAGGGTAAAAAATTATTGCAGTCAATTAATGCTGAATAGAACTTTATAAAAAGAGAAAGAAAAGAAACAGTGCAAAAATACTGTCAAAAGTAATCAGTTCTATACACAAGATAAAACTGACAAGCATAAGCTTATGTACTGATATGAATAATACATTAAAATATAAAATAGCATGCATAGATTATTTTTTTTAAAGGCTTTCAATAGCATAGAATAGTTCTGCCATTCAGCCGTAACAGGAGGGAGTGGGGGGCAGGAAGGGCATATAACTGATGTCTCATTTCTCTACAAAATGTGTACATACAATGAGGTTGTGAAATTCAGATCACTGTTTTGTGCTAAACTGTCATGTACAGAATTACAGAACAAATAAAACGGGAAGCATCAAAATACTGAAGTAAAACAGGACAGGAAAATCCAGTGACATAAAACTAACTTAAACACATTATTTCATTTAACACGTGTCCCACACAATTATATATGGGAATGTTACAGTCATCTGCATGTGTAAACTTTTTTCCTTTGTAAAATAGCCAAAGAAAGGTAGTTTACTAATGAGGAAAACATGTTTTCCACATGGAGCAATCTCAACAGGATAAACATCCTATTAACAATGTTTCTGGCACTAAAGATTTGTTTTCTTTTAAAGATCGAGTAGCAGCAAGAAAATACTTTCATTTAACATACACAAAAAATGAAATTGTTCTTACAGATGTAATGTATAATTAAGTTGTGGAACTCACCAACACAGGACATCGTGAAGGCCAGTGGAATAAATGGGTTTTAAAGAAAAGGTAATACGATTCATGGAAGATGGATCCATCCATAGTTATTAATCACCGTGAGCGGGATATAACCTTCTGCTCAGGAAGCCCCTAAAGACCTGGTTGCCAGGTGTGCTAGGGGGGCTGAGCACCCTCTTCGACATGCATTCGTGTCTTCCTGAAGTGTCAACTACCGGCCACTGGCCAAGACGGGGTCACCTCCAGCCTGCCGTGGAAGTACTTTGTAGGAAGCCCTCCCCTTTTATTCCTGCCTGCCTCATCAGGGAACACTGCTCCTGAAATATATGCAGCCGAGTGTCCAAAACCACCAAGTCTGTACCCAGGTGATTTGGAAGAGTAAAACCTTTAAGGACTATATTAATTTTGGGGGTCACCTGAAGTATTAGTCTTTCCCTTGCTGTTAAATAGGGCTGGGATTCTGCAGTGAAAGCTGCTATTTGACTTCCGGTTCACCCTCCGAAGGCCAAGTCCTGCTGTTGTGGCATGTGGGAAACTCTCAGTGAGGGTGCACAGAGAGAACGGGCATCAAAACTTCAAAGAAACACCAGCTGAGAGGAACCAAGGGAACTATAGTCCAAGATACTCTGAAAACACTGATAAAATTTATTTACTTTAAATATTTATATAAACATTGCTATTTTTTACCTGTGAACTAAATGTTTTGTTTCACAATCTAACAGTAGTTTTCTATGGTTAAGACCTCCATCTTCTGTTGTCGTTGCCCAAGCAGCCAGCTGTTCCCTTCCTCAAACCCCAGTCCCTGCAAGCCAAGGCTGCACGCAGCTGAACGTATAATGTCCTCCTCTCTAAAGGATGGCATCTGTAGTTCCCCCAACACCAAATTCTACAAGAAAACCTCTCTAGAAGGCTAAGAACAAGCTGGGGACAGTTGCCTTTGGGGTTTGGGACCTGAAACCTTTTTCTTGTTGGCATCAAACCCCACCTCCAAACTCCATCTGACTTGGACTCTACATCAGCAGATTTCTATCCATTTTTATGGAGGGGTGGCCAAATGATGTTTTCATGCAGCGGTTCCCGTTCATGGTCAGTTCTGGGTATTTGCTCTTTCAAGGTGATGCATCCTTTATTTCACGCAGTGGGTGCCACCCAGATCTCTGCATGTAAAGCATTCTTTTCCATAAAGGCAAGCAGCAAAACTTAACTCTGACCCATCTCAGTGATGCACGAGAGCTGCTACAGCGGATTTCAGCCATACTGATGCTCCCGCTTTCTGAGCACATGGTTCACAAACTGTTAGCGAGACTAAGAGCAGCTAATTCAGTCATCATCTCCTCCCAGGAGACCGGTGGGACATCAGCTGTTGAGAATGCAGCGTGGTCAGTAGCTGCTGAATTTTCCCCATAGCTTTGTGTGCTATATCCCAGTATGAGGTTGCCCACCAGTATTTACTCTAGGGTCATTTGTGGTCTACACAGACATAGCAGCTATTGGATAAAAAAAAAAATAAATAATGTACTAGCTTAAAATTACCATCTCTACTGAAGCACTGAGACTTCCTCATTCCTTTCCAACCTGTGTTTTGCCATTTGCATTTCTGTCTGTTTACAAGAAAGTAATTTTAAAAAAAAAAAAAAGCTCTTGAAATCATGCAAATATTTAATAATATTTGTAGCTGAGGCAACTGATCTAAATAAGTGGACCAGAAATGTCCTTCAATATATTTTTTATAAAGGACTGCGTTAGCAGTAGGTTGAATACGTTCTCACAGATCTGTCTCCTGACAGCTGAAACTAGTTTAGGAAAAGGTATTTCCAATAAGGCTGAGCATTTAGGGTCCTATATACCTATATAGGAGAAAGTTTGGGGGAACAAACTTCATCTTTACTCAGGTAATCAAGGACAAGTGGCTCCAAAGCAGTCCTGTGGAGGACCCTGAACAAGTAGGACCTGAGCAACTAATGTCCACCATCCTCCGGTGCAGCCTTTGGAGGACGGAAGGACGGATACAGGACGCCCACAGCACTGAGCAGTGTCAGAACTCGGCCATCACCTCTCTCATCCCCGATCGGACAATGTGAGGCATGAAATGCTCAGACCATAACTTTAACCAAAAATGTGATGCCAGCAACATCAATACTATCAATGGTAAGAGTTTAAAGAAAAAAAAAAAAGGGTGTTAAATACAGATGAAGAGTACACAAAACAGAAAACATACACAGTGGATTCCCAAGTCAGACTTACTCATCCACTCCAAGTTCTCTCTTCGAAAGAGTCAGGGAGCGTAAGCTAAACGTGCCAGACTGCAACGTGGACGCCTTGGAAGACGACTGCTTGTGTCAAACGTTACGGTGCAACTCCATTCATTGACCACTTGATGCATCTCTGTGAGATTTTCAAGGCAAACTTTACTCCACATGGGTGAAACCCGTCTCTTAGAACCTACCCGCTGTCACGCTTTGATGTTAAACAACAAGCAACCCCAACCTGTCCTCTTTGTGTACTGAGGGACTCTGCTGTTAAAGCCTGCAGGATAGAAACGAAACAGTACTGTTGCTTTAAGTGCGTTCATTCCGGCTATGACTAATGAAATTGGATGTAAAATACATTTTCCTGTCACTCCCTAAAGGTTAGGAAATACTGCCCAAGCAATTCAGGCCTGATAAAACGACAACAGGTTCAAAGTCAGAAGGTTCGGTTTTTCCCCTACAAAACTGTATCACATTTCAATCCCAAAACATCGGCACGCTGAGGTTCGGTTGCAAGCTGGGGTGGAAAGGAACCTCTGAAGACACGCACCAGCCCAATTCACTTATGATATTAGCAGTTCTAGTCAAGATAAAATCTAGCAGGAAAAAATACATTGAAGTAAGATGAAAGGAAAAGTTTAGAATTACCATTCTTTGACAATGAAAGGGAAAAAGTGAGTCAAGTTGGCCTCTATCTACCATACCAGCCATGTTAGGCGTTAATTGGAAATGACTGTTTACTGTGTGGCCACTTATTTGGCTCATTAATAGGCACTGAGTTAATTTGGAAAGGATTTTTGGTGCCATTTTGTAATTAATATTTTTCTAAGACACCTATGATGCATCTTTGCATAAAAACCATTTGCTTAATTTTCTTTCTTTTAAACAGAGCTCTTTATGTTCTCTTACACAGTGACTTCCCCGTGCTCACTGTAGAAACAGAAGAATACATTTCAGCCAAGAAGAGCTGAATAATAAGACGTAGGAACAGATTCTTTTCCCTCCCGATTTTCTACTTCTCCTATCCAAGTGGAGCAATGGGACTTGACAGCTCTGAGTTCAAACTTAATTCATCATTAGGAAATTATTCAAAAAGCTATAACGAGATAACTAATTTAATACACTTTGCTTCAAGGTTTATTCCTTGGCTTGTTTCCCAGATATAAAGCATCTCTGTGTAATTATCATGCAGATGCTGCTGAAAAGACTTTAAATGGTTGCTGCTAATTTAACAAGAGATATGTTGGCATTGGCAGAAGAAATTGGAGGAAAACTGAAGTTGACTGAAAACTGGTCTTTAAAAGGAACACGGTCAAGATATTTACAGCTAAATAACTCCTCACCATTTGTTGGTAGCTGGAAGTCTCCACCAGGGTCTTTGTCGCCTCGTTAGGCCTGCGTTGCAGAGTACCAAATAATCACAGTGCTGTTTTAAATAAATTTAAGAGACATTCTGGTACAGAGCCTTAGATGAAGCTCCCACTGATTTTAGGGAAAGGTAGGTGTGCAGGGCCCTTCAGTGGTGAAGCTGAGAGAGCCTGTAGGCTTAGGCCTTCCTACACGGACAAGGGGCTCAGTGGTGGGGGTGCAATGGGAAAGCAATGATGGGACTAAAAGATGAAATATAGCTGGGAAAAGGATACCAAGAAAGATAATTTTACCATGACAGAGTAACTGCATTGCATCAGGTGCCCCGAGAGGCTGCGAAATCTCTATCCTTGGAGATCTTTGAAACTGGACACGACCCCGGGCGAGCCCATCCGACTTTAAAGTTAGTCATGGGGTAAGTGGGGCTGAGGCCAGCGATCTCCAAGGCTCCTCTCCCACGCACACCCTCCAATGTGATCCATAACGTGATTTGCTCCAGTGAAATAAACAGTTTGGGGAAAGGAATATCCACAAAGTTGTGCGAAACAGCTAACCAATGCCGAGGGACGGAGGATGAGGAAGAGAGAAGAGGACAGGTCTAACTGCTGAGATACTTAGAGGACACATGGATTTTTTTCCTAGCTCCGTCATAGATGTCACTGTTGGCCTCGGGCGAGCCAGGTAAAAAATCCGTGCCCGAGTTATACAGCGGAGGAGGTTTGTTTCCCTTTTCTGTTCTGATTGTAAACTTCAGGCAAGGATTGTTTCTCCTTTATGTATTTATACAACTTCCTCCTAATCCCAGCTGGCATCTTTGAACACTACCAGGATAAAACAGTAATAAATAGGAGGGAGAATCCAAAGTGACCAGACAGAGGAGAGAGATGACCCATGCACTTTAATGCAAAACCCACCCTAACAAAGTGAGGTACTGAAAGGAAGACTGCTCCATACGTTCAGAAACCCCAAGACAGTGATGGGGGAAGAATCAAGACAGACTCTGAGCTAAAGCTCTCAAGGGTCACTGTTTGGAGAACTCGGATATGGAGGAACGACTATATTGATCATTTTGACAAAGTTCAAATAACTAGAAAGTAAAATGATAACAGTGCTGAAGCCAAGTTTTTCACAGGGGAAACTAAGGCAACTGGAGATGCCTAACTTAAATGAGATTCCTTTTCTATGGGAGGTGAGCCTCAAGGCAATAAAATTTCAGTGTAATTCACGAGAAGCTGCTTGATTTGAGTTTTTTTAGCTGCATTTAGTTGAAATTCCTCTGGTGTTGTAGCCACAGCCCACCACAGTTACTGGAAAGATTCATTCATTGACGCCAGCCTGCTCTGGGTCACTGCGCTTCACCCTGCACTGCTTCAACTCTCACGAATCCCTTGAAGGACTGCAGACAGCAGCAAAGGCCTCGTTTAAAAGATCCGATATTGCTTTTTTCAAGGACTAATCTAAAACCATAACTCTTGTGGAATTTGAACAGTTTAGCACCCAAAACTCTCTGCCATCACAATGGCCTGTGTGTGAGCCCTCTGTAATGTGCTCTGCTGCCTGTGCAGAGGCTGAGGTCTCCCTGCCCCGGGACTGTGTCCCCTCAGCTTCCGCTTGTACAGTGCCATAGCTGACATGTAGTAGGTCTTGGCTTTACCATGGAAGCCACATACCACAGTCCAAAGTGTTCTTATGTGAGAAAAAGCCCACTGCTAAGTAACTGTTCATTTCAGAAGCTGTGTAGCAGAATAAAAGCCAGTAAACTACCTTTACAAAGGATTGCTTTCCTTATGGACACGTTACAATGCAGACCAGTCATGTCAAATGTGGTTCAATTTGAAGGTCACTGTAAGTTTTACAAGTTATTAAAGTAATTCACAAGTTATTCCAAGAAAAATAAATTATATCTTGTATAAAATAATCCATGGGAGACTCTAGTAAAGAATGATCATTCCTTACTTTCAAGACAACTTTAAAAAGTGCAATATATGCACACAGTGTTGTCAAGGCAGTTCCCCTTGTTCATCAGTAAGGTTCAGTCAGATCCACAAAGCTGTGTCTGGGATGTTTGAAAAGATTAAATAAGTCTGGAGTTTTGCAGGAACTGGATGAGCACTTGATAGACAAACTTGTACTGGGCTATGGTCTGGATCATGAACATTCTCTGCTCCCGCAGGTGTCTCAGCATCACAGGAACGTCCACTTTCTGTAAAGCAAAGGAAAAAAAAAAAAAGCATAAGGATGTAGGTTCATTACGTTAAACAATCATTGTCCCAAATGTCAGTTTTCGGACACAGGGAACTGTACTGTAGTTATAGAATGCAATGAATTATAACCAACTGTAGTGAAACTACTTTTTTTTTTTCCCCACCAACTTCTGTTTCAAGGAATATTACAGTAGTAACACGCAGGTTACTGTGCAGCCAATGTTTTCCCCAGTACAGCTTATGGGAATTTCTGGACTGATGTAAATGGGCAGATTGTCTTCCAGTTGCATCCCACTGATTACCTCTCAGTGGATCGTCAATGGAATACATAATAAAGGACTGCTTCTCTTGGGTTTTTTTTCTGTTTCAGCATACCTATTTTCAACTCAGTAAAAATAACCCAAATATATCATATTATCTCAGGTTAAAGGCTACATATATTGGAAAGGTTTAGTACAAAACTGAAACAGGCAAGATTATATAGCTCAGTTCAGAGTCTACCACTGACCGCATCAACAGGCCCTGTGCCCATTTGCATACTGCGCTCTGATCCATGGTCAAACTCATTCATAGAGGGAGGATCTGAGAGATTTTTCAAGCAGCAAGCAGGCATCAGCACCAGTACAAAGGTTCTTTAGACAAAATTAAAGTGCAGGCAAATAGACTGACCCTTCCACTAAGAGAAGGGAACTCACTGTCACCAAAAGATCCAGAAACTCTGACACCTGACCTCCCACAGCCAAGTCTATGCTAGTAATGAACGCTCCAGAAGAAACACATCTGTGAAGTGAAATGAGGACCCACTATCCACAACACGGGTTTTGCAGACTTCAGGCCAGCGTTGGTCTGTTGCTATCTCCTGAATGTCCACTAGCAGCTGGGACACATTAGGTGTTCTCCAAGAAGGCATCTTCCAGCTTAGTTTCATCCGAAAGAAACTCACTTATGTACTCTGAAAATGCTCTGCAACAGGAGCTAAAGCACAGTACGTGGGGACGGATCAGGAGATCCACTGTGAAAGAACACCCCTAAACTCATTGAGCACACTGGGGCACGGGCACCCCATAATGGTCCCAATCAAAAAACGAACGAGTTGTGTGAAACGAAGGCCCGTGAGGTTGTTGTGGTTTGGGCTGAGCTGGCCACTAAAGCGCTAGCAATCACTGCAAATTTCATTAGGTGTTACCATCATATCTCCAGCATTTATTGTGTATATCTGTTACAACAGGTACACGAGGCGCTATTCAGAAGTCACCGAGCCGTGAAGCTCAGCCTGCCAGGCTCAAATTCAAAGAGTGTGCAATATGACCCAAGATGAGGGATACAAATTTTCTATGGCAGCAGCAAATGCAAGCACTAAAACACACACTATTTTTTGAGGAAGCTCTTAAGCAGTTCAAGATATAAAACTGAAGAACAGTTACTCTTGTCAGGCAACACAAACTGCACTTTGTAATGCTGGTTTGCCATTCCAGAAATGAAAACGAACTTAGCAAGTCTTTTGGCTGAGATGAGAAACGTTACAAGCACAATGTCTGGACAAATGGACAGAGAAACAAATTAAGATTGCTGCTAACCCTTGGAGGCACAACTGAGCATGGAGTCTGCTTGCATGCACACTGGAAGTTCTCTGGAAAGTTTAAAATAAAAATCATGCTGCGTATCGATTTCTGTCCATATATATACAACTCAGAATCTCCACTCTGTGTAAACAAGCCCTAACTCATAGGCTATCACTTTCTGAAAACAAGGCTAAATATTCTGCCACACACCCCAACAAGCTGTTATAAAAGGACACCTCTGGAAAGTCAACAAGCGTAAAGATTTGTGATGAGTAATGTCATATTATTTTCAAATGAGTGCAAAGGAAAACGTAAGCTCTTTCCAGTTCACTGGGCTAACTCTGAGAAAGCCTCCCCGTGGACTCGGATGCTTACGAAAGCCACGCGGTCCTTGCTGAGCGGAGTCACGCAGAACCTGATCTCACCTGAACAACCGCAACAAAAATGCAGGCCAGCTTCGACCTGCACAACCACGTTTCCCTCTCAGCAGTTCAGTGCTTGACAGTTCGTTGATTTTTACTGGGCACACAGTGACCCGTGCACCTCCTCAAAACGGATTAGGCTTTGACTTATCTCAGGAATGAAAGAAGAGCCCATCCCACCTATTCCACCTCACTATTTGTACTCAATTTAGCACATTACTCCAGGCAAGCAGGATCTTCAAACTCGCCTTCATCACAATGCAAATGTCAAAAAAACACACGTAATGCAGTGACATTTGCAAAAAGAACAAACAAAAACGCTACTCACTTCTGACTCCCAAACTAAAAGATCTCTCCTATGAAAACACGCCGCAGCTGCAATCATGAGTTTATGTCCCAGTGCCAAGTCCAAACTAGAAGTCAGTAGAGCAGGATCTCAATTACTTTTTGTTCTACATGTCTACAACAGTAAGGATGTCATGATGTGACATATTACTTACCATATAGCAAGTTACTGAAACTATATCCCTGCAATGAGCTACACAGCTTTAGATTCAACCAGCAATTGCCCAGAAGCCACAGTGACTGAAGCGGTATCAAATTTGATTAAACGTGGCTTTTTACCTAAACCTGAAACATCAGAATCAAAAGTTCTGGTTTTAGTTCCAGCACTGCTGCAGACTTTCGGATGGTCTGTATCAGGATTTTCAACCTCCCTCCCATTTTTTTCCTTCACTGCTAAAATGTTAACGTTAATACACATACTTACTTACTTACTAGAACACTTCTGAGAAAATGAACCAATTTGTAAGACTAAAAGCATTTTAAGTAATAAGTCTTTTTATTTCAGAAAAAAAACCCCAAAACCCAATTTAATACTTCAAAATAAACCAGTAAAATTGCTGCATGAAAAGGAACCCTCTCTGCAGAATGCAGTATCTGTCACAAACTGAAAAAATACTGCTTAATAACAAATGTTAAGATTTTTAATCTTTCTTTTAATTAGATTTTAACAAACCAAAAATATTAACTTAGCACAATCTAGAGCAACAAAGCCCCTAAGGAAAATTGTCTTTAATATTAATGATGATTTCCACTATTAATCAAGACAAAAGAATGCTTTAATTAAGGGACATCAGAGAAATCCCTTATTATTTAGCACTACCATCAGCTCCTAGTGAAGTTGATGAGAATTCTTCTGAACGTCAAGGCTCACCTCCATGCTCAGATGTTGAGGTACCGCCTTTATCTTCACTTGCTACTCAGCTACTCTTTGCCAAATAGATGAATTCCATAAACCGCAGACAAACTGAGGTGTTACACAACTGTTAGTGTTTGTTCCTGGCACACCATTAGCGGGTAGAGGTTACTACAAATTAGACACAGCCACACTGATGCACACGACTGTTTCAAGTATGGCTCTTGTAATTATCTAATACCTATCCAGATTTCATGGCTGCTGTGGGAACAACAGAAGCCGACACTTTCAGATGCCAGTGTGTAAGGAAAGAAGCCGAGCAGGCTCAAGAGTCAGAGCCGTTGCCCTACGAGAGAGAGGAGTCCAAGGAGTGAATGTAGAGAGCAGAGAACTTTAGTTAAAAGAGCAAGGAACCCGACATTATTCTCTAGCCTCTCTGATGTAGCCCTTGTAAACACGCTGTCTCTAGACTATTAATTAAATACAGGTACGAATTAGACTAAATTCTTAAAAGAGAGAAAAAAGCCTTAATTTTGAATGTATTAAAATAACACTAATAAAAAATGCATAATACCAACTCAACAGAAAACTACAACAAGTAACCTGCCATGGGAAATCTCTACCTGTTGCATTTAAAGCCCTTGTCTCACAAAGGTAATCGAAAGCAAGCACTTCAATGCCTTTTAATTTTAACCTCAGAAATGTAGCTGGTTAGTCAAGAAAGGAGCTCAAGTTTTGTCTTGAGAAAGAAGCTGACTTACTTCGTTATGCTCCAAGCACCCAATCATCAGCTCTGTTAGGATAACCACGCCGGTCCTTCCTACCCCTGCGCTGCAGTGAACCACGATAGGAGGGTTGCAGTTGTTGCTGCTGTCCAACACGCTGTTGGTATGGCGACGCACCGACTGTATCTCCTCCAAGTAAGCTGCAAGATAAAATGCAGACAAGGTTGCAGATATCTATATGGTTAAAATGCAAAAACCGGGGAAAAAAGAATACGGAAAAGTCATTCTTTGCCGAAGTGGCAATTTACATTTTTTTACAACATACTAATTATCTTG
Source organism: Charadrius vociferus (assembly GCF_000708025.1). Lineage (NCBI taxonomy): Eukaryota > Metazoa > Chordata > Aves > Charadriiformes > Charadriidae > Charadrius > Charadrius vociferus. The sequence goes on along the minus strand of NW_009646631.1, from coordinate 77,575 downwards.
GCCAGGGTGCACTGAACAGCACTGAATCCAGCAAGTACCAGCTGGGTGTCAATTATTACTTGGGAGTCTACTCCTTTAAATTAAATAGTTCTTTTAAAAAATTAAATTCTGTTTTCCCCTCTGCAAATCTCCAGGTCCCCTAAGCAGATGATTCTAGACATTACTTACAGCAATTCCTGCTATTAACAGGCCGGGATCAAAAACAACAGCTAAGTCCCATTGAAACTACTGCCTGTCAAAGCCAATATCAGATGGGAAGCGAGCATCCATCTGCCCTGTTTCCCCCTCCCTCCCTTCTGCCTTCTAGAGTGAGACAGAGTCTCACCCACCTCTCTGCTCAGGGTTGTTTCTCAACAGCTACGAGCCCTTCTGGGAGCTCCCTGTCTTTGTTTTCCCTGAAGCCATTTCTAGAAAAAGTGCATGAATCAAGAAGAGTTGTCTGGTGTGGCTATCCTAGCGCTGTTCAATGCATTCAACTGTCAAACCGCACAGCGGTTACATACTGGAAGCTCACCTGGTTAGATAAACACACCGTGAAATACAACTCTGACTCTGACCTCTAAACATCCTTTCAGCATAGTCTAGATGCATGACAAAGATGATGGACCTCACCTAGAAAGATATATCCAGATGCATAACTCTTAGACATTTAGCTGCCCACCAGTCAGAGTGGGAAGTGGGATCCCAGCCAAACTCTCTTGCCCTGACTCTTGGTGTCATGACACTGCAGCCTGAGCAGCCCTTTCGACACAGGCTGGCTGTGGCTGGAGGCCCACCGACATCAGAAAAGCTGCCTTCTAATGCACACAGCGAAGTGGGACCGTATGTGGTGGCAAACAATGGGACAGAGGAAATGGGGAGAATCAGGTTCCAATTACTGCCATGCTCAACCATGGCTACGTGGGTTGGTAGGAGAAACAAAGTACAAAAAAAAAAACCCCTAGGAATTGGGCAATAGCTCTGCTTTAAAGGCAGCTCCCATGGCACTCCTTTGCCAAAGCTGAAGTGTCATTTTTATTTTCCGCCCTGATGACACAACTGGGAAAAGAAGAACATGTTATTTACATCAAGCTTATATCACACAAAGGAGAGTGGATCACTAAAGGACTGTAGCTGTGTCAAGACTGAAGCGGAACTAACGGACCTTGCTGAGAGAGGACTTAGCCGTGACAGAAGCTACGCTGCTGCAGCTGCAAAGCTTTCAGGAATTAAGAGGGCAGGCATCTCCAACACATCAGTACACCATGTACAGACTCCTTCAGTGGTAACTTAAAGATCGCTGCATCGTGCTCTCCTGTAGTGCCAGAGATGTGGCTTTAGTTAAATAACGGTTGAATTCTTATTACTTAATATGGTGGTGTTCATTACTTGGTAAGAAGCAGGAAGCACTATTAATTCATTACAGATTAATATAATGGCTGTATTTTCAGAAATGCATGACCCAGGACCATATTTATTTGGGAAGGCCCTTAGCATTGCCTGGGTGCATGCGGTTAGAAGAACGACAGCGAGTTTCAGACCTCCTGCATATGTGATGTAGCCCTCTGCTCTTTTGCAACAAGCCCAGTTCCTCTGGACTACTAAATGCTGGCTGTCAGCAATAAGGGCCTCCTATGAAACTGGAGGAGTTGCACCATATTTCACTAACACCTGAACCTCTCACCCAGACCTCTCTAATCACATTTGTGTGCAGCCTCATATCTCCTACGCTCATTAGGTAGTTGGGAAGTGGCAATAACTTATACTGACAGATCAGCCAGCAGAGGCATCCTATTATTTAAAATTTCTCGAGTTCTTTAGCACTGCTGCTGCCTCTGATTTTTCCTCCTGTTATGTCAGGTCTTTCAGGGACAAAATCCTCAATCACCTTAGCTCCTACCTCCTGAATCCCACTTTTTTTCTCCAAATCGCAGCAAAGTACAACCTAGTTGAGGCCTTTGTATGCCAGAGCAATAACCATTTAATATAAATCCCAGCTCTAACTACATGCAGTGAACTGAATCCGTGCAAGTTAAAGAAATCTTACATAAAAAGCCTTGGACTTCTTCCGGACACCCATGGTCTGGCCAGTCAGTATACTGCAAATGCCATACTGTCCTCTCTTGTCCAGAGAGAAGATGCTTGACCTTCAGACCAGTAGTTGCATAGCAGCCGGAGTCTGTGCGGAACTTAGTTGTCACCTTGAACTTCCCGTAAGTGGCTGAGCTGTGCTTAGAGCCCAGTTTAGGCCAATAACGATGACTCTTACTTCTTCCTCCCTCCTTAATAATAAAAAAACAATTAAAAAAAAAGCCATTAGTTCCTGCAATTATAACTCTCTACAAACAGAGGGCATAAAATTCTGCAAATAAGCCAAGTATCCTTATTTCAAATTACTGGAAGAAAAAGGAGCATCTCACAAAGTAAAGAAAATATCATTAAAACTCAGCCATATAAAATTTCTAAGTGTAAAGATGTTTGAAGAACTAACTCTTGTCTCACGGCAAAAGTCAGCTACTGCCTACAACGCCTCGGTAAATATTCTCCTTCTGGGGAAGCCTTTCCTTTAAATGGAAGGAGATTCTCTTCAGCAACTTCTAAGTAGTAGTTGTTGATCAGTCTTGGGGACTGGACAGTGACTTGATGTGCTATGGCACTCCCTGTGTTTGCTAAAAGCAACCAGGCGCAAAGCAGAATGCAGCGTTAGTTAGCAACATGTGCCAGTTTTTATAACATAGCACATAGTTCTTGAATTACAATAAAAAAAACTGTTTTGCTTGGCATAAGAATAAAAAGTTTTTGTTTTTTTTTTTTTTTACATGGACACTTCTAAAGAAATAACAGCTTCTGGTCTCTTTTCAGCTGATAAGAGTGACGGCATGCAGAATTGGCCTTGGATGGGCTGGAAGTCTGTGTCATTTTAACCAGGAGCAGTTCAGCGCTCTCACATTCCAATGGAAACATCTTTGTTTGCTTTGGCCAAACTGAAGTGAAGCAGAGGGAAGAGGGGGTTCTGCTTGTTTAGCTTTAGTACTTGCCAAACTGAGTATCAGAAAGTTACAAAGTATAGTATTATAGCAGTACAAACATATGTTCAAACGGAGTAAGAGGAAAAAGGGTTGCTGACAGAAAAAACAGCTTACTGGAATGGGAAGTGATGATAACAGGAGATTTGCTCACATCAGAAAGAACTGCATTCTGTGATTTTACGTACCTCTTCAGCTGTGACCATGGCTATAACATTCACCCCCTGTTCCCACACCATCTGCCAGAAGTCATGGCACGTGTGTGGCAGAGGCCCTTGGGTAGCAATGTAGTGCCACTCCTCTCCACCTACAGTAACCTGGGAGTAAGGGAAAAGAAAAAATAAATTACAGTCAGTGCCCAAAATCTCAGCAGCGTCTGTGCCAGAACTGCCCTTTAAACAAAAGAGACCATAATGAAACCTTTACTTCTTTGTTCTTCCTCTTTTGTCCAAAATTTTGAACAAGAATCATCCTTTTGATAAGAGCAAATCTGACAAAACACAATCTTTGGTGCTTCCAAGTCCTTTCTTGATGCCTATAAACATAACGCTTTGAGAAACATGTCATCTATTTTTCTTGCCATTGCATCTGGATCATACAGATGAAAAAAAAAAAAATATTTTTTTAGGCCCTGTTTCTGATATGGCTTAAGTACAAAATAAGCAGCTGACTGACTTTCCTGGGTTTGGTGACAGACCCATGAGGAAAGAAAAACTGAGCACCAGAGGAAGTGTCTATATGCATTAAAAAAGGCACTGCACTGCTGCAAACGAAGACACAGTGGTGTAGAAAGCCTGAATGCAAATGACATTTTGCATGAGGAAAGCTAAAGGCCTCTGCTGTTTAGGACCTCCCTCAATTATTTTCCACTCAAGCCAAAAATTAATTTCTTAGACAGACTCTTACTACACTGATCACTGTTGAAGATGTGGCCAAGCTGTCCCCAGAGGATGCAGTTACGTCCCCACATTGTACATAACACAGAGCTAGGACAGGCCTGTTGCCAGCTGGTGATGAGATCAAGGAAGGCTTCATTTCAAGTTACTCTTCCTCACTCATCTCGGGTTTTTCAGTTCTGACGTTGAAAACTGCTATAAAGTAAATCCAGCACATTAAATGGCTTTCAAATGCCACGCGAAATTTAAAATTATCGAAAGCCGTAGTCATGTAAGTCTATTTCCCAATACATAACTGGATTAGCAACCACATCTGATAGAAATATTTGTGTGTTTGCATGACAACACGTAATTGAAATAATTTTAAAGCACTAACACACAGATTTACACACTATAAATTATGTAGTACCCTGAATAGACCCAGCAGTACCTTGGAGTTAAATGGTATAATACCCCGCATTGTTTACCTGATTGAGGCAGATCTTCATACTTAGGCAGTTAAAAAAAAAAATTTGTGTGTAAAAAAATTTATGTGTAAAAAAATTATTACTTTACAACAGATTATTTGCTAAACATCAGGAAAGGTTTATACAAAAAAATTTTTTTCAACATTTTAGGTAAAAAGCCAAGCCACTTCTAGAGCTACTAGGTTTTATTTTAAAATGTGCTTACCAGCAAAAAGCAAACCCAGATGAACCAATTATTTGGGAAAATTAAAATATTTTTCCTTCTGAGGCTAAGACCTCTTAATTCCACGTTAGCCCAGAGCCACTTCCCACAACAAAGTTGTAAATCCCAGAGAAAAAGATTTACAACAGAAATGCTGACACATCCATAAATATCAAGGTGCTGGCGGACAACGCCACAAGGAACAATCAATAACTCTGACAGGTTTAAGCACATACTACGTTTGAGGTACAGGTCTTTGAATACATTTTCAGAAATAGAATCAATTTATTTGTTATTCAAACAGCTGTTAATTAAGCTGAGTTACTCAGGTTTTTACACCTGTAACTAACAGCGTTTGTATGATAACAAGTGTTTCACTGCATTGAAAATGGTTTTCAACCCTGTATACCAGCTCATTTTCTTATTTCATACCATGCAGCATTCTCCTCTGTGAATGATGGTTAAAATCTGTAAGACCAGTGCAGGTAAACTCCCCAAGTTCTTGTAGTAGGTGGGAATGGATATAAACTGCACAGCACCAACTGGCATCTTGCACTGGGACTGGTCTTGCGCTTGCGGGCTCGTCTGCAGTCCTGAGTGCTGCTACAGTATTACTGAGCTTTTTAAATTCATGCTGAGCTGACCCAAACAGTCAGATGAAGTGGCCTTAAGAACATTTTTGCTTAATCCGTAAATTTAGTTACAGTTTGTCTCTCTGGCGTAGAGAATGTTCTTAACAGCAGAAGGTCAGTGGTAAATAAGCAGAGAAATACTGTAAAACGGTGGGGCTCGCGGACTGAGCTGGAATCCTCCAGGCATGGATCTTATCAGCATGATATAGGAGTTTTTCTTTGTCTACTGACTTCTGGTCCAAATATCCAGCCTCCTGGCACATGATATGAAAGGACCATAAATAGTCTGGAGGGAATGGGATGCCTGGAATGTTTACTGCATTCTAATGCCCTGACTGCAGGATATTAAAAATTGAATATTGGACTGCAAACACACACACACACTGTGCTACTGAGGTAAATTTCGCAGATGCGATTTCACCTTCTAAGCAAAAGCACATCTGCTTGGCTTCTGTATGTGCCACTACGAGTGCGAGAGGAAAATACTGGCAAGGACCACTGTCATGTGCTAAAACATTTGTGTGTGTTCCTGGGCACTCTGTGAATGTGAGACGCACGAGTGTCCAACACTGACACACAAGGTAAAATGTGGACTCAAAACTGGCCAGGGAAAATTCTTTTCTGCCTAGTATTGCTTTGTGGGCATAATTTATGTTAGGAATCTCTTTTTTTTGGCCTTCTAACAAAGTAGAGGCACAATTCTGGGCTCAGAAATCCATCATCATAGCAACGTCTGATTATGCAAAAACTCAGTATCTGCTACCTACCAGGCTATGTAGAAAAGCGATAACCTGCCAGGATCCTGGTTCGGAAATTGTTTTGAATCAACAGGATTTACCACTGTAAATCACAACCAAGGAGGCCAGCATGTCTCTTTAAACTTTTAAAAGGCTTTTACTCCAGGAAAATATTAATTTAACAGGATGTGGTTTTTATTATTTTTGAATTATTATTTTTTAATTTGGATTTTGACAATGAGAAAAAGCAGACCGCCCTCTCTGACAACAAGAGAATCTGTCATCTGAGGGAGAGGAGTGCTGTTACTTCTCTCAGGGTAGAGTAAAAGCCAACAAAGGACTTTGCAAATAGTACTGGCAGCTTAAAGAAAAACAAGCATCTGCAGCCACTGGAGGATAGTTCACTGTTAAAACTGGCCACCTTTGTAAGCAACAGAGTCCAATCATATCTTAAGTTATTTCTACATTGAATTACAAGAAGACTTCTGAAGCACCCTGACAAAAACTTATTTTGCAACAGTTGAATGCAGTATCCAATCAGAGACACAGGGATCTCATTAGTAAGGTGTTCTCTTCATCAATGCATACTTGAATTTTTTATTTCATTTTTTTTTTAAATCACTCAACTCATGATAAAAGGAAGAAATGTTATTTATATATATATATATAATTGCATTATCTATGTGAACTTGCATTACTCATAACTACATACTTTTTCTTTGGACATGGAACTGCATACATGGAGTTACACCCTTTTTAGAAATCGTATCCTATATGCTAGTAAATGGAAAAAATATTTCAGTCAAACGTTGTGCAATATTTCTTTCAGGCTGCACCAGTCAGTTGCAAGGACTCGTTCTGCATGGGCTGTTGCAGTCCCGCAGTGGCCCGCAAGGCTATTGGGACTGATAAATCAGAACACATACTGACCAAGTAGGCAACGTTTGCCTGCAGCTGTTTGTCTCTTGAAAACTTCCACTGGTGGAAACTCTGGATATATTCCTCTCTAGGAGTCACGGCGCTTTGCCCGGCACTTAGCTGCTCTTTCTGTCAGGTACAGGGTCATGACAACTGTATTGCATTGGAGGTATTGGGGCTGATCTAATGCATTTTCATGAGGTTTAAGAAACATGTCATCTCCTTCTACATTAACCAGTAGAGACGTCACACAGCCACCTGGCAGAGGTGGGCATAAAAAGGTAAGGATGCCTCTCTCAAATGACTTGCCAGTCTCTAGCAAATAAATCAACTCATGCATTTTAGTTGATAGGGGACTTTAGAGATGCCCGTGCTGACACAAAGGTACAGGGATGCATTTTGACTAGGCTACCTTTTCAGAATCTCCAGAGTTACAGAAAATGCTGCTGTGCATCCAGAAAAGCAAACAAACCTTCATTTGCAAAGCAAAGTTCAAGAAAACTTTTACCTTTATGTGTGAAGCATTGATGTAGCCTGTATTATTTTCTTTGGTCGGCACCAGCTCTACTCGGTTCTCCTCATAAGGAACAACCTCCCTGATGCGGTTGCGCTCAGTGTTTTCAGGCAAGGCAGCAGTGGTGAAGATCCCATCTGCCTTTTTCTTTGGAATCTGCTCGTATTCTGTAAACACCATCCCCTCTTCCAACTTCCTCTTCAAGATTTTGCACTAAGATTTAACAAAAAGGAACACCAATCCATTAATTCCTCCTGGAAGAAGGTTTACCACTAGACCCATCCACTGGTTTTTTGAATTTCAATAAATAGCCATAGCATTCTCTCACTTGCTTCTTTTTTCAGTTGCAGTTATCTGAGGAAACACAACACGCTTATTTCTACTGAATGAAACCACAAGCAAATTTCACATTTTTACATTCCAGCTCCACATTTTTTAATAAGACTGATACCATAAAAAGCAAAGCCATATTAAATACAATCCTGTTTCAGTATGAATTTGCATGTGATTTCACGGCAACAGATAAATTTAAAATATTTTTACAAATATCTTTTTAGGAAGAAGATCACACTGCGAGAAGTGTGATGTGGTCCACATTTTCAAAATACTCCCTAACTTGCACATATGCAATTTCTGTGATTGAACAAAACCCCACAAACGTACAGGCAGAACTTAAGTTCTGTCATCTGCATACTAGACAACACAAGGCTGCAAATTTCCATCCAGAAACCCAGAAAGATATTTTGCAAATCTTAATGGCAGTAAATGTTTTTAGTTTCTGAAATTCCATATGCATGCACACACCCGCATGTGCAAACATCAGGAGGCAAACAACTTTTTTTTTTTTTAATTTAATCCTGTTAGAGACATTAATTGAACTCCTTAGTTGTATCAGAACAGGCAAGATGGTATCTATGGATGATTACTGTAGAAAGACTGCCCAACCAAGTGAAAAATGTGCAAAATGTTAAATTTACAGCTTGATTTTGTATGACACTTTATGGCCACATGAAATGGTGAACAGCCTCAATTTTCAGCAACTTCAGTAAATGTTTGAGACATCTAACACTCTGTCAGCATCCGAAGACACACTAGTGTTAACCACAAACCTTTTTCATTCATGGCTCTGGAAACTTTTAAGATAATTTTTTTCACGTTTTAAATCAAATTTTAGTATTTTAGAAACTTCAAGCTGCTGGGAACAAAGGGAACGAGCAACATTTCATGAGCCTCCATCTTACCCTCTCATCCATTGGCACCTTGGCGACTTCATCCTGGCTGTCCTCCGGCACTGGAACCCTAGCAACTGAGAGTCCGTTCAGTGCTGCCAACATCAAGGGCCTCTTCTGGGCCTCCAGGCCTGCCATCTTCTGCTTTTCTAGATTCTTTTGGCAAGAAAAGGCACGTTTTCATCTCTGTGTGATTATTTATAATGCCAGTAAAATGCTGGAATGTTTTTTTAATCTCCAAAATCTGCAACTCTCTGGCCAAGGAATGCAGATGATCACCATTAGCATCGTAAATTCAAATACAACCTCTATTCTTCCTGTTATTCCTCAAAGGCCTGCTCCTACATGAGCACAGAATTTTAATTTCAAAGAAGCAATCCCAGCGTATAATACAGTTTACTTGCCATCAAAAGACATACAAATACAATCTCGAGCATTTTTCTGCAAACATTATTCTGAATGTAGGACACACAAAGCATCACCCTGTTACGTTAAAGCAGCGCTACTGCAGCCAAGATACCTGGGGCATCTTTTAAAAAGCAATAATTTCAATCTATTACAACAAACAGTAAAACACAGAACAGTTGTTTCTCTTCTGTGATGGTAATACTTAAAACGAGAAGTCTTCTGATCCACGCAGTTATGATGGTGATTCAAATAGCACCCATGATGTATTTCACACTAAAAACCGAGCTCACAAATCCCAGAAACCGAACATAACAGCAGCCAGGGAGGGATATCGTTTATCGTATTCATGCATCATATTATGCTGTGACACAGAGAATCCGAGTACGAATTTTAAATTCATCCTGCTGCCCTCCTTATGCCGCTGGCAGCTGAAACGTCAAGCAAGAAGACAGATCATCTCTAGAAGAAGCCGAATTATGGATATTTTATTCCATTTCCTTAGCAGTTCTTTCTGCCAGATTTGGAAGGAGAGATGAGCACGGGGGAAGCCTGGTTCTCAGCATGCATATGGAAGCTGTGGTCACCACACAGGCCAAGCTCAGCTCCTCGAAACACAGTACTAAACCTGAATGCCCTCAGACATATGTAAATGGCTTGATTTTTCAGAAGCCGCGAGTGTTTTCCTCACCACTGGGTTCCTCCAGAGCACTACGTAAAAAACAAGCAAAAAAGGCAAAACAAAAATCCCAAACCACTCTGCTTTCTTTTCTTACTTCCAGAAACCAGGAGAACGCAAGTATCTCTTCTTTGTTTGGGAATTTTAATTATTATTACTACTTGCAAGGTAAAATAGGAAAGCCTGTGTTTAAATGATCAAGGTCATCAAATTACCATTAATATAACATGCGATTCCTATGACAAAAGGAAGGTCTGCATGTGTTAAGACTGCTGATCTAGGCTGAAACCACCTTAAAAGCTTAATTGCTAACACCGCTCCCTTTACTTTCAAAGCATCAACAACAGCAGCAGCACCTTTTCACCAAAGGCTGATCTGAATGAATATTCAGAGGAAGACTACTCAAACGAAGTCTCTAAGCTGTCTTCTTACCTTCATTTCCATCCTAAAATTCATTGGGTTCCTCCTTCTCAATATGTTTTCTTTCCTTCAGAAGATCAAAGGAGCATATCTATGCTTGTTGTTACACGGATGTCCACAGTATTAATTCGTGAAAGATTATGTTTTATAGACAAGTATCTATTTTACATTTGGAGTTTAAGATTCTGCAAGGAGTAAATTCAGTCTCCATGATACGACTCAGTGGCCCAAGTTTGATTAATAACCATAACATCAGTGTAAGGAACAACAAACAAGAAGCACTACCATACGTTTAGAAATATTTTTTTTTTACTATATGGTAGTACTTAAATCTACCTAGTTACTGATCTAGTACGTTACAAACTCTTTTCTGCTCTGGACCACTTAAGCACTACATTAACTTGTTTCAGGAATCATTTTTGTTTCAGACTTCGATTCTAAAAAAAAGAACCACAGCACACACTTTGCTTCCTGTGACTGCAGTTGCACTTCCCAGAGCCTTACATCAAGCACATACGTAAGTCACTGACTGGAAAGCACCCCTCAAATTTCCACCATTGTTTGCAGCGGCACTGAAGCCTTTAGATGCTTTTTAATCCTAAATTCATTGCAAGTTTCAAAGTACCTATTTCTCATACTTGAGTACATTTTTAAAAAAATAAACATCCAGATCCTCAACCACCCAACCTTTACATCTGCAGATTCTGTAATTAGATATCCAGTTACTCATTTAGTTATCGGCAAAACCAGCAATCCATAATCCTCATCTCCAGTGTTTTATTCAGATAACTATGTTATATAAAGTGGCAGCAAAGGCAAAGAGATCATTTGAAAAACTCAAATGTTTCCATTATTTTATATATTATGTGATACTTAACATCCCCGCAAAGAAGGAATAAAACGGCAGTGCCAAAACATGATCTCCCTCTCATCTCAGGGGAGCAGGCATTGGGGGGGGGTGTGTGTGTGTGTGTGTGTGCGGTCAGCCTCCTCATCACCCAGCTGCGTGCTCTGCCACCCACCTCGGGCTGGCCCTGCTGCCAGGGCGGTGGCATCATCAGCTGGATCAGACGCAGATCTGGGCAGCAGCCGAATAACCACAGGGGAGGAAGCAGACAAGCCCAGTAACAGTGCATGCGATCAGCCCCTTTGGTGGCCACACAGATCCATGAAACCAAATTGTACGTGGCACTTAATATCCTATTTCCTAACTTTAAGCAAAGCAACATCTTCCCACCCACGTGTTCCCCACCGTTTCCTGATCCAACAGTTTTCTGGTATGGAAACTAACTTGTATGATTACTAATTTCCAAGAAGCCACTGCAACAGAGGAAGGCACTTACCCTCATCATGATTTCTCTTTCTATAATGCTGTCCTCAATAGAAAACATTTCAGACACAGGCCTTTCTTTGACAGGTTCTTTCTTGACCCTCTCCTTCACACTCGTGAGGTCAGGCTCTGAGATAGAGGGCCCGAGTGAAGACCCGTTTATTGCCATTTGATCAGTTCGAGAGACACTAATGGCTTTGGAAGGCCCTGGCCTCATGGCCTTGGCCCTGGCGACCGCCACAGAAATGCTAACGTGGTCCTGCCTCAGGGCTCCATTGCTGACACTTTTACGAGGTCCAGGATACTCTGGAGGAGGTTTATTTGGTATTCTAGCCAAGGCAGCTTGCAGCTGAGCACTGTACTCCATGTTCTCATGGAGGGCTGTTATTCGCGACACAGATTCTGGGGTTTCTTCTTCCTCTTCACTTTCGCTGCTGTGTATCAACATCGTGGCATCAGAGAATGTCTTTTTGTGATGATAATGAGGAACCTGCTGATCTTCATGCCCCATCTGAACCGACTCTTCTGGCTGCACCTGCTCCCGCAAAGTGTTCCTGCGCGGCAGAGGGGCATTTAAAGTTTTTAATGCCATGGCTTCTATACCACGTACCATATTGCTGATGACCTCCAAACTATGGCGCTTGTTCACAGCTGCATGATGCTTCACCGCCATGAGGGGCTCGCTGACCTCCTGCAGTGACTGACGGACGACCGGCGAGCTGTCCTCTTGGAAGGTCTTTACTGAGAGCTGGACTTTGCGAGTGACCAAGTCAGGACTGCTCCCACTGACATACTTGTGCCGGTGGCTTGCCAGGTCCGGCGTGCTAGTGGCAGGACGTGGGCGCGGGTATGGAGGTGGGGGCCTGAAGAGATAGTTCTTTAACATGTGAGCAGTGTTGTAACTCTGGCTGCTCTGCAGCTGCATGTTAGCCAGTTCTGGCGTGCTGACAGTGTGGGATATGGCACTGGCTGCTGTCTTATTTTGCACAGCATTATTAGGGTTCATTTGGTCAGACGGGGCAACAGGCTTGTTATAGCTGCCACCCTGGGGCCCGTATGTAATCGTGTAAGGATGTCTCTCTTGAATCTCAGGCTGACTGTAAACTAGGTCTTCCGGCTGGTTATAAGCATGTGTGTTTCCGATATTGAGATTCCTCAAAGACTGACTTTGGCTATCCATCTGGATCACCCCTCTCTTCATTTGCCTCATGACAGTTTCATAATCTGGAGTTGGCCTGTAAGATGGTACTATGATTGCACTATGTCTGTGGCTGGGGATGTAGTCTGCTCTCATGATGTCGCTTCCAGGGATGCTCAGATTTGAGGACATCGGAGATGCCTGGATGAAGTTCTGGGAGCGATTGAGGGAGTTCATGCTGTGGGCACTGCATACGCTCCCGTTGGGTCCATTACCATTCAAGTAGCTGAAGTCCACTGGACACCTGTCCAAACTGGTCTGAGACCTACAGTAGAAAGTTTCTTCATTTCCATGGAAAATGCTATCTGTGTAGAGCAGAGATAGACATTGACAATTTTAACATACAAGGACTCATTCAATGTTAACAAAACTTCACATACAGTCTGCGCCAACGACTACAGAGATAGCTTAGTGTACAACAACTGCAGGGAACATTCGGTCTTGGGAACATCCTTGGGCCACTGAAATAGAACAAAGCTACTCCTGTAAACACTCCCAACAGTTAGCAAAATATGGTAGTTCAGATCCTTGTGGGAGACATGAGAGGGGAAAGAGAGGAAGTGTTTTTGCCTGGCGTGGCAAGGAAGAATAAGGGGGCATCTCCTCTCTCAGCATCCTGGAAGGCCACCTTAAAAATCCAGTGCTGCTAGCCTATGGTAATCCTAAACATTCTCTTGTCTTTTATGATAATCCTATGCTGTCTGTGATTCAAAGTACAAGAGGACTGTGAAATTGGAAATCCTACTTCAGACCAACCACTAGTTTTGAGGTTCTTAAGTATAACACAGCAGGGTGAACAAGACTCAGAGGGCGGGGTGGGGGTGGGGGGGGAGGTAACTCAATGACAAAAATAGAACCACCACTCTACAGATGTGCTAAAGAATATTAAATTCTTCAGCAAAGGATATATGAGAGGGAATCAGAATTATAAAGATTATGTCCTCGATCAGAACTTTACTGCAAGACTGTCTGTGTTGAAAATCTCTGAAGAAAAGAGTAGTAGCTCCCAAAACTCTGGAATCAGCTAGTTCTTCAACAATATAGACAAGTCTGTGGAAAAACTAAGGAAACTTTACAATTCTTCTAAAATTGAGAATATCCCACTCCAGAGCCTCAGCTTCACAGTAAAACAGTAGTAGCCACTAAGTCAAATCTACTGTATGCAAGGAACTATACTGAATGGGTCCTCTCAAAACTTATCAAGTTGTACCTTAAAATTAGTCGGGCCACCACAACTCTAAAACACTATCGGGTATGACTAAGAGCTCCTCTGCTGGCGAGAGCACTTCAACTGTACCTCTCATAAACTGCAAAGAACATAGCCTAACAGACCTGGCTACGTGTATTCCAAAAGGTGGTGTGGTTAAGGGTGTGAAACTCAAGGTGTTTAGGGGCTGGGCTCCATTCCCAGCCTTGACCAAAGTAACCTGGTACAACCTCTTAGAGAATTTATTTGTCAAAAGCGGGGGGAAAAAAACAGTTAACCCTCCCTCCCATTGTTAGTCTGAAAGACTAACAATGCAGGCAGATGTTGGGATAAGATCAGCAGAAAAGATTATCTAAATATACAGTTTTGTGACCAGGAAACTACAATTTCTCCTACAGTAAAAGATATTTACTGTCTCCTTTTCCCCTCACTGCATTTCACTCCCTGGCCCCAGCTGGCAATGCCTTTGAGTACAGCCATCATACTTCCTTTCGAAATTATTTTTTCAGCTCACTGAGCTGGAATACCAAGTTTAAGGTCCATATAATCATGCACAGACATTTTAGAGGAATTTGAAAACTGAAATTGGACTTTAAACAGAAGACTTACTGCAACATTAACTATAAAACTGCTAGTTCTCCTCCAGCAGCAACTCCCATTTGACCACGACAGCATTAGAAATCTAGACATAAGGGGTAGGAGCTTCTTTGCATACACATAAAATTGAAGTCCATTAACGGGAAAATATATGCTCTAAGTACCTTGTGAATTATGTGTTTCAGTGTAGTGTTCTCCACATTGGACATGCATAGGAGGCAGTATAAATGGGTGTTGTCTCGGCTGAAATAAAAGCACAAGGAAAAAAAGGCATTAGGAACTTTGTTGGCTACAATTTTTGAGGCTGAAACAGGAAAAATGGTTCTATGCCCTTTCCACTGAATACTGCTCTTTCTTACTCAGCCAAAGACACATGGCTTGGCATTTCTTTATACAACAGAAAATAACATTTTGTAAATTGTTTGCTAAATTTTGTTATGGAGCCCAAAGCTGACCAGTTAAGACTCCTTTAAGCTCAACCACTTCAGAAAACAACATCCAGACTCCCAGCTTGCTCAGAACTTTTCAGAAGTTTATTAAAAGCCTTTGCCCTTGAAGAATTAAAACACAACAAAACAAACACCTATTCAGGACAAAAGCAGAAGATGGAACAAATTCAAGGACCTGGGACACTGTTATACAAGCAAAGGGAGCACATCTGGACTTAAAATAACTCCACAAATTACATGAATGTCAGATTCCCTATATAATGAATTGGAGCCGTCCTCCAACAATCTGCACTGCAAGAAGCTTTTTAACACAACAAGTATCACAGGGGGTAATTCAGCATTAAATCAGCAGGATCATTTGCAGTGAAACACTGGCAAACCAAAGCGTTTTGCAATCACATTCTACCACTTGCACTGTAATGTCCTGTCTCGTGTCGCTGAGAAAAGTTCATGAAACATACTTTGATATATGAAGTAAGCAGAAAGAGAAGGAAGACACTCTTGTCTCGCAAACAGAGAGACAAGCCCTTATTCCGCTTCCTTAACAGCGGAATAAGGGCTTTTCATCTAGGCTGATTCAAGTAGTTCGAACTATTAAGGAATACTGTGGATGCCCACGGCAAAAAAGAAACACTAAATAATTTACCTTTGCACGCACATGCACAAAATTAACACCATGCAAGTTAGCCACTGAAGAGGGAGTGGGGAAGGGGTTAAATTTACATTTTCTATGTAAATGGGGAGAGGGAATGAAAATCAAAGAAACTGAGCACACATATAAATTCTTGCATACAAAATGGTTGTGTCAAGCCAGAGCTGGAAGACGGCAGAAAATATTTCTGCTACAACAATTACTTTCAAGGGTATAAGCCCCTACTCTCACTGAACAATCTGGGCAAAGGACCCCACTGCTGACAACCCAAGCAGCAGAGCTTAGCCTGGTACAAACCAAGATGTTCGAAAGCCTAACAAATGGGGGGCAGAGGACAAGTGCAAGGAAGAAGTTATTTCTACTGGGAGCGTATAGATCTAGAGCAGATAGTCTTCTTTGTGATAGATGTTATGGAAGGTATCTGCAAGAAATTCGGGACTATTCTATTGTGGGGTTTTGGTTTTGGTTTGGTTATTTTGAAGGCCCATCTGCCTCTTCTGATGAAACAGGAGAAGCCTGAGGTCTGCAGAACATCAATGACCAACTTAAGGATCACTTGGGTTTGTGTTTTTTTTTTTTTTTTTTAAACATGTCATCATATTAAGATCTTCTCCACTGAGGAGGTTTTGCTGGAAAACCAGCATCATTGGGTGGCCTGACAGGAAAAGGAAACAGCATAAAATGGCTTTAAAGTAATAATAAAATACAGGTTCACCATGATGCCAAAACCATATAAAGGATCTCAATCTGAAAGTAATGAACGTGATCCTCAGTGAAGTGGCAGAGCCTCACCCCAAAGGCCCAACTTCACTTCCCATTTATGCCTACTGATTTATTACCCTACAAGACAAATGAATAGGTAGGTGTATAAAGGTATGTACAGTGCAGACAACAGTCAGGAAGGTTGGTTGGTTGTTTTTTTTTTCCTGCTCAAAGAGAACTGTTCCAACAAGTTAACAAAACAACTATGGAAAAAGCAGTTGAAAGTTCAACGTGAATGGGTAGCAGCCCAGTTCACTTTTTAATTGATGAGCACACATTCCTCCTCTTGATCTTCCTGAGACTTTGGGGTTTTTTAAAACTTGTCGCATGCTTATGTTCAAAACACAGAGGCAGTAGGATTTGTTTTCCTTTGAAAATGTAGATTTCCATTTTTCATATCTAATATAGAAGGCAGCTCTCTTTTTCCCCTTGTGATATATCTGAGGGTACAGCACAAGAACGCAAAGCACATTTAATTTCACCTTCAGTTTTTCAGTCATCTCTAGGGACCAAACTAGCAGATACCAAAAATACTGTAAATATGCCTCAGAAAATGTAGTACGCAGCCTGTGTGTTGCATCATGACACCCTAGAAACATGCTAAGAATGAGAGGACAAAGAAATCCAGAGCCAGCTATGACAGGTTGCCTGCCAGTGGCTGGGAAACACAGAATGCAAATTTTAGATTGAATGGACCATATAGACGCACACAGGAAAACAGTCTGTGCTGAAATCTGCAAAGATAAAGCTACCCTTATATCAGTACCTGCTAAAGATTAATTCTGGAATATTTTCACAAGCTGTAACCACACCACGGGGATGTGTCAAGAAAATGCTCCTGCCCACATTGACTTTCTGCCTCAGAGCAATAGGCTAAGGGAGTTACCACTCTGGGAAGGCCTACAAAGCAGGTATAACCTATATCACAAACGAAAACTGGCAACCTGCATACAGATAATATTGCCCTCTGCCTAAGGGACCAGCAGTGCTGTTGCTACTCTTATTCAAGGGGTTCTGAATTACTGAAAGAAAAGAAATATTAGATGTTAAAACTTAATTGAAAAAAAGTGTCCTAAGAGCTGACTGGGGAAAAAAAAAGATTGCCACAGATGTTTTTGGTAAAGATTTCAGGAAAAAGCTATCTAGTTTTGTCAGATTTACAGTATTTATGGAGATTAGTTAAATGGGAACAAGTACAGTTTAAGAAAAACTCTGAATCGCAATCCTGTACTGATTATAATAGTTTTACTTAAAATCACAGCAACTTCACACAGAAAACAGGCTCTTAGCTCAAGAAGCTAATAAACTGTAAGTACATTTTTTACAAAAACACAAGGAATAGAAGAAACGCAAAAAGAGCAGCTGTAAAATTATGTAATGACTAGGTTTTGATGTATACAGCACAAGACACTTCAAATTCTAGAGGATTATTTTCTTTATATACTGAATATAATCTCAGTCCAGTAGAAAAAATGCTCAGTTTCTGCAGGGCAAATAAAAAATATAATGCCTTGAAGACTGTAATTTTTAGAACTCAGTGGTGATGATATCCAGTTAAATTAATCAACCTGGGCAGCCACACCCTTGAAAATCATTCCAATCATACTGCCTACAACAAATGAGTTAATGTGCTTATTTGAAATTTAGCAAGTATTCCATCTTACACAATGCCCCATCCCATTAGAAATGGTATAGACATTCTTAGACACACAACCATGGCACATACCAAGGATGACCTACTCCAAGTGGGCCGTCGTCGGATAGGAGGAGGAGAACTTGATTGTCTGTGGAAGAAAAAGTAAAGAGAAATACTAGAAACTACAATATTCCAATTCTGATTCAAGAATGAATGGGAAAAGCAAAGTATTGCTCATTAATGAGATTTTAAAAATGTGAATAAGTGAAATGAAAATAATTCAGGTCCTTCTCTAAATACACAAAGTATTCCAGCTCCACAATATACATGCCTTTTGTTCATTATCCTATTTGGCTTACTTGGAAACACAAGAAAGAAAAACTCTGGTTTAAAAATGAATCAAACAAACAAGTCTCTTAAGCAATAAAAACTGAACATGGCACAAAGGCACAGTCTCAGGTGACTTAAGGTGAACATTAAAACAATGATAATTTTATGAAATTCATAGCAATCACTCCAAAGCAATGTGCACAGATCAGGAAGGGGAAAAAAAGCAACTGGTTAGATAATACTAGCAGAGCCACATACAACGTTAGAGTAGCCAGGTGTGGTGGAAGGAACAGGGAGCGTAGGAGGAAAAAAAAAAAAGAGGAAGGGAAAGAAACGAGTTGAAGGAGGCAGAAATATAGTGCTTACGTGAAGAGAGGAAAGGTGGAATTTGTCCTCTTACAGTTTCTGATCTGGTGAATGATGTTATGTGCGATTAGAGGAAATGCACACAGCAAAACAAACAACTATCATTTTAACAGAGGGCAGGAAAATTATTTGGCTAGAAAACACACATTGGCATACGCTGTCATCAATATCTGTGGCTCTAACACAGAAGCTGATACCACATGAGACTGTGGTAAGAAGAAGAGCTGTTCTAACGGCAAAAATACATTTAAATTCCAGTTATTTCACTCAGCAACCTCATAATGTTCGTATTTTTACTAGTCCAAATATTTGTAAGTTGTATATGAAGCCACTACATACACCCAGTTCATAATACCCACACAGATATGGCTATCGCTTCAGCAGTTTGGATTATGAAGAGTAACAAAACAGTCCTCTCTGTTGACCCTGATATACAGCTTCAAAGGGCAAATATTGCAAGATGACAGACTATGGTATTTTGCTTGCTTTCTTGACTGTCACACGGGAGACAGTCAGGACCTTCCTTTGAACTCAATTCCTCTGAAACTATTAAAATTAAATTTAGTATTGGACTACTGCGATACATTATATTCTGCTAAGAAATGTCTTTTCTGGTCTTCCACTCACCTCCTAAGAACTGTAAACATCATCTGAAACCTAATCAACATCTCTTTTCTAGATGCGAAAAGATGACTCTATGCAGTTCATCTCATTGGTCTCTCCATTACTCAACCTCACCGTATGTTAATATATTGTGTGCATATGTAATTTTAGACAGCTAGACCTTCCAATCTTCCCTTCATCATTTTGGCTTTATTTTCCGACAGATGGCATTACCCAGCTAAACAGATGGGATGTCCAGCTCTAACTAGAGCTGTTCATTGGGCTGAATTTCTTCATATCTTTCCAGCCAAGCTGATAAGTTTTGCAAGGGATTCATGTTTTTATTGCTATGCAAACCCTGCACATCATGAAAATTTCTCGAAATTCCAAACTTCTCAAAGCAAAATTTATCTAAAACTAAAAATTCTGCTTGCTGGTATAAATAAACATACTCAGCTAACAAACTCACTTTTGACTTATAAGTAAAGCCTCATGAATTCCTTCTTCAGTTAGGATGAATCCACTTGTGTGAGAGGACTAGCTCAAGGCCAATTGCTTTATAAGTCCTCAAAGTAGAGCGTAAAGGAGAAATTGGGTTCAGATTTATAGTCTCTGCTGTGTCATGCTAGTTTGGCTATGCAGGTTAATGTTCCAAGATGTCCCCCCTTGTTTGGTGCACATAAGAAGCAGATAAATTATACTGCTCAAATTAGAAGATGACAACCTGTGTTTTCCACCGACCTTAGCTGCTAGATGGGTAATGCATCTTCAAAATGCTACTGCAATTCACTTTTGGCACGTTAACACATGTCACCTTTCACTCCTGTTTGTACTAATACTCTGGGCTTATGAACAACAGAGACCAAGGGCTTCAATTTATGATTCTCTGTCAGATTTGGCTGCTTGGAGACCATCAAGCCTCACAAGGTCCAGAATGAAATTTCATTCTCAGTTGTCAGTTACTGCTGGTGTTTAAAACAAAACAAGAAAAAAAAAAAAAGGGAAAGGGGAAAAGAATGACACAAGTGACTAGGAAAAAAAAAAAAAAAACAAAACAAAACCCAAACAAAAACAGACACGCCAAAACTCAGAGCGATTCCAAAGCAGGGTGTCAGAAAACAACTCTGAAGAAAGAGTACTCACTCTGTGCAGATTTTGTTCTGTTTGTAAAACTTGTGTCTTGCTGCAAACAGCCGTGAAATATATTTGGCATTTTCAAGATCATCCTTTAAACATAAGAAAACATAGGAAAATATATATCTCTCTCTAATAATTAATTTTGTTATTGTTACCAAGAAGTAACAAAGAAGAGTTTTAAAAATCCAATTGCAGTAATGCTTGGTAAGGTCCATCATGTACAGAATCTGGCTGCCAAGAACACGTCTAGTGCCCTCAAGAGCATTCAAGGCATTGAATTACTGAAATACAGTGGCATGCCTTTACATGCTGCCACTTCACTGCTAAGTCACAGTGGGAGAGAAGGAGGGACAAAAAAAATAAAAAATAAAAAATGGCTCAAGCTTGCTGGTCCAGTTTCTATACTGGCCTCGGTTCAGGGAGATACGGAGCGATTTTTAAATTGCACAGAACAGCAGTGCAGCCTTCTGAGTTCCAGTATGTGCATGCATGGTAGCTTCTGCCCAGTTTCTGCAACTGCTTATGCTGCTGTATTTATGCCAGCATGAAAGATAGTGTAGCAATGTGGATGTTTCATCCAGCAAGCACTTCAGTTTTTTGCAGACTTCCCAGCACAGTGTACTTTGGGATGTGTGGAAGAGAATGCAAACGTTGGTAGCTAAACAAAGTTAATTTCACCCTTTGCATAAAGTAAAATGTGAACTTTAAGGGGAAGAGGGTTTATGGTGAGTGAGCCCCTTTGGAAAAGTGGAATGTTAAAGGTTTATTTTTTATATAAGCAGCTTTCTTGATGACACTGATTAGATCTTTTTCTTACTGTGTGAAAGAGCACATTCTCTTCTTTGTTGATCAACTCTAGAACAATCGAAGACTTGTTATGTGCTATATTCCCAATGTCATTCCACCTGTAGAGTAAAAAAATGCAGTAGAGTTTGCCAACACATACATTCAAACATTTCACAAACACATTAAGAATCCCTTAGTCAACATTAGTCTCATTTTATGGGAAAGCTTTTTGGTTGCTGTTGGGTGAAGAAACATGGTCAGGAAAATAAGAAAAGAATAAGGATAATCACACTTTGATTAAAGGAGAAGCAGATATTCAGCTCTTAACTCAAAGCAGGAGAGTTAAAAGCTCTCTTTAAAAACACAAATTTGAAGACTTACAATAGAAGATGCATTGAAAATACATTAATGATAAACATTATACTGAACTGTGGCATTTTTGAACTGATTGATTTTAGCCACAAGTAATAGAGATTTATTTGGTTTTTTTAATAGTGCCATTCCTCTCCAAATGCTGTTTCCAACTTTCCTCCAGTGCCAACTCTTCCTACAGAAGGTTAAGTTGACAACATGGTTATGTAGGCTATGCATACCATGTTAATACTTTGGTTTTGTTTGCAATCTTTTTTTTTTTTTCAAGTAATTGTCAGGTTACCCAAGATCAGAGTTATAATCTTCTTACAAATAGCTGACAGACATTTGCGTACATTGCATGCAATCCATGGGGATGGAAAGGACTTGTTTGTTCTGTTTGCAGCATGCATTCCTCTTCATGTCATGGCAGGATGCTTGAAGTGCATATTTCCAAAGAGCAAGGATTCCAGCACCAACTACCACTTCTACATGTAAAGAAATTTCTTGCTTCTGTCACCTGGCATAGTTAAAGTATTATCTAATTTCTTCTCAAAATTAAATACGCAAAACATCAGCTATGTGGAAAAGAGAGCCCTAGCATTTTCAAAGATGACCACTGAAAGCCCCTTTAAGGCAAAAAACCCCAATATTCCAGCTTAAGTCTGACACAAGCCTTAGCTACTGACTAAAAATTAGTACTCCCCATAAAACACAATTTTTGGCTGTACAAATGTTTTATTCTCATAACAGGGACCAGGAAAAATCCACTTCAAGTTAATACTCTCAGTAATGGAAATACACACCAGAACAGCAGCAAGGAGGAATAAGTGAAACCCTAGCCTCCCTGGAATCATGAAGATTTCTAGCAACATTTTCATATAGAACAAACTTTTATAAGAAGCAACAAAACCCACAAAAGAAAGTTAATGGAAAAGCTTAAGTTATTCTTAATAACCAAAATTACCAGCAAAACAAATAAACAAGTGACACAGCCAGGATTTTCAAAATTACAGAATGGGAAAGTTCAGCTTCTTTTAGTGGGGCACCTAAATATGGCAACCAGATTTTCAGACATGTTAAGAGCCTCGGCTACCAACCATGAGGTTTAACAGATTTGCATTCAGAAGCATCAAAGAAGCAGACATAAAGGCAAGAAAAGAAAAAGAATCAGAGCCTTATGAGTAGAACAAGATACACGACAGACAACTACCATCTTTCTTGCCGTTAAACCCATTCACAGACATCAGAAATTATTCTTTATCATATCTCTTACGGCCAAAAGGCCGATTCTGAAAACAGCGAGGTGACTACTCCTTAGTTAGAGGACTGGCGCTATTGAAGTCACAAATTTAAGTAAGGAAAAAAACCCCACACGTGGAGCTCTGAAAAGAAACTTGCTTTAAATACAGAAGACCCTAGTTTTTACCTATAAATCACTGCTTTCCTTCCGATTCTGTTTTTTATGAAGATTCCCATGAAGAAAATACTGAGGTGTATGTCATTTCCATGATTATCCTGCAGAGAAAGGATATATATTTAGTTTAATAAAGAAAATGGCCAATAAATGCCTATGAACGTATGCTGAACTACCAAACAGAGCCCTTCTTCAGGATGAATGCAAGGCCTAACTGTTGAGTAATCTATATTTTGCTGCTTGATCAGATTCTGATTTTCATTATTTCAAAGCAGTAGCACTTAATTGGATTAATTCTGTTGATTAGTGAGAACAAATGAAGGCTAAATGAGCCCAAGGTTCTCCTCTATCAAACAACATGCATGCCACAAGCTGGCATTCATTGTATAATACCCCACATTTGTATCGTTGTGATTATAGCTACGTAGAGCCCAAATGACTACCAAAAGCAATAGTCCTCTTTCACATTCACAGCATTTCTCCAGTCACCTGTTAAAACATGTCGAGATTTCAGAAAACCACACCTGGAGATGGAATCCCTCTCAAAAGCTATACCCTTCACTGTTCCTCCTTTAAGTACTCCGTGTAGAAGTTCACAGCATGTCACTCTAGAAAGGACTTGTATCTCTATACGGATACATCCTCCATTGTTTTTCAATTATTAGGTTAAATATTCATCTGCAAGCAGCACATAACGTCCACTGTTCTTACATCGGCTTTTAGAAATTCTAATAGTTTTGTGCCTACCCATGTCTCCTTGTAGGCTCCTGTTTGAACACCATGTGCTCCTGTTCCATTTTGCAACCAGTTGTTTTCTTAAAAACGCTTTTTCTTTTTTGCTACAGAAGCTTAATGCTGTTGACAAGGGTTTTTCTACATTTATCAACAAAACCAAGTCCCCCTCAGCTGCATATGTAGTAATTGATTCACACTTTAAAGTGGTAAATAAAAATCATGTTAACACAATCAGCGTGGTTTAAAAGAACTGCTAGAAGAAAGGATATGGGAGAAGATAATGCACACATGAGCAAATTCTGGAAACCATCAGGTGTCCCTGCACTTTAATAGATCAGATTAGAGCCGCTCTCCTGGCCTTGCTGCACTTGATCCCCAGAAGGCAACAATGGAGTATCTGCACCTATTTCTAACTACTAAGTGTTAGGCCTTTTGCAAACAAATGATGGATGCCAATTTTCAAGCTCCAGACTATGCATCGATTCTCAGTGCTGCATACACTAGCATTCTTCCACATATACTACAAGTCAGCAGAGGTCCTACAGCTGACAGTCTTCCCTTTAGTCTGATTAGAAGAATACACATTGCTCTGCCTTGTCCCAGAGGCAGCTTTAGAAGGCAAAGAGATTGGGAAAATATCAGAGAAAATGTATATTTGTACATATATGTGTGTGTGTGCATACACACAAATATCTATACAGAAAGAAAGAGAAACATATTTCTAGTAGTGTTTTCTAACAGGGAAAAAGAGAAATCTTTCATTTTTCCCTTTGAATGCAATTCTATTTGTCTACAAGGCCAGCACGCTGCTCTGATACAAGGGTAACATCTTCCTGCAATTTTGCAGAGCACCCAGTCTGCTGTTCATACTTACCTTACTGACATGCAATAATATCTAATGACATTTCCAACACAGAAATCCTTTGCAGCAGCATGCAGCATTACGCTGAATTAATTTGAGGAAAACACTGATTTCATTCATTGCTAATAAACATTCCACAATTTTGGTTGTTGGGTAGGGTTTTTTTGCCATTCAGCTCCTCTGCAGGCAAATTTTGATCCCCAAAGGATCAATTCTGACTTCAGCAGAAAGCTTTTTTGTTTGGTGTGGGGTTTTATTGGCTTGGTTTGTTTTTAAATTCCCAGTCAGCTTTAACTAGCAGAAAAACTGCTACCAGTCCACTACTTACAGTGGCTGGGTTGCTTAGCAAAGAGAAATGGGTCATGTTGGTAACATGGTTTTCCATTTCTCAGCATGACCTTATCATGGTGGCATGTGCTCCATAAGGCCAGGCAGACTGCTCATGGCAGGGGCTTCCAGCAAAGGGAAAGGGACTACAAATGCAAAACAAACCTTAAAACCTCCCCTCAATTTTAAATGCGTGGAGAACCTGTGTGCACATGCAAGAAAACAAGGAAAGGTAAAGTTAATGCTTGGTAAATAGCAACTTAAAAAGATATGAAAAGGTCTTATCTTCCCATCCTGTTCTAGGAGACCAGAGTTAAGGTTCATTTGCCTCAGCCACTCTCCCTCAGACAGCGCTCAAAGAAAAGCAAGGAGCATCTCTGCTTCCTAAGTGAGCAGGCCCTAGCACATAGCAACCTCTTCTGATTTTGGTGGAAGAGAAGTAACACTGCAGGCCTAGGATACTCTCATGCTGCAACGTCCATTCAAACTACCAGCAGGCACGTCACCCTCCAGAACAGTCTGGTTTGGACAAACACAACTTGCATGCGTTCCAAAGGTCGCTGCAGACTCCTGCATTGTTTGATTCAGAGGTTCTTTTATAATATACACTAACATACCTTCACAGGGAAAGTTTCCTGTCCAAACCCATCAAGGCGTTCCACTTCATTGATGTACATTAGCTCAGCTTCTGCTGCTGTAATGCCACTGCAATTAGAGTAACAAAAGGCAGCAAGTGGTTCAGTATTATATGTGCACATGAAATACTAGTGAAAAAATGGGATATTCACAAACCACTTTAGAAGACACTTTGGAGATGCCGCTTAGAAGCACACAACACAAAACTAACTTTCAACATTAGGATCATAATCAGAAAGGGGAGGAATTTTACTAGATGTTGCTAAGCTAAGGTACAAAGCACAGTTCAAATTACAGGAGGAAGAAACTGAACTGATCACCTTACTCAGTTTCTTCTGCACACATCAAATATTTTCCAGGCTTTATTAAAACATCAGGACATTGCATTAGGTTGTGTCTAGTTCTGGATGGCCAATTTGAGCCACAGAGGCCCTAATTTGCATAAATAGTATACAAATCCACTGAAGTTGCTTAAAATGACTTAAAAAGGAAGACCTACGTTTTCATGTTGGCTGTTCAAAAACACAGGCGCTAAATCAAATGTTGAGCAGATTCTCTTTCATAATAGAGAACAAATCACCTGAAAACTTTTACACACGCGTCTACACATGCTGCTGTCACAGCTCAGGAATTCAAGTATTTCAGTTCCCAAAAGCAGGTCAGAATAGGTTGCAGGTTGCTCCAAAAGAAGGCCAATATTAACGTTTCTCCTCTTTGCTCCTCCTTACCACAGATTACAAACAGAATTATAGGAACCAGAAAAATACTTGGGAGAAAGAGGGAAAGAAAGGAGGTGGAATAAGATCTACCTGCTGAAGTGAGGATAAGTATTTGTTCTTTGTGTCGCAGAAATAACACTAAAGAGCACAGCAGGGGAAGGAAATCATTCCTTTCAAGTCTGAGTTAACCAAGATCACACAAGCAGCCCATGGCAGAGGGAGAACCTCCAGGCCTGTTCATGGCCAGCTTGGAAGCTGGTTGCATCAAAGGCTCAAGCTTGTATTGAAACTCAGACCAGAATGGCCCGAGACTCAGGAAGTGGTATTTGCCCCTTTACAACCATTTTCTGTCATATAATGGGAGTGTTGCACCCTTCACATAACATTCCTGTTGCATTTCATGTAATAAAGCCTTAAATGCAAATTCATAATATAACACAAAAGATTATTTCCAATGACACATAGGCACTGCCATTCTTCTAAGAAGAGCACTCTAGAGGTTTGAATACTTCCACCACCGAAACATCTAGATGACATGAAAGAAGCCTTCTTACACAGAAGATATTTGCACTGAAGCAGTAATACATACACTCCTAGCTCACTAACTAGTAACAGCATATTGTATCTTTTCCACAACTAGATTTAAAACCCAACTCCTGTTATTTTTCATTTCCGTTACATTGGCAGTGTGTGTATCCCCCTCTGTCTTGAGTGAGAGAAAATCCTCGGACCACCTCTAATCAAGTCACAGGGTCTTTCACCATCAGGATTTACGTGAAACCAGGAAGACAAAGGAGTCTACTACATAGTGCAAGTAGTGTTACACATGCTTATTAAACCTTATGGTGCAAATGCTCATTTATTTGGGATTAAGTTCCTCGGTCATTTTGTGTTCACAAGAGGCAGATAATCCTCTGTAACAGACTAATTAAAAATCCAGCGAGACACAGCATAATAGTAACATCAAGGTAGGTGTACTCCTGCCAGAAAAGCATGGGCAGGAAGGGAAGTCCTAGGCAGATGATGATGACAAAAAACCCCTCATAATATGCATCTTAATGTGTCCAGCTCACCTGTGAGTTCGGTGCTCCTGAGCAACCTTTTGAGTTAGCTCCTCCAAGACAGCTTCATCCTGGGTCCAATCCTGTAAAAAGATGAAGCAGCATGAAAAACCCACCCAAAGAGAGAGACTACAAAATGCAAGATAGGAATTATGACAGCAGATGTTTCAAGATTGTTCCCTGTTCATGCTCTTCCAGGTAGTTACAGAGAGTGAAACTATCACCAACTGCATTGAAAATTCAGAGCACGGATGCTGAAAATCTGCAAGGAGAACACAAGGGTCTGGGGTTTTTACATCTTTTTTTTTTTTTTTGGGGGGGGGGGGGTATCATCAACAGAATGATACTGTTAAAAATAGGGGTAAAGGTGCTTATTATTCCAAAACAGAGAACAGAGTATAGAGCGCAGACAAGGGATCTTTTTATGGATAAGGACCAAACAAGTCTTTAAAAAACAGCTGGAAGTCAACAAATTAATATATACCTTTTAAAACAGCCCAAAATAATGCATAGACCATGGAAAACCTAGTCATGGTTATTTTCTGTCTTGCAACCTACACAAATTTTTATCTTCTGCAAATTCAATAATGTGTGGTAGAAACAATTCTGAAATAATTGGGAGCAAGTTGATAAAGGAAGTCCACTCATATATTCAAAAAAAAAAAAAAAGGAAGCTGAAAAATTTCTTGCAAAACGTCTGAGTTCTTATTTTTATTTTAAAAAGCCTTAAGGCTGCATGTAACGTACTTAAATACACTGCCGGTTTCTTGCTCAATGGGGCCCTCCCTCTGATATTTGCTTCTGCCACAAAAAAATGTGAAAGTGGTAGTGTGCTAATGAAAAATGGCATGGTACATGCCTATGCACAGCTACACACCTGTGGGGTGTACTGTGTACATAACTTTGTTCTTTTCCCTGCTGAAGAAATGCCATTTGACACACATTGTAGCCTCACAAGATCAAACAGTAGAAATGTAGCTGCCCCTCCCTCATCCACCAGCTCACTTCACTAACGAATTTATAGCAACGTTCTCGTTGGAGGCTCTTTCTATGCCGGAGATTCACTCAAATCCTCCCACTTGCTTCAGGACTCATTTATATCTGCAGCACTTAGCAACTGTCACTGAACTTGCAGTGAAATATTCACTATTACATTACCCACTCCTCCCCAGAAGAGCAGAGACAAGTAGTTAAAGAAATGTCTAGAGAAACAGTTGATTTAAGAATAGGCTTGTGAGGACTGTAGGAAGCAGACACTGCTGATTTTATTAAATTTAGCAATAGTATCATGGATGAAAGGCAAGATACCACAAAGTGAACACATGAAAAACAAGAACACAATACCATGTAGGCAGTTGACTCAAACATGGGTGTTCTAGGAGACAGGGCCAAAGAGTAAATTGCTGAACCACATAGAAATTAACCACCTGAAGGTTCATCTAGAGGCCTAAGCCCCCCCCTAATTTTTCAGAATAGAAAAATAATATCATTTATTTTTCAGAAGTTCAGTAATTTACAAAGTGACAGTTTGACAACACATTTCTGTCTAGATTTGCAGACATCTTCTTTCCCACTTAGGCTATCGTACATGACTTCATAAGCCATCAACTATATGCAAGATCATCAAGGCGGCCTACCAAAGAAATCCTACTCCACTAGTCAGGCTAACAGAAGTTTCTTAGTAAAAAGTCAATACTGAAGCCACCTTCTAGCTATACAAGGCATATTCAGACCTCTATACATTCATTAATTCCCCTTCTTCCTGATGAGTCGCTTTCTCCGGGGGCACTGCAATTGGTGTACCAGCTCAAAATTGCCCTTCCACTTCAAGACACTGTGCAGCTGTCACCTTTTTGGACTTGAGAATGGACTATCTGCTGCAGTTCTTGTACAAAGAGTGCGAGTAAATGGGATGAAATGCTTCTGGAAGTGCCTTTCTCAAGCCTCCAAATTACAGTGAGATGAATCATTCTCCCTCTACCACTCCACTAATTGCAGAGGGAAACCAGATGCCTTAACTTCTAGGCAGCTACGCTCAGGGTATGGGAACCCCACCCCACTTCCAAATTTTTTTTTCCAGTTAGAAAGAATTCCAAGATCTTTTACGGTTTATGAAGCTTACACTCAAGACTTGTGCTGATGGACTTGTTCATCTAAAATAAAGCCAGCCTTAACCTCAGCAGCCTCTTTTTTTTTTTTTTGTCTTCTAATCCATCCTCCCAGAGAGGCTCAATGTCATGGATTGCAAGTGCTTGGCTTTGTCAACGGAGTTTCTAACATCATTAGTAATCTAAACCACTTCCCTCAGCATTCAAATTATTTGCTAGTTTCCAATGTAAATTTAAAACAAATTTACAGCACAGTCCCTGGAGAACATTTTGAGAAGACCTGAACCATGCTTCACTTCAGTCTAATAGTCAGTTGATGTAAATTCACATTCTCTTGAGGAAAGGCTGCATGATTTTTCCTGTGACACAACATTTATTACGTCAGCAGCCCTTTTATCTCCGTGTTATGCCATGTTACTAATACTGTAGTACTTCTAATACACACCACCTATATTGTTGCATATTCTTTTTTGATTCAAAGAAGTACATTTCTTTTGTTGGCACGTATTCCTCGTGGAGGCTTAACAGGAACTGAAAAAGGGCTAAATTTCCATAGCATATACTCATTCAGATACAATCAAGTATATTGCAGGTTTTGGGGAGCAAAGTTTACTTCCACTCTTAATAGTTCAGCACTGGTGCTTTTACTCTGTTATCAACAACACCATCTCTGAGGCATGGAGAAATTATTCATAAAAGACCGCAAAAGAGGGGGATAAGGAACTCACCATAGGGAACAAGACATATTCTCGGAGGAAGTCATGAGATTCAAACTGATGATAGTCTCCAAAATCCGCTGGAAAGAACAACACAATTACTCATTTTAGCACTTTCCACACATATGTTAAGACCACACTCAACCTTTGCACAGATGCTTAATTTCAAGTGGGCGAGTTCTCTCTGAAGCCACAATCCAGCACAAAGATTTCTGCTTGTACTTTAGCTTTTAACATGGAGGTCTGAAAATAATAGTGTTATTACTAGAGATCAAATAATAGCCGACAAGTAATTTCTCTCGTTTGATCCCTAATATTATGACCACTTGCAATGCTTCACCATCAGGAGTGCAAGAATTTCTTCTTCTGTAGCCTTCATGAATTAATACCACCATCTAACAAGGCTGGGATCGCTCAGCCTCTTCAAAAAAGGTGCACCCTTTTGCTTCCCCAGTGTTTCCAACGTTAACCTCTCTCTGCTACAATTCTACACAACTATACAACAGATGCTTAATTTTACAGCCTGGGAGGTTAAAATTCACTCGCTGATTCTATTAAACATTGTCAACAGCCAAGATGGTTGGGGAGAGGATGAGGAGGTCTTAACCTTCTCTAGCCAATATAACAGTACAGGTACTGTCTCAGTTCTACTGACTGCCCCACACCTTTCTGCTTGTTTTTGTACTTCTACATGTCTTTAAGAGGTACTCATCTCTACGATCACATTCACTCATATGTTAGGCTGAGGATTCTTGTCTAAATCTCCTCGAAACCACGGAGTTTTGAAAATGTTTTCTAAAGGCTTTAACTACATAAAAACAAAATAACCCAAAGCCTATATTTATCTATCTGCTAAATACACAACAGCTTATATCAAAAGAATATCTTGCCAGGAGGTTTTTATTTTATATTAATTGAACTGGATCAAACGTCATCTACAAGATCCTCATATTATAGAAGCTGGAAATTCCCACCATAAATCATATTAGCTAAACATTCTTTCAAAGCTTCTAGACAATTTCACATATTGCAGGATGCCAAAAATGCAGTTTCATTTTGTTTTCACCTCAGAGTTATGTTTTAACATAAACAGAAAGAAATCAAAATGGACATGAAACAGAGTCTGTAAGTTTAAAAGAAATAAGTATTTCAAATATCTTCGGTTGCATCACATGCAAAGGACAAAGGGAGTAATACAAGGTCAGGAATAAAGCGAACAAGATTAGGCACAGTATTCTGATGCAACGGTCTTTGAAATATAATAGATTATGTAGAAAATTCAGAATAAAAGTGATTATTTCAAACTGATTACAAAGACTGACTCACCGTCAAATTTAGCAAAAATGCTCCAAAAACACAGGACCAGTGAAACACATTCAGTATCTATTGAGCCCTATCTCACACACTCAAAAAAAAATTAATTTACTTAAATTGCAAGACTCAGCATGGAATCTTAGACATATTTTCCTTTATTAATAAAACATTTCAATTTTTGACAGGAAACATTTTTTCTTCACTTTTTAACCAAGAAATAAGATACTAAAATGGAATTTCTACTGCCCTAAGGAAGATCATATTAGCATTACTCTCCATTGAATGTTTAATTTTCAAGAATCAGATCTTCATGTTTGCAATTTATAGACATATTTCCCCCTTCCCTTTCATCAGAGGACAGGCCCAGAGCATGATTGCTGAAACTGTACCTTAGGTTCTCATTGTCAGTCTCAGATGCACCGAAACATACTTTCTCCAAATACAGGGCTTCCTCCTCTGCCCATAATATATTACGGGATACCACTTTTATTAATGTCCTTGGGAGGCTCAGAATAAAAATCACATTGTAAGAAGTAGTTTATTAATAATTTATAACTCACATAACAATTATGGTCATGTGTTCTTTCATACTTCAGATAACACTATACAGCAAAACGAGTTTTTAATTAAAGGCAAAATTACAGCTGCTGCTATGCTCTTTGATGTAATTGCATTTCAAACCAGAGAACGTGAAGCAAATTCAGTCTGCAAAGTACTCTGTGGTTGGGGTTGGAAGAACTGGAATTTTGTTCAGATTCACTAACATGGATTTTGGAAATAGGAAAGTTGAACACTGTGATGTGGTCCATCATTCCCTCCCTGAGGGTGTGAGTGTTTCATCAGCGGCAGTCCACCTATGCATTTTTAAATCAATAGAAAACCCAGCTGTTGTGAGTAGGAGTCATACAAGACCTTAGTTAGTGCCCAGTCAACATGTAGAACAAACCAAAAAAGCTAATGTTGGAAAAGGGCTATCAGGTCATGTCATCTTACCTTGCACTGCCAAACCAGCTAGTCGAATTCCCTGCTCCAATGAAGGAAGCAATCGGCCATCAAGAACATCCTTTTTCACTTGTAGGTAATACTGGTATCTACGGAAAAAAGAAAAAAAAAAGCACAAATTAGAACATATACAGAACAAAAGACTGCTGAAAGCAAGAAAAACTCAGCGCAAACAGGTTAGGCTGTCAAACAGCAGTCTGTGCCTGGCTTCAGAAGTTCCACATTACCAGAAGAAACCAATATGATCCCTACATGTACAATGCTTCCAGGTGGATGAAAAGGAAAATAAAAAGTTCTAATTTGTGCCTAGACCACACAGAAGAGGGACATCTGCTAGGATTACCTCCTCCATAAATTTTGTAGAGGTTACTGAAGATCATGCAATCACCAATACAAAAAGAGCGTTCCACATTTCTTCTATTATTTTTGCTCCAGTGTCCTCATTTTGATAGAAGAAACAGAATTTTAGCAATATATTTTTGCCTACTGACATAACTTTAACTATGGCCCATACAGAAGTTTTTTTAAATTCATCTCTCTCATCTGTAAGGATGACTTAGACACACAAATCAAGCAAAACCAGCTTCTAATATCATGCACTTGCTGATCTGCAGTAACTAATCACAAGAAAAACTATGTTAGTTTTAACCATGGTGACACAACTCACACATTTCACCTTACATTTGCAATAGAGTAGATAAGGACAAACAAGAAGCTTTCCACAAAAAGCTTAACAAGTTACTATTCCCATCTGTGCATCCCTCCCATCCACTGAACTGGACCAGACCCACAGCAGAGCTGGCCAAAGCAGCAGGGATGTATGTACCAGTCCTTCCAGCATATCAGGTTAAAGCCCAGTGGAGGCAGCTTTGTTAACAGGCGACAACTTTTTATTCTGCAGGCACCAATACACGTTCCCTCGAGCTACCTGTGTGGCAGGGGCAGTAAAACCAGGCAGGGGCAAGACTGGCAGCTGAAGAAATTATAGCCACAATTGCAAGGACACCATATCAACCACTGATGTGCCAATAATCAAATACAGTTGAGTTACAGCGATATAATGATCTCATGTCCATCAGCTTAAACTTTTGGTGCAGACATATGTAATCTGTTCCAGCTGAGTTGAAACACAATTCCTTCTCAGCCAACAAGCAACAACTCGTTAGGTCTGAGCCCAGCATAGCCACAGTCCATATGTGCACTCAGCCCCCTGCATCCAACCCCCAGACCTGCCCTTAGTAACTGATGCACCTGGGTGACGCAACCCCAAAAACCAACAAAGGGGTTTCTCAGGCTGTGACCGGACATGCTGGTCTGGCTGCAGCTGAACCAGGTTAGGAGGTCACTGCTCCCTTCAGCTGTGTGCCTGCTCACCCTCCTAACACAAAGGGCAGCCCCTCAAAACGGCATGGATTTAAAACAATTGCGTGACATAAACCGAGTTAGAACGAAATGGTACACAAGCGTGCTAGCTGGTCTCAGAGACTGCAACCTCTCCAAGGTGGACAGCAGAAAGGTTGGGGGCAGTAAACCCCTAACTGGACTCATCTGCAACCGGCACGCCACATCTGACCTTACCTTTGAACCTTTGGGAATAGCAAAGCAACTGCTCTGGTCTTGTTTTAATGATTTCAGACACGTGTGTGTGCGCGTGTAAAGTCACCTTCCCTGTACCAATGCAATTAACCTTTCCTTCTTGGAAGTAGGAACCACCGTAACCCATGCTACAGGGACTGCACTGCCTTAACTATACTCGAAAACGTTACTGTTTCATTCTGTGTTGAGGCATTAGAAAATACCTATGTGCTTCAAAATCAGCGTAAACCCAAGCCATGCTTTGAGGGCTATTAATCAAATGAAGCATTTTACATTTTTCTTTAGTTAACTCTTCTGTCAGCGATGTGAGATGCAATAACTTGCCACTAGACAGCACCAATGCTCTGACCAGACCTGTACTCTGAAGGCAGCAGGGTGCTTAGAGGCTACAAGCACAGCAGGGCACAGAAACCCTCCCAGGGAAGGTCTCTGCACATATTCTTCATGTCTGAGAAGCTGCTTTCAGAGTTCACAATTTTTACGTGTGCTTAAAAAGTAATTTCTGGGTTACAGGTTTTAGGCTTCCTCTTCCCCTCTCCCTTACAAAAGGCAGAAGAACATTTTCAAACAGGAAAAATATAATCTCATTTAAAATGCTTAGCTTTGGCTTTCACACAGCCTAATGAAGATTAAAACTTTCGGGGATTTTGAAATTTGATTGAGAGGCACAGTGTAAAAAGCATACAGCTTCTCAGCTTGAGCCCTGTGCTTCAGCCCCAGGTTTCAAACTTGTTCGGTCCAAGAGACAAATCAGCTTGTTTCCACTTCTTTGCAATGACTAAATCCCAATTCTGAAAATACACACGCTTTCATACAAGCTTGACATAAGCTGCTTTATCAAGTACGCAGGTGAGCAAGTGTTTGCTGAATCTGGTCTTCACGACTTGTAATCCCGCAAGCAAGCTATTTATGTCAATGCTACACATATATGCATGAGTTACATATTCCAGTTTAACAGAACAAAAGTAAAATCCACATCTGCCATAAAGTTGGAACTACTGTTAAAACAAATGAAAAGTTAAGAGACTGCATGAAAGTTAAAATAATGTAAAATCTTATAGTGATGTCCTAGCGTTATAGAAGTGAAGAATGTCACCAGCTTTAGTGGAGCCATGATTTCAACAACAGTGCCCACAAAACTATAGATAAACCATTGAAAGGATTATTTAGGTAAGCATCGTCAAAAATACAATGTCAATGCAGTTACTGTAGTATCAACTATTACAACCAAGACTTTCAAAAGAAACAGTGATGTGGGGGTTTAGCTTTGGCTTTTAGGTTTGGCATTTATTATATATTGTAGATTGACATGTAGTAAGTGTTTGAAAGATGTATCTAATTAGCTGTCTGACATGAACTAGAGTATCCATCATGAGAAACCTCAAGGAGAAAGTTGTCACCTTTCATAGGAAAAGGCACTGAAAGGCAAGCACCTGCTATGGCTCTCACACCCTTTTCAATGGAAGTGCCAAGGTAAACTGAAGAAGATCAAGGCAGAAACCTATGATCTGTACCAGCTTCATCTTTACCCCTGGACTGACGGCAACAAGGGTCACCCACCTAAGGTGTCCCCTGACATCTCCTTTCACTGTGGCCACATAAGGCACGAA
Organism: Charadrius vociferus; assembly: GCF_000708025.1. NCBI lineage: Eukaryota > Metazoa > Chordata > Aves > Charadriiformes > Charadriidae > Charadrius > Charadrius vociferus. Next base: position 41,964 of record NW_009646631.1, on the reverse strand, counting down.
AAGGGACATCTCCTTTCACAAGGCACAAACTGGAGTGGCTAATTCCACTGCCAAGGAAGAGGAGGAGCATACCCTGGAGGGAGCTCTGCTAGAAGATTATAATAGCTCTGCCAGCCACAGATTCATGGCTCAGCCATGCTGCAAAACTGTGGTCAGGCTCTCTGCCCAGCCAACGGAGAGGAGAAATTGGCCCATATTCTGTCAAGGACTTGAGGCTCCTCCATCTGAAATTATGTTAAATGCTGTTATTATGTCACTACGCTAGCTGAGGCTGCTCTTTGTTCGCTTGGATTGCAAAAGTAGATCTATAATTTGAAGGAAATCAGACATTTTAAAAATGATTCAGCTATAGATTCACTGAGGAAAGCTGTTCCAGAGCAGCAGATAAAAATACGCATTTTATAAGCCTCGCCTATTAGGTGGTTTAGTTGAGAAAGCATATGGAAACTGAACAAAAAGAGAAGTTTGCAATCTGCACCCCCAAATAATAAAAGGTAAGAAATTCAAAACTGAGACTTACAAAGCTTTAATCACAGAGCCATTCTGGCATACTAGGGGAATGCAGGGCAGAGGAGACACCACTATAGCCAAGTGGGCTGAGAGCTGAAATCTCTTACCTTCGTTGCTCATTTTGAGTTAAACATTTTTAGCAGAGCCGTTGTGTATTCAATATAATAAAGGCTACTACAGTTTGCCAGCCTGTAGCTAATTCCAAGGGGAATGGGAGTGGACAACAAGTCTGAACAAAGCCATAATTATAAGCATATCATTTCCCACAACTCTATTTAGCCAACACAGAAAACATTCAAAGTATATTTGCATCTATTGCATCAAAAAGCACACTTTTTATAAAGTAAATAAGCTGCAACTGCACAACATCTGAATTCTAGAATCAACATCTGCATTTTAGCAATCCATACTTCATCAGAGGAAAAAAACCACCAAATAGTATTAGTAAGCAGGAGATAAGGGTACTGGTTTAGAATTTAATTGCAACATCCAGACTCAGACTTGGCTAGAGCTGTGTAAATGCAGAGAAACTCCCTTTGCCCATACAATTCTGTATACACCTCCCAAGATCAGGATTCATGTTTGTTCTCCTGTCACTTCAAAAAAGAACGTGGGTGTTTGTATAGTGTCACTGAATTCATTGTACCCTTCCATCACTCCTGTTTATCTGATGTATAACCTCTGTTACTGTTTTACATATGCAGAAAATAACTCAATTTTACTGATTTCCGTTCTCTTCAACAACCAACGTGTCAGATACCATAAGCCACGCAGAACCTGGCCTGATCAATATTGGAAGTGAGATCTTTGTAGAGAAAGTAAAGGTTTGTTTACAAAAGTAAGAATATGGGTTAGTTCTACAGAGTAATTGCACTGGTGCACTGCATCTTCACAATTTTCCTACCAGTGTCTTCCAAAGAACCACAAGGCAAATACTTCTTTAATAATTACTCAACCTTGTCAGACTGGGTAGCCTTAGTAATCAAGCAGCATCCAACTCTGCTAGGAAATGTACAAGAACAGAACAAAAAAATGCTTATTGCCCCAGGAATTTACAATCTAAATATCTGTTTCATACACACACGTACACCTATACATTTATACAAAAGAGTGACAGGATCAAGATAATAAGGACTAATACTGTTTGAAAATGTTATTTTTCCCTGGTTTTACTTTCGTTCTTTTTGCATCAGGGACAAGAAGGGTTTGGAATATACACATTATCTGTAGTGCAGCAGGAAACACTTTTTAAAAAAAACTTTCTTTTTATCAGTCAGTGTGTTTTGCTGGCCAGTATGAATAAATACATTACACTCAAGGTAAATATTTATTGGTATTGAAACTGTATCTGAAAATACACAAAGCACTACAAAACATGTATTAGTTACCCAAGAGGTACAATTCCTTTAAAATTGTTTCTAATGATGCAATTGCTGGCATGACTAACTTTTTTATAACTCATTAGGTACCTTTTTGGCGTCAAGCCTATCTATTGGATAACTGCATAGCTATGTAGCTTAACTTCTTCTCCGGAGGAAGAGAGAACTGCTTTACCATTTCATATGTCCAAAATAAGAAGTCTTTAAGACTCAAAGGAAAAATAGATTGGCCCACAAGCGATTTAGCTCAAGACGTTCAGCTCTTTTCCAACTTCAAAAAAAACTGCAATTAGAGTACAATATGATCTTGTAAAATTAGGAACACAATAAAAGTCCCATTGAATCACAACAACAGTCCGACTCAGCTCATTTAGGTTTTACCTTAGCACAGTAATATACTTCTGAGCAGAGACACTGCAATGTACACTTATGCAATAATCTGCCCACGGGGGAAGCAGTTTCTCCAGAACAGAGGCCTTTTATCCTTTACTAAAATTATTTTAAGCATTAGCTTTGCTATTGATGTGTCTGCTGTTCACCTCACACCTTAAAATCTGTCACGATCTTGGCTTTGATACTATTTAGCAAGAGGATTCCACAGATACCTGTATGCTACGTTTTAAAGAGAAACCCATTTTTTGTTTTAAACAGTCTTTCATATTTTCTCAGCCCTTGATTTAGATAAGCCAATGACCCAGCTATTCAATGGGCAATGAAAGGAACTAATTGATAATGACCAAAAGGTTATTTTTATTTATTGCATATTTGAGACAATGATGATAATACTTTACTCTTACTGGTTGCTTTTCTAAGATAAACAGGCTTTAAATAGTATTTAGGATCATTAGCCTAATTTTATAAATAGAGTATCTGAGGCAATGGCTGGTAAAGTTACTCAAGTAAACTCAGGCAGGAAACCAAGGCAGATTTGGAAGATCTACATTTTGTTCTCAAGTCTCAATTCAGAGTGCTTCCTACTGGATGCTGCTTATTTCATGTGGGTCACTCAATATACTGCAACAAGACTGACTGCAAACTTGGACTGGATTTTATATGGCAAGAAAAGAAGGCAGGCAGGCAGACAAGACTGGTCTTTTCAGATACAACGTTAAGTATATTGGCAAAGATGATGTTATGATTTCTGGGCTTGAGCATGCTGAAACACATTTTAGATGCAAGGATTCAATCAGCACATCTTAATCTAAAGGCACTTTAAAAAAAGAGATGCATACACATTGATGATGTCATTGTCAGTAACGCAGTGCTAAGGCCTTGTCTTTGCCTTTGTAAAGAACTTCGATGGTGTTGATAAACAGGACATTTCCAGCTTGCTCCTCTGGAATTTCATCAACTTCTCTCAAAGCGAAAGTCTGATGTTTTGCAGTACTAGACAATAGCCATTTATCTGGGATTTGTGGTAGAATATAAAAAGCAACGGCTGTGCTTCCACTACTAAAGGGTAATAGTTTTGGAAGGGTAGTATTGAGAACAAGTCTACCACACCCTGTCACAGACCTTCAGAAAGATCAGCAGGCTTGCCAGAAAAAAAAAAAAAGAGGGAAGGAGACGAAAGAGCCTTTGTCACACATGCAAGAGGAAATTCCTTCCAAAGCTCAAACTGTCAATACCAATATAGTATAAACGCAGTCATAACAGTTTCTAGGGTAGGAATTCCTTGATCATAAAAACCTTATTAGGTAGGTCAAGGTTAGCTTCAGGTAACTGAGAAATGAGGCTGTTCAAAAGCAGCATCCAACTGTCTACATCCTGGTTTCCTCCAGCAGCTGGATGGAAAACATGACTGAAACTAAAAGGAAAATAAATGAAATACATGGAAAGATTTTTGTCATTCTTTCCCCCCTTCCTAATGAGACAGAACAATGCTGGGTTAGCATAATTTTAACACGTAGGAATGAAAAGGGAGGACAGATCAAAACACAGTTCATATCACCTACTTCCACACTGCTCAATCTCTCTCTTTAAAAAAACAGTTTACAGCTGGAGGGGAGAAAAGGGGGTTTGGCTAAAACAGGCTAATTTCACAATGACGGCCACTTTCCTTTTGTTTTGATATGCAACTTGTGAGCATAAGGACAAACAATCCACAGTCTCGATGGTTGGCTTGCTCTATGAGCTGCAACGAGGCACACCATGAAAGGTAAACTACCATATCTGACCAGAGATGTCCCTACCAAAGGCACCTAAAAACAGTCTGGTCAGACTTTTGCACTGCTTAGTTGTTGTTTACCGCCTCTATTTCATCAGTTTACTATTGAAAGGTTGCTCGTTTGCATACATTCCCCAAAGGACAGTGTATTAGAGTTTCAGATCTCCACCTCCACCGATTCTTTACACAGCTGGCAGAAAGTTTCAAATGTAAATGCAAACTATGAGCACTTTAGGAGCAACGAGCTTTTTTTCTGGTATGAATCAGTCAATTAAGACAAATTTCTGCAGCAAAATTGAGCATTCAGGAAGAAAAGAATGTATGTATTGCAAACAGACATGGGACTGTATAGGTAGATAACACACGCTTTATAACCTCTCACATATAAGCAGCTGCTTCCCGTACAGCCTGCTATCAAGTGTGGCTCTTTGGTGTCCAATGTTAAATGGATGGCTAGTGAAACCCTTAGCAGTTAGACACGAGACAGCAGCCTCACACTTGGCATTCTCATTGGCAGCAAGAAACTGAGCTTGGATTGTAAAGAAGGGCTCCGTGAATCTTTTTCTTTTCCTGCCATTTCTGATGGGCCACAAGCATGGACGTGCACCCAGGCCTTGTCGTGGCCCGCAGACATGACACAAGCCTTCCAAAACACGCACTCCTTCCGCCAGAGGCTTAGCCAGCAGATGCAGCTTTACAGTATCCACCAATTTCTCTATATTTAAAAAGGAACCCCCCAACCGCAACAGGTCCATACTCTGTACTTGTACTTTTTGTGAAGAGTGTATTATACTTTTTTTGATACTCCAAGTTCAAATAAACCCACAAACACAAAGTTAAACCTTAAATAAAGAGGCCAGTAATGGCATGCTTTAGCAAGAAAGGAAGGCATGCCACAACCTGATCCTGATTTTCTGCCCTTGAACTCTTGAATTAATTATAACAAATTACAGGGAGCCCCACGACAATTTATAAGCACAATAAACTCCCTTACAACCACCTATAATTTTATCAGAGTCAATCCAAATACCTAAAGAATTATACAGCACAAAACTCCAATATGCCTTTTAGAGTAAAAAAATGGGGTAGCCATATTCTCTTGCCTTCAAGCCCTCTCTCTCAGCAAAGGCAAAGGTCTTTGCAAGCTGGAGTCCAGCAAAGCCAGGCCCTGGTGACACCCCCATAGCATTCATCCTTATAAAGGCTGGAGTAGGACTGCAAAAGTAAAGCAAAACAATCAAAATCATATAATGCTCAGAGACCTGTATTTTAGCTTTTTCAGCTGAAAAACAACATTCAATGCAAGCAGAAATATTACACGGAAATACTAGAATAAAACATTTGGGAGTGAAGAGTTTGTTAGCAACATGTCTTTGAAAAAAGCCACGTATCCATCTGGTTTGGGTTTTAAGCTAAAAGCTTAAATACACGCTCAGCTATGTGCTCATGTCTCTTGAACTGAGCAAAACACTTGAATTTGGCTACAGAGATCCAAAGGTTACAATACAGGAGACTTTATTTTTTCTTTTTTGATGATTTGAAAAAAAAAAAAGTAAAACTGAGTCAGGTAGGTGAATTGCAGCAATGCCACATACTGCTTTTCATACATAGAGCTTAAATGCTGTAGAGGAAGATCAGTATTCTCATTCTCCCACCCTATCGCAAAAAAAAAAAAGGAAAAAAAAAATCACAGTGAGAAAACAGGGCCCTGAGGCCAGATGCAATTTCCCATAATGGTGGTAACACTGGAACTAAACCCAGATCACCTCTTCCTCAGTAGGGTCCAGAGGTCAAATGAATATCGGAGCCTATGAGAAAAATCCCTCTTGCTAAAACTTGCTTCAGCTTTTTTGTGCTGTCTGCAAGAAAAAAAAACAACAACTATCAGTACTCAACAGAGGTTTTTTTCTGAGTGCAAACCCACTTTCCTACTAACGCGGTCTCCCCCATTCCCATACTCGGTCCCAGTTCTCCTTCTCCTCACCCTGAGCTGTGTGTGCCAGAGGCAGCTATTGCTCTGGTGAGGGGCTTTTGCTTGCAAAGCGACTATCTGGCTCAGCGAAATCAGAGGGACAACACTGCAGAATACCACTCTGTATCACTTTGCAGAGCGGTTTTTTTCGGTTCTACCCCTCCTTTGCTGCATGACACAAAACATGGGCTCCAACTGAGCTGAATAGGAGCTCCAACCATATAGTCTCCACCTGCATATACGTATTCAATAATATGACATGGCATGCAGCCTACGTGTCATTTCCCACTTAATTAGTCACATCTTCAAAACATCAGGTCCCATGCACAGACAGCAACTCATGCCCCCAAATCCTTAGATAGCATAAAAGTAATGGCAGCTGTGAAGATCCATCCTCACAAAGATGCAAAAATGAAAAGATGAGCCATGGCTATATATGCTGAAGACTACTACACCTCATGAGGAAGAGGAGCACAAAAAGTCCTGTTGGTATTTCCTGATTTGGAACCAGGAAAGATTTCAGCAAAAATTATATTAGACCCCAAAAAGTTAATAATAGCTTAGATTAACTTCCTCTACTCATATGTGTTGACTCAGTTCAAAATATGCTGTTCCCTGCCCTGAAAAGAAAACGCAGCTAACCTTCAAGCTGTCTCCACTGTGGGGAAAAGGTGATTTAAGTTACATATGGAAGCAATATAGGTCAACAGTTTGAAAATTCTCCTGGTAGTCAGCCAGGTTAATGGCCAAGCAGGTTAGAATATCATGCCAAAAAAATGTGGCGAGTTAACTAGAACATATGTATACTCTAGCTTATACTCTGCAACACTGAAAATAAAGATAACTCTTCTTCAAAAATGGGCTAAGTACAGGCATAACTCTAAATTACTCTTCAGATTTAAACATTAAGAGTTTTGATTGCCCCATGCCCCCCCTCCCCCAAATTATGCCAGTTGAAGTAATAAAACATTATATACACCACATAAATCCCATCTCAATTTTCAATATGTATTTTAAATATTCTCCTCCAGCAGGGCTCTAAATTCTGGAATGACGTTACATCCACCAGCCTTTTGTGGTTAAAGGTACTGACACAGAAGTTCAGAGTGAACACACATACCAGTGGACAACTGGTGTGCATACGTAAGCATCCAGAAGCACAACACAAAATGATTGGTTGTGGGTGCAGAGCTGCATACGAGTGTATTCAGGTGTTACTTCATTCAAAGAGGAAGTGAACATGTTCAAACTTACCAAATGTGTGCTTAACCTGAACTTTAAAAAAAAACCAAAAACAACTGCTCTGGTAGCCTGCAGTGGAACCTTGTTCATGAATTTATGGAACCGATTCAAAAAACTCTATCAGTAAAACCTTTGGGTAGTATCCCAACCTCACATAATCAAGGTCTGAGAAAGCTCTATTGATTTAGTGGAATTTTACCTTGTAGGAAGCTAAAATCCAGTCCATTCACCACTGCCTTTTACAGTAATCTGCCCTGGTAATAAGAAAACATTGCTTGAAATATGACACAATGAAGTTGCCACCTATCTATAGGCCATCAGTAAAATAGCTCATATTCCTGTGAAAGGATTGTTGAAGTACCTACGTTAGCACTCACTGCCAGCAGAAAACAGGAAAACTCGGGTTGTTTCCACCTCCCAAAGAGCTTGGTGACCCTAGTGTTTTCACAGGAATCATTGAAAACAGTCACCCTAGGCATCAGTAAATCATGCAATAAAACCATGGCCCAGGAAGTTCTAATGTCCCAGTGAACGCAACCCTGCAAAAGTGGACACAGCTCTGATAACAACGGGATGTTGCCAGAGAAATATGTGAATCAGTGCCCTGTTGGGTGGGTAAAGTAGATCCATTTCATGAAATGAATAATTACTCTTTGTAAAAGCTTCAAAAACAGGTGAAGATATCAAGTGCAAAAGCAGCTGCCAAAGATAAACCAGTGAACCAGTAAACATCTCACTGCACAGGAATCTGCCATCTTCCGACACTGAGATTTCTGCCAAATTCTTGTTGAGATTTTCAGCTGCATAAGGGCCTCCACACAAATGCTTCTTTTAAACACATTCAGAGACTTCAGGATTGTACTGACATCCAACTGCAGCTCTTTTAGCATTATACCCAGCCAGCAAGGCAAAAAATATTAAAGGTATTCAGCTCCCTGAAAAAGGGTATGTTTAGAATTATTTTTCATGGTTTGTGTCTCAGCTATAAGAGAAGTGAAAAAATTTGCTCGAGCCTGCAGTGCAACCATCAAAATTCAATAAATGTAATTGAAGACTGGCAGCGCTCCTGTAACCAAGATTTCTACTGCCTATCGAATTCTCAAGATTTCAAAAGCAGTTAGAAACCCCATTCAAAAAGCACAGGTCTGTTTGCTCGCAGGTTGCTGCTACTGGCTCGATCCTCCTTTCTGACGCTGTAGCCAAATTTCAAACATCTATCTGGGCCTTCTAAATAGAAGACCAGTGAGCCGCAGTTCCCTTTTCAAAACATGCAGTAGAAAAGAGAGAATGAATCACCTGCACAAAGCAATGCACAACAGAGGAATCCTGAATCATGCTGTGGAAATGCCCATTTCTTCTCACTGATTAAACAGGAAGACTAGCAACCTTCATTCTTGAGGCTTCAACAGGAGAAACAACATGACTGAGGTAGAATTGGTCTGTGCCATGAAGACTTTAAGTGGTATATCCCAGAGCAGTCTGCACTTCCTTAAGGAGAAACTGCTAGTCACTGCTACTGCATCACATAAGATAAACAGGAGACTACTAGGACCAATCTAGGTAACGTAGTCCTCTGTCAAAAACAGTGCCTTAAACTACACCGGGAGACAAGTCAGAAGCAGCATACCAATCTATGAGGTACACCATAATATTCACTGTGCACACCATGCTCCTTAATGAATGGGCAACCTAATTCTGCAATGATATACATTGTTACTACACCTTAAGGGGAAAAAAGGCAGTCAAGCACTTTGCAGTAGTCTAAATGACAAAGGCAGTGTGTGGCACAGTCCTAGATTAGATGAGGAATCCTTTTCATCATCATTTAAGGTGATGCATAAAGGCTGACGGGCACTTCTGTGACTCAAGCAGCTAGGGATGACAAGTGTTTTCCATTTTTTCCACTTTTCTTATCCTTTCTCCTGTAAACCAAAAAAATTGAAGAGAACATCTTTTTTTTCCTAGGGAAAGCAAAATCACCCCATGACCGTAACTATCTCTATACATAATACTCTATATATCTCTATATATAATACTAAAATTTCACAGAAAAGGAAGAGAACAGACATTATGTATTCAGTAATTTTCAAAATAAGTCTCAAACTCCTGACAGCCACCAGTGAGAAATTAGAAATAGATATTTGATGAAATAACTTTCTTTTGCCTAAAAAATTGACAAATAGATTCATAAACACGCACAACGCCTTCTCCCAAAAAAGCTTTGCTTAGTAAGACCCTAATGTAACAGGTCAGAACCAAGCTCTGAAAATTTGGGCAGGGCCTTGGGTAGGGAAATCGCAAGTGAAGTGGAGATCAGCTGTTCCTCTTCCACAAGTAACCAAGGATCATTTAGCCTTCACTTTGAAACTGTCTGATTTTATGCAAATGTTCTTTCTAGTTTATGGGCAACGAGTTTATTTTCTTTTTGTCTTTCTTCTACTCAATTAAGGAAGCAAAAGGAAACCGTTCTAGTACTAGCATGTCACTTGTTTGATACTACAACTCCACAAGTTTGTTTATTTTCATAAAAGTGTATTAAAATACAGGCTATTTTTAGGCTAGCAAATTGCTGCTTGCATCTCTTCCATGCTGCTGCAAATGAAGTCCTCTGCTCTGTGCAACCTACCAGTTCAAGAAGAATGCCTGTATATACAACACACATACTGACGTAATGTAACAACACACCCACAAAACAGAACTGCATCCACTATCATACTTAGCAAGTGCTTCCAGACCCTAAATATTCTTACCTGTGGCCAATCCCAACGGGAGACACGACTACCACCACCTAGTCACTCAGAATCAAGCTTTTTGATGCAGTTTGAGACCACTGGAAACACTGAAAAGACAGCGTAACAGATGCCCTGAAATGCTGCCAGTTTTCCAGCAAGTAGTAGCATTCCCATTTGAAAACAATATTGTCCTTACAAATTTTTAAATGTTGTAACTGCTGCATAGCAAAACCAAGGAACTACATCCTTCTGCCTCAGCTGCTGTTTCATTTTTTAAGGTACAGGAGAACTTCATCGACTACTGTAATGTCTTCCTGATGCCAGTAGTAAATGAAACAGAAAGGAGATTTTTTTAAAAAGGTATCTTAGCTTTAAAGAAGTTAACTCTTGGCATATGTGCACCAAGAAGTAAAGAGCTATTTGACCCCCAAATTTAGTGACAGTTAATTCAGTTCAAATTATCTTTTCTCTTCCTGCAATGCCAAACATCATGAAGTCTAAATGAAAGGAGCGATTCTGTCTTACAGGAAAGGAAAAAAATCCCTCTACTTGCTTTTAGCTGTGTCTGTCCAGTTTAAGATGACAACAATACCTTCAGGGAACAAAATCCATCAAAACTGATCCTATTTAGAGTCATTGCAACAGCCACCACAGCGGAAGCTTCTTCACTAAAGTTTACAGAAACCTCCTGACCGAAGCTCAATATTTGCTTCAGAGGGAAGGCAATGAAGGTGGCAGGGAACCCCCAATCCATCGTGGTGATGGCAGCATGCCACCTTCCATCAGGAAATATTAGACTTGAATTTCAAGTCTACAGAGTATTATTTCTGATTGTTATTTTGTATCTCTATATCTTATCTTAAGCCTGACAGTCCTTGAGAATAAATACCTAGCTGAAGGTTTCCTGTAGAGTTTTCAAGTGTGAGTAGATCTATCTGGGCCATGTTGTTAAATACAACTTCTTCTGACAAATCCTCCAGCTGTATAAGCAGAAGTTTACTATTCATACGCTCACCCTCTCACCTTAAGACAGTCTGCAGTTCAAAGAAAGCAGGACACAACTTTCCACTTCATTCCAAAATGTAAATAAGCTGCAGTTTTCATGAGGTTGTTCTACTGCCAATTACAGCAAGATTTAAAATCACTTTTCAGCACTATTTAAGATAACCTGCTACAAACACAAAACAAGAACAGGGGGACACGTTCAGGTAACAGAAGCAGACTTCCAATAGGTTTTCCATAAACACACACAAAATGGGTACTGTTAAAAATACAGCTAAGCTGTATGCGTGTGTGTGGCACTGGGAAAGCTAACAGGGAAAAGCCAAGGGCCAGGAAGGGCAGGATTTAAATAGAAGAGAACTGATGCTCCAAGTTACCCCAGTGATCCACACAACACAAGCGTTTATTGCCAACAGTGGTGAGGACAGCTTCCTCACAGGCTGAGAAACAAGAAGCGGCAGGTGTGACTCATCCAGACACGCAGCTTCATACACAAAGCAAGCTCTTCATGGATCAAAACAGAAGGCCAGATTTCTAGCCTCAGCACCATTTCAACTGTCAGATATCACAGAATAAACATATAGGCCACTCAAAAGGTTTTCATTTCCTTGCAGGAAGGCTGAAGACTCTCCTGTATCAGACATTGGTTAGACCTCCAAAGCAAGTTTCAAAATGCTTCATTTATTTCCTTATCTTTAAGGATCATAAAACGTCCTAAGTACCAGGTTCAAACAGCCTCACAGACCTTCAGCTCTTCTTTCTGGAATTAACATTCAATCCTGAGTGTTCTATGCAATTCAAAACACATTTTTAACATGGTGGTTTGCAGCCATGTCCTGATCATAAACAGTCACTTCTTCTGGTAACCACTGACAGGACACGAGGAAATGGAATGAAGCTGTGTCAGGGGAAGTTCAGGTTGGACGTTAGGAAAAGGTTCTTCCCTGAGAGAATGGTTGGTCACTGGAACAGGCTTCCCAGGGAAGTGGTCGCAGCACCAAGCCTGTCAAAGTTCATGGAGCATCTGGACGACGCTCTTAGTCATATGATTCAGTTTTAGGTAGTCCTGCAATGAGCAGGGAGTTGGACTCAATGATCCTTATGGGTCCCTTCCAACTTGAGATATTCTGTGATTCCTTCTCTGTCCTCTGCACGTACCTGCATTTTCTATCCATCTGGCTCTCTCTGCACTTCTGAAATTGGTGCATAATTGATGTACTGTAATCTCTGAAATTTCACAGGCCATGAATTAATCACCCTCAAAGCCATGCTATTATTGAAGAACGATACTTCTTTTTTTGGTAAAGCTAGGTGCTCTTTTTCCTTCTGGTTTTTGAAAACTATAGAGTACTTGGAGACATACCTCTCATGCCTTTATTTCTTTGCTGTGTTACCAATCTAGTTTGAGTTTTGCTTTGAACATCTAAAAAAATCCCAGACTGAAATTCCTGTCATTACCTCATTTCCAGAGCTGCAAAGTTTAAGGAAAATCCTAACATACTCAATAAGAATCACAGGCATGTGCAATAAAATTATTAGATCTTTCTATCCAGGTGCAGAATTTTTACCCAAAATCTGAATCATTTCTGGTTCCCAACTATGGTAAAAGTCATCCACATTCCTCATGCCCTCAGCAGGAGTCAACAAGAGCTGCTCAGCATTCAATGCAAGCTCAGGCCACCCAACGACCGTACAGGTTCAGCAAGTGTCTCCAACAGCACACATGCCTAGATGGACAGGAAAGAATGATACAAAGTGCCCTTTCCCAAGCACAAATGCCTCCACCACCATGACTGGCACAGAAGGATTCAAGCTGGTCTACTTAAGACCAGAGAGGAAGCTCTGGCACTGTGTGTAAACGGTGTATTTTTATCACATGAGACGAGTAGAAACTCAAAATTTAACCTTTGCTGCCTTTTAAAAGGGCCCAATAAAAATTCTAGAGTACTCCAAAACTATCTGTTCTACTAAAATTGAACATACAAATAACTCTCACTGGGACAACGATATGTAAGAACACGTGACTAAGCCCCAGAACATAAAATAAGTATTATTTCCTCATGCTCAGATGCAAATGTGATACTGCCTAATGCCAAGACATTCCTCTTACAACATTTCTAACCATCACAGCCACTGCCTTCAAAACACACGAAAGCAAGAATGCAGGCTGAAGTATCCAACACTATATTTATAGTTATGCAACACCATTTTTTAGAATTGCTACATATGTACTGCCCAGCCACACACATGAAAACACATTCACTTTCTGGTCTAAAGGCACAGTATAATGTAATAGATTAGATCTAAGCGTCAACAGTTTCTTAAAATATCTGGCACAAAGAGCTCAGCTTTCAATAACCAACACACAGAGAACAAACTCCCCATTCACTGAAGAAAGTCAGCTGGGAGAAGGGTTTGCCCTCCTCAGCAAATTATTTTATAAACAGGGAATTAATGTTGAATCTTAGGTTTGCCTTGAAGGAGTTCTTATTTTTAAGTCAAAGTTTAAACATCCACTAAAATACACATCCAAAAAGAACCAAATCAAGAATATTACTGTAAAGTAAAACAATACATGTGCTGCAATAATATGAACACAAAAAAACCCAAGCAGATACTGCACATTATTTGTTGTTGCTGTCCTTTAAAAACAACATTAAAGCTAATTAAGTATCAGCTTGTTTACAAGGCAAGCTACAAGCCTAATGTGTGTTTTTTTTATGCTGCAGTAGCCACTAATATTTAAAAAGTCTAATAATTAAAACAAAACAATAAAACCATCAAAGGCGCACCAAAATGCAAATACCCCAGACTGTCTAAGCCTGGGTGGCCACCCAGGGCTCTTAACACTCATCCAGCTTGCAAGCAGTTCCAGAGCTGCTCCCCTGCCTGGGCTACATGAGCTCCTAGACAGTAGCTGGGGTGGCTGAGAGAGCTGCTGTTTAGTTCCAAATTCCTACAGCTGAAAGGGGAAAAAAAGGAAAGAAAAAAAAGAAAAAAAGAAAAGAAGTCAACATTACCAAATTACTTCAAGACCCATCCACAGTCTTGTCCACCAGAAGAGAGGGATCCCTGGGGACTCAGGATTCCCTGGGGGTTCACAAGGACCTCCACCTAGCAATGGATCCCAGAGGTTGCCTTTCTACCAGCTTTGGGAGATACAGTGCAATTCCAGTCATGAGATGATCAGCACCGGGGCCGTGATGACTGGGACCTGTAGGGTCAGGCAGGCTGGCAACCTCAGACTAAACCAAATTAGGATTCTGTTCCAGCAAAAATTTCTTTGCCTCCTGTCAATTTATAAAATTTGACCTCCAAAGTTCCTGCTGCTTCCTCTGGGAGACCCCACCACAATGTCTCGTGAATGTTCTCATGAGTAAGACATCTACATTGGTACTTGTCCTAACTCTTCTTTTACTGTGTTTCACGACACAGCACCTACCTACAGCACCGTATATTAGTTCTTCAGTTAAAAAATAAAGGGATCAGTACCACCACGTACAGGTCAGTTGGCAGCCCATACCCCTTCACAGTTGTTCCCCACCATTCCCCTCTAAAAATTATCCAGAACTGAGAACAAAAGATTTTACAGGATTCATGGGATGAAATTATCTTCCATTTCTAAGGTCTGCCGTTCTAACAGAACATCCTGTCCTTTTCTGTTCATTTGATACGACTTCCATGTATAGCAGTGATTGTCTTAATTCATGTGAATCCTTTAAAATTACAGTCCATTGACCTATAGCTCTAAGACACAAATATGAGATATATAATATATATAATTATAAAGTTGGAAATATTCTGTTAGAGGAAAGGAGAAAGATTCAGCGCAATATAAGAAACAAAGAGAACCGATAGAGACTTTTTAACTGGAAATAGTTAAAAACATGGGACTGTTCTGATCATTAATATTGTATCTGTGTTGAAGAGAACAGTTTTGCTTCTCAGTGAAGAGGTGCATCATCTTTCCAGTTGGGCAAGCCACACAACTCTTTCTAGTGCCAAGAAAGGGCTCTGTGTCATGGCCTTTCCTGAATGATGTGAGCAGATCCGCTCCGTAACCGTGGCACAGCTGATTGGCACATGCACAATAGTTATGCCATTTCCCAGAAAAGAGGGCAACGAGAAACTGGTTGTGTTCATTTCTCTGGAAGCCTGCTCCTAGATACTATCTTTCCAAGACAGCAGGCATGCTCTTAAAACAAGTTCTGGGAAGTACACTATAAACATGAAATGATGAAGGTTCTTGGGAAGAGACAAATTTGGACAAGGCAGTTATGTGTCTGCTGCCTGAAAAACAAATGTTTTTCGCTCAGTTACACCAGTAATACTGAATGGTTAAATCCTGACTTAAATCTCCAGGTGTGAGAGAGCAAACTCTGGCCTTTTGGGTTTTTTTAAATACTCCACTTTCCCCCTTGCTATATATCACTCAGTTCTCACTCATTTGCCAACCCATCCAACTTAACCACACATTTCTCTTCTCCTTCCATTCTGCGTGATATTTCTCCGTACTTTCACATAAAAAGAAAAATGTTTAGTGTTGCTGATTTTTTAAGAAACATTGGCATTACAAAAATCCTATGGGTCTACCAGAGGTGTATTAACAAGCGTGGCCACACAACTTCACAGAATCGCAGAATTTTCAGAGTTGGAAGGGACCTCTAGAGATCATCTAGTCCAACTCCCCTGCTAAAGCAGGATTGCCCAGAGCACATTACTCAGGACTGCATCCAGGCGGGTTTTGAAAGTCTCCAGAGAAGGAGACTCCACACCCTCCCTGGGCAGCCTGTGCCAGTGCTCTGTCACCCGAACTGTAAAGAAATTTTTTTGTGTGTTGGAACGGAACTTCCTATGTTCCAACTTGCACCCATTGCCCCTCGTCCTGTCACTGGGAACCACCGAGAAGAGTCTGGCTCCATCCTCCTTCAACCCACCCTTTAGATATTTGTAAGTAGTAATAAGGTCTCCCCTCAGCCTTGTCTTCTCCAGGCTAAAGAGTCTCAGCTCTCTCAGCCTTTCTTCATAAGGGAGATGCTCCAATCCCTCAATCATCTTGGTTGCCCTTCGCTGGACTCTCTCCAGCAGTTCCCTGTCCCTCTTGAACTGGGGAGCCCAAAACTGGACACAGTATTCCAGTTGTGGCCTCACCAGTGCCGAGTAGAGGGGGAGAATGACCTCCCTCGACCTACTAGACACACTCTTCCCTATGCAGCCCAGGATTCCATTGGCCTTTTTGGCAGCAAGGGCACACTGCTGGCTCATTGACAATTTACTATCTACCAGGACCCCCAGATCCTTCTCCTCAGAGCTAGTTCCCAGCAGGTCCACCCCTAACCTATACTGCTGCCCAGCATTTTTCCTCCCCAGGTGCAGGACCCTGCACTTGCTTATGTTGAACCTCATTAGGTTCCTATCTGCCCAGCTTACCAGCCTGTCCAGGTCCCGCTGGATGGCAGCACGGCCCTCTGGAGAGTCAGCCACCCCTCCCAGGTTGGTATCATCAGCAAACTTGCTGAGGATACACTCTATCCCCTCATCCAGGTAATTAATGAATATATTAAACAAAATTGGACCGAGTATCGACCCCTGGGGGACACCACTGGTTACAGGCCTCCAGCTAGACTTCATGCCACTGATCACAACCCTCTGAGTCCTGTCACACAGGACTTGTCACAGCCCATCACTTCAGGCAAGCACAGTCAAGGATGTCCTGAACAACTGAGGTGGTACAAGTGGTGCCGCTTTTTTCTGACACACTGTGATATACAAAATAACCCTTTT
This sequence comes from Charadrius vociferus, assembly GCF_000708025.1. Classification (NCBI taxonomy): domain Eukaryota; kingdom Metazoa; phylum Chordata; class Aves; order Charadriiformes; family Charadriidae; genus Charadrius; species Charadrius vociferus. The sequence continues at coordinate 25,176 of NW_009646631.1, read as the reverse complement.
GGACAATGAAGTCACCACAGTGCTTAAATCAACTACCATGAACTCAAAGGTACACACAGAGACAGCCACAAGCTGCAGGTTTGACCAAGCATGAAAAGCAAAGCAGCCTCATGTACCTTACAACCTTAACAGCCAAAAGAATTCCACATCACTGAGCTTGCCACAAAACCAGGCTGGCACAGGAGGATATGTGATATCCAGCCTTAACACAGCAATTAAAAGCACCATGTAAAGACAGCAGTGACTGGTACAAAACTCCAACCGATTGTACTCGTATTAAAAGCTAGCAACACAGGAAGATGTGAAACTTTAGCTTGTTCAAAAGAAGCAAAGCAGACTAAAAGCAAAGATAAGCTCAAGTAGGCGAGACATTTAGAGAAGGACTTTTTGAGGGGAAGGGAAAAAAGTCCAGAGTTTATTAAAAAAAAAAAGTAGACTTGCCAGAACATTTTTCCCTGCAAATACGAAGCAGTCAAACACTAATTTTTTCCCTCTACTTTATCCTCATGTGATTTAAAAATTCATACAGTCCTAAGAAATCTGTAGCTCTGAATGTTTTAGAGTAACATCTGTTTAAAAATTCTTCACCTAACACTTGAAGAAAAATAAAGAAAGGGAAAGGTGGGGAACGGTGAAGAAGTATTTCCTTAAAAGAGAAACAGAAAAAAAAAAAGCTACAAGAAATGATGAAGAAAAGGGTAAAGCAGCAAAACATCAGAGGAAATAAATGTTCGCTTAGTTAAAGAAGTTTGAGGCTGATTTTTCACAGGCCCTCCAGAAAAAGAGGCCTGGCAGCCACAGGCTCTAATTTTCCACCTGCAAACACATTCATTCCCACACTTTGCAGGTGCAGCCATCCCATTCCAAACGCTCTGTGTTTTCTTTCACAGGAAGGCTGTACAGCACGTTCTGCAGGAAAAATGCAGAGCTGACAGCTGTACTTGGGGCAAAAGCCCAATGCAGCACAGTGCAGATGCTGGAATATGTCCCTCCCTACACAGTCGTGCATACCAGCCCTACTGTGCACAGCACCGTGGGGACCCAGCCCCACTGGTGACACCCAAAGTAGGAACTGCTCTCGTTTTGCAGGATTATGCCCCAATCTGCAACAGCACAAACACCATTGGATATTATTACGTACAGAGCACATAATAAGATATTGAAAGCTTCTTCCAAGAAAGAAAAAAAGAAAACCAGACCACACTTTCATTCCTTCACAAGAGGCGCACCCGTATCATGTGTAAAGACAGAGATACTGTGAAGAGCAAAATGTAACTTCAGTTTTCCCTTAGAACTGTGAGGAAAAAAAAAGGCCATGGATTGTCTGATACTTGTGCAGAAAGCAGCATCGCACCCACATTTTCAGAAAGCCACAAGAGTGTGTGGGTTCTCTGTTTTTGGAACAAGAGCACAGTGAAAGCAAGCTTGTTTACTTTAGACACTGTACAAAGACTTACTTTTTTTTAAATAAATGGTTGAAAGGATGTCTCCCCTCTGAGGAGTTAGCAGAAAATAAAAGGCAGATTTATATTTCTAATCTATGCAAATATCTACTCTACAGGGCATCACAAAGACTGCTTTATATCAAACAGTATGCAGATCCCAGGTGCTTTAAACGTGCCAAAAGCATGCGCAGCATCTCCACCTGCGATGGCGGCTCACTGAGAACAGCTGGATAACTAAAAAGAGGTTGTCTAAGTAGCCTCCCATGAAAAATGCCTTTTGCTAATGTGCCAACCCCCATACTCCCACCCAAATGGCTCCTGCTGTAGCTGCCATCAAGCCTAGAGAGGGTTTTTTTGTGCATGTGTGGTTTGTTGGATGGGCTTTAATTCAGTTTATCACAAATTCTTCTAGAAATTTTCAAATTATAGCAATTACAACATGGCGAAACTCCTGCTGACACCTTACGAAATTATCATGGGGCTGTAATTCCCCCTGGAAGATGTTTGTGGGACAGGGTACAGGTAGAATGTCAGGACTAGAGGTGGAGGAGATGCTGGAGTCATCGAGATCTTGGAGGACACAGGATTAAGATCAAGGGATGTGTACAAATGAGAGCCTCAACCCAAGACAAAAGAAATAGTAGAAAAAAATAAGAAAATAAAAGGACTAGAGGGTAGGAAATAGCTCTCCTAGGAGAAGGCCCAATGCCAAGGGTACAATGGTATTACATTGAAAGGAAGACATAGCAATTTCATTGTAAAAGGACTAGAGGGTAGGAAATAGCTTTCCTAGAAGGCCCATTGCCAAGGGTACAATGGTATTACGTTGAAAGGAAGACATAGCAATAACATTTATTTCATTGTCATTACCAGAAAATAGAGACAGGTACTCTGCAACTGGCAGCTGCTTTCTGTACATTTCCCTAGGATGTCTGCAGGAAGCTTCCGTCACAGGTCAAGAGACAAGGCTGTCCTGAGCGCCCTCACCATTCGCACTCAAAATCACTAACCAAACAAGACTGATGATGTCCTGCTAGCGCTTCTTACTTTGTCCCAATGCTCAGCTTTGTCTAAGGAGGAAAAAAAAAACCCACACCACTAATGTTTGCATCTTTAAGCAAGCGTCAATTTTGTAAAAAAGAAGTGCAGAACTGCAAGCCACAGAGTCAGATCTGACCTACTAAAATGATTAATGTGTCCCCCAGAGTACTCTTTGCCTCATTTTTTCTTTCAGGCCTCAGAGGTTGACTTCAAAGAGCTGTTAGCCGAATAAACTGCTCTGACAGTAATGTCTTTTCATTTTCTTTCCCAAGGATCCCACAGGCCCTTCTTTCTCATATTATCAGAAATACCTCTTACAAATTAACTACAGGCATCCCACATTAATCATGGCTGTGCTTGTGTTTATATGACAGGCGCCTGCAGCTCTACAGGTCCTCAGTAACCAGTTACACAGCCGACCCAGGTAACCCATGCTCCCACTCAGTACCCATCCACACATTTGAAATGATGAGGTCATTGGGGCACAAACGGAAATAGAAGAAATTCCTTCTAAACGTAACCCCCAGTTCTTTATTTTAAGGGTGACTGAACACCAGAACGGGTTTCCCAAAAAAGGTGTGGAGTCTCTCCATCCATTGAGATATCCAAAACCCAATGGGGGACAATCCTAGAGCAATCTCTTGTAGTTGACCCTGCTCTGAGCAGACGATCTCCAGAGGTACCTTCCAACCTCAACCATTCCGCAGCTCCATGGTTAGAACTTCTACTTGTGTTTAGCTTCACCAAGTCAACTGACACTCCCACATCATACCTCTGACTTCTTACTAGATTACTATTCCACTCCTCTCCCAGCATGTCACTTGCCGACATATTTCCATAGAGTCTGTTCACCACTGGGGGACATAGCACTTGGAACAGTCTTACTCACCCTTACTTCTGCATCCATATTTGGCTTGTGCAATACAGGAAGTTACCAGGAAAACCATTAAGAGCTCCTGACCACTACCAACACCTGCAGGCAGCTAAAATCCAGGAACCTGCAGGCATAATTAGCATTTTATACTTCCAACAGTAATGAAAAAATGTAAAGTAGTTATGATTTTATAAATAAATTATTATAGCTTCACTTAAATATGAATTGTCTTATTTGTACAAGGATTCCTCCTGTTGGCCCCAATCGCCAAAAGCAGAACACAAAATGGTCCACAGATTGTTTTGAAGAGTCAGATGGTCTTTCAAATTAAAAATGATTAAGGAACACTGCCTCAGAGCCACTCAATAACCCCACAAGTAACACTCCTCTCAACCAAAAAAACCTAAAAGCCTTGGATCATTTTTCCTCTTCGTGATGACAGAACATGAAATGGTTGGGGGGGTGCAGTCGCTGGAAGCAGGGAGGAATAGTCAATTCAGGACAAATCTCTCAAAACCAGCTATCAAGCCAAAGTCTATAATCCTACAGATCAGAGGCAGCGTAAACCACCACAGTAAACCAGTCCCTTGGTTTTTGAATACTTGTGGATCATCTAAGTGTTTGCTGAAGTATTCTCAGCATCTTCAAGGAATATTAATCAACTCTGGAAATTCTGGAGTCTACAATTAACTAAAATCCTGGACTGAGAGATGGGTTTCACCTCAAGCTCCAAACATGGACAGGCAAGCTCAGGGCTGGAGATGTTTCCACCAAGAGGTTACAAAGGTAACAGGTTCACTGCTAGCAGTGCTGTCCCTAGCTTTGCAGCTTCAGCCTTTGGTGACGGTTTTGTTTTGGGGTTGGGTTTGCTTGTGGTTGTTCTGCAGTTTCCCAGGAGGAGATGAAGTGTCTGATCACGAGTTTTGCATTTAAGACAAATTTGTCATTTGTACATAAATATAAGTCAAATACATAGGCACTGAGTGGGTGAGTCTAGTGCCTACCTCACCGTCACAGGTAATCATACCATGATCAAGCCTAATCCTAAAAGCAGCCAGTCTCAATTTCAAAACAAATGTTTAGTCAGTTTACCAAGAGCAAACAAAGCCAAAAAAACCTACAAAAAAATCCCCATCTGTCCATGGGGACTAAGCTTTTCTCCGCCATTTGTTTCAGAAGAGTTCTCCATGTCCCCACCACTCATTGCTTCAAACGTGAGATTTACTGCATCTACCTAGAATTGTAGTTGAAGATTTGCTGCCATCACATCATCTACAGTGAAGCAATTCCACTTCATACACACACACACAAAAAAATAAAAATCTTAACAGGCTACTCTGTATCTGAGATCCATTAGTAAGCTGCTGGTTTTGCTACAGACATTTAAAGAAACATAAGAGGCACTTGTAAGACTCTGCAGCTTATGTTATCAATCACTTCAGAAAGAAAAACAATTCAGCAGCCACTCCAGCTGAGAGTGCTGTGAAGTTCAATTGTCACTGAAATGTTTTGTTATTACCAACCTGGGCCGAATGAGCAAATACACCTCTGCAGGTGAGCCATGAATGAGCAATCAGCACTGCAGGCTGCGGCTTGAAGAGATAATAGCATCCAAGTAGCTACAATGCTTCCTCGCACACAACTAGGCCAGGATTGGGCTGACAAAAGCAGCAACAGAACATTTCAGACATTCTGACTGCATGTTAAATAATTCTGAAGAAAAAGGTATGAGGCTTAACCCTCCCAACAGGTACAAAGCAGGAACACACAGATACAGACAGGCATCCACGTTCAGTCTATTCCCAGGGAAACTTAAGTTTTGTGATACTTTCAACCCACTGTTTGGCAAGAGTTCTGCATATACAGTAGTCAAGGAACTGCTGGACAGCTGTCATTTTAAGAAACAAATCTTTCACATCCTACCAAAGTCAATTCTCCAGTTCAGTGTTAAGGAAAAAATCCTTTAAAATACACAATCTGCACCATAAAAAACGCTTCACATCTTGCACACCTTCTAGAATTAAAGCCGCTCTTTCTCCACTATTTGTACATTAGTTTTAGAAATGATGATCACGTGGTGAAACTCAGGTTTGCAGCAACAGAACATTTTTTTCAGTGGGAAGGCTTCCGCCACCCTGTAGCCCTCGCCCACTTATTCCAGGCTTTACCTCTAGTTGTGCTGATGCAACTTTGCTCTAGAACAGATAAATGAAATAATTTTGGTTAAAAAGAAAACAAGCCCACCCCTTTTTAGGTGAGGTGGGCTTTTTTCCCCTCTCTCTTTCTTTTTTTATATTTAAATACAGCACAGATGTGCAAAAACCACACAGTGATGTGGTTTACAAGAATAGCCCCTCAAAACAGTCGCATTATTACAACTGCAGCACAGGGCTCTGAATAAAAGAGTAATTCCCACTGAAGTCGTTTGCAAAGGTGCACCCTGATCATAATTAAAGTACTATTAACCTCTAACGATTTTAATCCTTTTGTGAAGTGTAAGGGGAAAAAAAGTCAGAAGTGGGATGGGCAAAACCCAGAAAAGATGCCAAAGTTCATTTTCAGCAAAGCACAGGTAGACTTAAGAATAATAAACTAAAACTGTATACTGAGGTCCTTTGCCTATGGCTTTCTTTTAATCAGTAGAAAGTTACAGAAAAAGAGTATAGTCACCATGGTCCCTTTTAAAATTTATGTCAGGTTTTTAAATATATATCTATTATTCCCTTTTTGTTTCTGCAGTTGGTCATGTATAATCCTTCACCAATACAGCTATTTTTGTTTTTTCCAAACAGATATAATTGAGTGGTGACTTCTCTCACTTTCCCCCATTTCATTCATCACGAAAGGAAAGAACCAGATGATACCTGAGCAAATACTGAATGCCAGAAACAGAGCAACTGTCCGTTCCCTCCCACCTGTATCACAATAGTGTGAACAGAGAGAAATCACATACCTTGTTACCTCCTGCTGCAGTCGGGAAACACTGGGCACATAGAACATTACCCCAAAGAAAAGCAAAGGCTCATTGGCAAATTTGTCCAGCTGCTTCTTCAGAGGCTTTTCCAGTTCAACCCAGCGGGTTTGCTGGCTTTTGCTGAGAAACCAAAGGCCGAAGTAGTGCGTCTAGACAAAGAAACAAAGTAGTGTCAGTTTACCTTTTTCAGCTAGATCACACACACAATCAGTGACACAAATGCAAATAAGAGCAGATGGCATTGTGTAATTTTTCCATATGCAAAATCAGAGTAATTTATTTTTTACTGTCCTTTTTTATTTTTAGGACAATCTTGAAGACAAAAACAAATTAATATTGCAGTTTAATCTACTGCATGGAGTACTATCTGCCCCTTACCATCTCTCCCTAATGCATATTAAAGAGCTTTATCTGACATTATGGCACAGGTAACATAAGTGATTTACAGAAATTGTCTGAGTCTTTATTTTCTTTTACACCTGTGCCTTGTGAACAGACAGCAAACACTAAGTCTGAATCAAAGCACAAAGGCTTCATGAGACTTTGGATGAGGCCCACTGAAGGCAAAGAACAAGGACGCTTCCAACTATAAAAAAGAATGGAAACCCACCCACGTGTCAAAATATATCTACCGATACCAGAACCATTTACCCAATACAGAATATGTTTACTTTTTTTTTTTTAATGCATTCACAAGGTTTTATGATGGCCAAGTATTACACTTAAAACATGCATCGCACACACAAGTTGTTTGCTCTAGGCTCTTACAGAAACACCTGGTTGAAAACCTCAGCTATTTCCTATCCTGCGTAAATCTCAATGGCTGTAGTACCTCCAGTATGAGCCACATGGAACTGTTGCTGGTGGAGAGTAATTAACAAGGAACAGTGTTTAGAACTAGAGCTTCAAATAGTACAAATTAGTAATAAGCAGCTGAAGGAATAACCAATCATGAAGAATTCTATCGAACAGCCCTTAAACCACTGTATTAAACACACTGACCTACTACTGCAGGCAAATACTATGATTAACAGCAAGTACTATGACTACAGATCTGCAGAAAAGGAAAAAAAAAAGGTGTTCATGTTTAGCAAAGAAACTAATCCATCAGTTGCTTGCACATCTTGTAGCCCTATTTCCAAGCCCTGTGCTTGGAAATACTGTAGCCCTAACTGTGAAGTTCATATCAACATCTTTTTCTTCAGTATTTCAGCTGACAGCATCTGGAGATTTCCAGCAATGCCTTCAATGTAAAATACCATTCTGTACTAACACTGCAATGAAAGAAACAGAAACTACGAGAGAAACTTCTGTGGACACCAAGCAGATTTAGGATCTGAAAGTGGCATCATTATTTTATCTGCTTATTTCTTTCATTTTATTTCAGTAAACTTTCTTGGTGTTTAATCCAATTGACTCCCTATTCAATGAAAACTTTCCAGTAGTTTCCAACTGATTCCCTATTCAATGAAATCTTTCCAGTAGTTTCCATTAGATTAGATTAACTATAAAATAAAGAAAAAGTACTTATTTTGTTGTTACAGCTTAACTTACCTGGACAATAGTCCTTTCACAGGCAGTAACAATCTTTTAAACATAGCACCACATTTTAAATAAAGATACTTGAGACAAAGAATAGGGTTTTTTTCTATTTGCTGTTTTATAAGCTTTCATTTGAAATTACTTTTAATACATTCAAAAAGTTTGGCCTATAAACCAAGTTTTCACCAACTGGATTTCCCAGACGCTCAGACAAATTGCCACCATTACACTTTGCAAAAGCCACCACCAACAGCCTGTTTCACTTTGGTATGGATACTTTAAACACCAGTGCATGTACCGTGACTTAGTATACAATACAAGGCCATCTAATGTAATATCGAAAAATTAAAATGCTTAGAAATGACAACAAGCCAGCAGGAGCAACACTGCTCCAACTATTTTACAGCTGAGGGCATGCGAGAGAATCACATGCGAAAACTCTGAACTGGGGTGCAGGTGTATTTACATTAGGGTCTCCTTATTTACATATTTTCAACTTTGGAGAGCGTCCAGAGTAGCATTTAACTAAGGTGATAACTAATTCAACTTGATTCTTCAATTAAGCCTGACAAACCTGCAGTATAGCTTGAACACTGCTCAGTCCTTTCTCTGTAAGCTTAGTTTGGTACAGTGAAGCAAGATAGTTCTTTTTTTGAAGAGAATCAATGTATTGTTTCCTTCTAGAATTTAAAGGTATCTTCAATTTATCTTCACCGATAAACTTCTGCTCTCCCTCTGTAGTCATCACTGGGTAAAAAGCTCTTTCTGACGAGCTCACCATGGTAGTAGTTAGATTAAAATGAAGGTGGGAGGGACAGTGGAGACAGCAAAGGAAGGGAATTTGAGTGAAGGAAGAAAAAAGCACAGTGATTTTACCAACTCATAAGGGAAATCACTGAAAAATCACTGCAGGGTAACTCATCCTCAGCAAGAAACAGTGCAGAGCTGTGAAAACAGATCTTCCATGTTACTGTAAAAAGTAAACATTCACATCATCTAGGACCCAAATTTGCAGTGTCAAGTACTTATGAAACATCTAGCAACTAAGATCATTTGGAGTCTGAAGTCTAAAAGATTTATTCAAGGGATTAACGGTATTGCAATTACACAGCTCAAATGAGCACAGTCCTTCCCCTTTGAGTGGGGACAGGGGAACAACAAAAATTTATATTTGCTACAGTAGAAAGGCCCTTCAAGTACTGAATCCAGAATCCTGAATCACTTCCGAGGAATAAGAAGTGAAGGGAATGCAGTCTTTAAGCTTCTATAGTACAGCAGATAGAGTGGACTGACCATGCAGCATACATTTCACACAACTAAAAGACGACTGTTTTCCTGGAAAGCAGCCTGGAGAGGATTGAGCAATTGCAGATGAAGCACAGGGACTGCAGAGCAGAGCTCAAGTCACAAATGCATGGACTTTGGAGAGACAACCAACTCAGTTATCTGAGTATCAGCTCCCTGTTGCCAGGAACTTCACTTCTTGAAAACGTTAGCATTTTTTAACAATCCACAGTGGGGAAGGAATAATTTCTACAGCCACTACTGCGAATACCTGAAGAGACTCCCTCTTTCCTAGGAACAGCAGTAATTCACCCAACAGCAACCGGAGGAATGCGGGACTGGAAATGGCTGGACCATCAAGTTCAGTATGCTGTGATCAGGCATATGACTGTCCAGAAGGCCTTACAAAACCTGGAGTCATGCGTTGCCATACACTCCAGCCTACAAAACATTCTTACAGTACCCCACAGACACCCCACAAATTAGATGAGGGGATATAAAAATGGGATCTTTTTCTCTATAAGCAGCTAATTGAAAACTAGGTTGATTCCAAAAGATGGTCTGTTTGTCCATCTGTCCAAAGTGAACCACTGACTTCAGTTTTCATGGAATAAATATCTACACCAATACCTGGCAGGCTCTGAAGTAACATGGCCTGCTCTAGCAGGTACATCAGTAGTCAAAGGGGCAAACAAAGTGAACGATGATTTCAATTAAAAAAAAAAAAAAAAATCCTTCTTCCAGCCACAGTTGATAGACTGGTGATACACATTGAAGGAAAGCTTTTCCTAATGCTAAATGTATGCACATACATCCATTCTGCAGACAAAGAGCTTCAGTTGCTAGTGCTTTTGGTCTGCCCTAATTTGCAAATACACGAAGAGCTCTCTTTTCTAAGAGTTTACAGTAATTTTCCTTCAAGGTTTTAAAATTTGTCTTACCTATCACACATGACTTCATACATGGTACAAGGAAAAAAGCTTACACTCCCCCAGGAATTGTGGTCCCCTGCTAAAGCAGCAGACAAGAACCAGAGCACCTGCATGCCCCAATGACACTACATGAAAAGGCAATCTTCCAAATATGGTGAGCCAGAAAAGAAAACTGTATACACAAAACCTGTGCTGAGAAGTCTTGAACAAGACTACATTATAGCTGCCAGTTCAGGAGGTAACATATTTGATTTGGACTTGGACTTAGCTATATTCCCATGTCCAGAACTACCCCTGCCTTTATGTCAGGCAAAAAGAAGAGCATTGTCAACAACAGGAGATGACAGACACTTACTAAACCAGCCAACCTCATTCAAAAGGATCCAATGAGACAGGCTTGGTGATTATTAAAGCATCTGGTTAAGCGGCCAACTAAATATTTATCCTTGAGAAAGAGGTGGAGTTCCAGCTCCTCCGGGCAAAAAGCATTAATCCCTGCTATCCTGGGGCGTTTGAACAGAGGGGAAGGCACCATTTATGGCAGCCAATTGTTCCTAGAAGGTCTCTTGTCCAAGCACCGCCTGAACCCCATCCCAGATTTGCTGGAAAGACGAGTCAAACCAAGACAAACTTTGATGCAACCTGGCTGTCGAACACAGGTTTTCAGTCGTGCCCTACAAGGACTGGACACCTTCTAGTGCACCAAAAAAAAAAAAAAGGTCAGAATGGCAGTAAATGGCCACCCCTACACAGCGGTCAGCATCTGCTTGCAGTGCTCTGCCGACATCCTCCTGCTTTGGTTTGGGTTTTGCAGCATGGTAGTGCTGGAGGTACCATTGTGAAATTCAGCTCGGAAGAATAATTTTGGTTGGAAAGGACCCTCTCCCGCCCTCCCCCCCAATATATCAGAACATTTCATCTTTAAACTTATTATCATTTTATAAAGTGAATTAAGGAGAACAAAAAGGAGGAGGAGACATGAAGTCTCACAACAGATTTGTACAGATTACTCTGTTATCTCAAGCAGGTTCACTTCATCTCACTTCAAGGAAAAAATGTCATTATATTGGGAAAAAAAATCCTTTTTATAATCTGTGCGCATAAAT
>NW_009646631.1:0-13946 GCF_000708025.1 Charadrius vociferus | reverse complement strand
CTTTCCCTTCCTCCTCTCTTCTCCTCCTTACTTTTTACATAACGATGGCTTAAGAGCTCATTTTATTGGAACCAGTAACTGTTCAACTAGAAGACCTGATGTTTTGTCAAGAGGTTTGCTGAAAAGGATAAAACCAGATTTTACAGTAGTTACATGGCTACACTTTCTGCTGACCTATTCCTGAACCCTGACTCAGACAGGGAGAGAGTTACATTCCCCAGAGATCAAATAGAAATATGCATAATCCATTAGATACTGTTTTTCAGTCATGTGTGGTATAATGATTGACAGTCCTTCACAACAATACATACAGTCATCTTAAACAGGGGGGATTTGGACAGTTTTTTGTTTCTAAGAAGTTGGCTTGATCGAAACATGGATGTCTTCCTAACACAAAGGTAAAAGTTGGGGTACACCTAGGATTTTTTTAAACATAAGACCAAACTAAAGTATCAAGCAAAAATTGATCTTTACTTTCAAGAGAAAACATATTCTTACCTGAGACTGCATGGAGGAGACAAACAGGATTTTAGTACTGTTTTGTGAACATGGAATTTAATTAAGCTTAGTTTCTTCCTTACTTGTAGATCATAGTTTGCTGATCAAGATTTCTAAGAAAAGGCATATTCCAGCTGAAGTTTTTGCTGCATTTGGGGAATTTATAAAGTCTCTCTCCAGTACGGACACTTGCAAGGATTTTCTTCTCAGTAGACTTAATGGGCTTCTCTCCTCTATTGAGCTATCCAGTTGCACAAATCTTGTAGAAATTTGAGCTTTGTCAAAGTAGTTTTACGCCTTCTTTAGAATTTGATTGGCCAGCGAGTTCAAAAATGGTGGTAAGCCCAGAGAAGGAAGGGGACAGTAACCAAATGACTGCATCAGCCTTGTTGCCCTACAAACCATGGCAGGAAGACTAGAAGGGCAGAAGACAAATTAAATTTTGGGTCTGAGGGAAAGGACAGCACCCAGCACCAGGCACCTCCAAGTTTGCTAGCTCAAATTATTCCTTATAAAAGGAGCAGAAAAGGATAAAGGGAGACCCTCTCAGAGTTGAAAGTAAGTAAGTAATTCTCTTCTGTCCTAAATACTTAAAGCAGCAATGGATGCTACCAGAATCAATCAGAAAGAGAGACTAAAAAAACCCAACTTCTGACAAAAAACACTGTACTGTTGAAATCTGAACTTTAAAAAATTGGTTCAGCGTTGCCAAAACTTTGTTTAGAAAAAAAGTGGGGAGGGTGATGAAAGAAGGGGAAAGTGTTCCAACAACATCAAAGCATTCTCTTCGGTGTTGTTAAAATATTTATCTTGAAACACAAACTTTTTGTGCTGACATATTTTTTTTTTGCATGACACAAATAATCCTGAAATTTAAAAAAACCAAAGCAACAGAAAACCCCCGTGAAATTGAACACTGACCAAAACAACTTCCTTTGCTACTCCACTGTCCAATCTCTGCTTCTGGAAAATTTTGAAACTTCAGGCTTTGTTCCAAAGTGGAACAAAACACGTTCTGAAATCACAAAATGCTTTGTGGAAAAGAATGCTAACCCACTGACAGAGCTATTGTTTGCAAATGCAGGTGGACCTCTAGAGAGAATCATTAGGCCCCAGACTTTTGCTGCACCAACTAGATAAGCCCCAAAAGAATACGACAAGAATCACTTCATTAATTTTGCTCCTTTCTGCACTGGAAGGAAAGGGAAGGACCTAACCTCTCTGTAAGGACACCTTAAAGCATCACCAACAGAAATGAAATGAAGAAAAGAAAAACAAAAACAAAAACAAAAAAAAGCAATTACTGGGAAATCTTCATCTCTAGAAGGGGAGGAGGAAGATGATGCTACTGAAATCCACATGAAAAAGAAAACCAAGCATGAAAAATCACTATGCAGTATTCTGACTCTCTGCCCTATTCCTGCCTGCTGCATATTCCCCTGCCTATTCTGCACACACACAGAGTGAGATTCTTCTCTCATTCTTCATCATTATTGATGTACAAAAAGGAGGTTTTGTTTCATTTTCATTTGCACTAATTATCTGTATGCTACCTTCCAGTCACCACCATTACAAAAGGCCATGGGCCAACAAACGTAAGACACTGCAAGATCATTCGATTTTCCCGCTGTTCTTACAGAAAGTGTCAGCCAAGACAGTCAGATGATAACGCAGCACTTTCAGGCAACAGTTTTCAACTTGTGACTTGCAAAAGCCTAGAAGCATGCAGGACATGTGTAAGGAGTCCACAGAAGGTAAGTAAGAAAAGCCAGTTCATTTGTGCAATGCATATTAGAGAGAGATTTCTAAAAGGGCCTCAAGACTTAAACACGGAACTCTATAGCAAGAAGTAGAAAATAAAGGATTTCAGTCTTTAATAAAGTAAGACTGGGTTTCTTCAGCCTTTTCAGAAGCATTGGGAATGTAAAAGACACCTTTCAGAGTTTCAGATGTGAAATATTTCAGTTAAAGAAAAGGAAGAAAGAAGCCACCATCCTCAAACTGTTACTAGTTGCTCCTGCTAGTAACACAAGTGTTGCCTCTTTTGGTATGTTAGTAACAAGAATATATTTATATGAAGGTGGATATTAAAAAGCCAGTGGTCTCCTTCCCTCTGGCATAATTTAACTAGTAGTGTTAGTGAAACCAGGGCTACATTCAGATAAAAGTTAGTGTAACTTGGCCTTTGGCATCCCAGCTCAGAAAGTAACACCCATCGCTTTCTAAGAAAAGAAGAAACCTCATCTTCCTATTACAAAGAGCTCTCAAAGCCATGATGAATGAGCAACAGCACAAAACCCTGAGTACCATTCTGCCTTTAGTTTTCATGCAACCAGAATATGTTTGTCTAGGCTCCAGCTGCTGATCATATCTGGCCAGCTCTGAGAATAACACGATTCAAATGAACAGACTGCCTGAGCTAAAAATGTGTCAAATTATACAGTGACAGATGGTCTTTCCCGGGTTACTCTTACCTCACGTAATTCCAGCCTCTGAGCGACAGCTTCCAAGCACTCCTGCCCCGTGCTCTCCACCGAGAGGGTGCACTCGATCACATTGCTGTCCAGCAGACGGATCCTCGTCACAAAGCAGTTCTTGCTCAAGACGTTGTAGCGTCTGGTCCGTCGCAGTTTCAGCCCGAAAGGCATGGCTGTTGGCCTGGAAGGTCGCCCCTTTCCTGTACTCTTCCGAGAGTTATCAGCACGCTTGTCGACTTGCCTTGAAGGCTTCTTCAATTGGCACTACTCTCCTCCAGAAATGGAGGTAGCTGTCCATTCCCAGGGCGAGCTTCAAGGGATCCCTGCAAAATACATAAAAATAAGTAGAGGTAAGTGTGAAAGAAGATGTTGCTAAAGATCAGTGGAAAAGAAAAAAAGCTTAAAGGGAAAGAATCACATGTAAAACCATAAAATAAACACCTCCACACATAGGATGGCCAGGCACTTAATACATCTCCCAAAAGAACACCTTATACAACAAATCTTTCCAAATTCTACATTGGCGCTGAACTGAAAGCACAGCTTTAATTGCAAAGCCATTCTTTGAGAAGCTCAGTACAAACAGCAGCTCTACAGGGCACACATCCAGAGGTGCTAACTCTCCCACCATTACCCCCACCACAGGGGTCTATAACATAATCTTCAAGTTAAGTTTTTGTGCCCTCAGGCCAGCTTTGAAAGCTAGCTGAAAGAGCTAAGGAATAGAAGCATTTAAAAGAGGTGTGATTTTGAAAGAAGAAAGGCTGGCTGCAGTCAGCAGAAAATGCAGGCGCTCAGCACCTCTGAAAAATCAAACCTAAAGTATGCATGTGAAAGGCAAGAAGCATCCGAACTGTTTTAGAGAAGGCTCTCTGAGGCAATCCCTGACATTTTGCTCACTTTCAGCTCCAAAGCAATTCTGCATTTCACCCTTTCAGGTGGGATGAGTAACTGCAGGAGCAGCTGTCAGAGAACAGGATAAAACGGAGTGGGAGGAAGAGAACACATATTCTAGATGATGTTTCTAATTACTACTCCTAAAATTTATCAGGGGCACATGCAACTGTTAAGCCAAAATACAAAGTAGACATACGTATTTCTGTAGAGATACAGAAACAATGACATTTAAGAAGCTATGATCCTCACCTGCGAGATCCACTTCTTTAAAAAAAAAAAAAAAAAATTAGGAGCGGGTTCAAGCTAAACCAAAACCAAAACATTTTCACTGGCATAACCAGCTTTAAAATGTCACTTTCCACACACAAAGAAGAATGAAATAAAAAGCGCTACCAAGCCTTCCTGGTTTTGTTTGAATATTGTGGAGAAAGAGATGGAGATAGACACTAACACTGGCATTTAAAAGTCCATTTTTCTTAACAAGTAGTGCTGCAAACCAAAACTAGCTCCCATTTCCTTGCTTCTTAAGAGAAGCAACGGAAAGGATTGCCAGCAGAGTATGCATCATTTAGCTGGATGTGACATTTCAAACAGATAGTACATTGCTCACATGTATCATTTGGCATAGGACTGCATGAATCAGTTATTTTCACTTTTTACTGAATGTAGTTGCTATGGAGATTATTAGAAGCAGACCGATTGACTACAGTGATTATCATTACGCTAGAAATGTAACTATCACGTATTTGATAAAGTGTATTTTCCAAAGACAGTATATCTTGGCATTTATTAGGGGGTTAAAGTAATACAAAACAAAAAAAACCCCACACAAACAGAGAACCCCAAGCAATCTCTCACTGGTTAGGTGTGTAACTACCCTGATAGCCTACTAGCTTTACCAGAGAAAGCCTGGAGAATTTGAGAAGGAGCACGTGCTATTTGACTGAAGTGCAAACAAACCTATCAAATTAGCTGCTGTAGTTTAATCGCCCATTTCTGACTTTTGTGGGTACAGACATAATGTATTATTTTCACATGACTGCACGACAGCGCTGCTATACCTTGCATCACTGTAACATCAGAAGCCATCAAAGACACATGAATACATCCTCGCAAGAATCTGATGAGGCAGGGACACGTTACCCCTGGCTCACAGCAGAGGAACCGAAACAAACATTAGCCAGCTTATCCAACATCACTCAGGAGAAAGGCAGCAGATCCATGTACTAAAACGCACAGGCCAGGATAGGCCTACCGACCTATCCAAAACTACAGCGCAAAGTTGAAAAGTGGGAAGAATGGAAGGAAATTACAAAGAAGGAAGGGTGTGGAGGACTAAGTCTTATCAAGAACAGCATTTTTATTCAGGTTTTGGCTTTGCAGATTATGCTAAGTCAGACACATGGAGAGTTTTAGCTAGCCACTTCAATTTAAAAAAAAAAATAATCTTATCTTGCATTACTGTTAGTTGCACATATTTACATGAGAAACATGAGCCTATATTACTATACAGTAATTGTATAGTTAATAGTAGCCCAAAGATGAAATCAATGTTAGTAAAGAAAAAGAAAAAGTGATTGGCCTTGCTCACCGGGCACATTGAACACTACAGCTATCGCAGGAGAAGCCATCCCAGAAGACTTGTGTGCAAACATGCTACTCTGGAATAAACCCACCAATTCCTGTATAACAGAAATGACAACATAGATTGCAAATGAATTGCTGTGTTGTATCATATGCTAAGGTAAACAAGGCAAATATTTCCTCCATTTTTCAAGAAGCAGTAAAATAAAAGGAGTTTTTTCTCAATTCTGCCAAGGGCAATCACCCAGGACATTTTCTAAAGATGAAGACATACAAACAGGTTAACAGATGCACTTTGCATAACAGGGTTTGTTACTTTTTCATTTCACTTACATATACACGAAGACAAGCTCTTTCACACAAAATGTCACACTTAGATTAGTTTCCAATTAAAGAATGAATTGGGATGGTGAGCCTGGGACAGTTTAAGTCCAGCCTGTAACAACTATTAATTCTCAATTCAATGCACATGTCTAACTTTTCTGTTTACACATCTTCTGGATGTTTGACCAACTTTCCACTTGGGTTTTCTGTTAAGTTGACACTCAGAAAGCTTCTGGTAAGCTTTCTAAATAAGATTTCAAAGGCCCCGATTCCTTACAGGTTCCTAAAGCAAACAGGGTATTTAGCTTCTTTATGTTTGTATAATCTTAAAAGCATCAGGAGCATCCACTTTTATTCACAGTTATTTTGTAGACAACTAAAAAAAGCAAGAGACTGGAGATAGAGGGGTTTGGTCTTCCAAATGAAGGATTATTTCATTACAGGATCTCCTTTCCTGGTTAAAGGGTTGCCAAGGACCAACAATGTCCCTAACCAAGTTAACCAAACTATGCAGGTGTTCACAACACTCCCGTCCTCACACTAACACTTTCACTACAATGAAAACAAAACAAAAAACCCCCGAAATTAAAGCCAGCCTAGAAAAAGCTCATCAGATAACCATGAACTCGTTCTGCTTTTAAAAAAGGATTTATTCTAAGAATATTTCAGATGTGACAGAAACAGACATGATGGCTTTTAAACTGACATCTTCTATTTAAGGATTTATTTTTCTGGAAAGAAAATAGTCTGAGCTCTTTACAAACCTTGGATATTTTTCCTTTTTTCTTTTTGTTTCATGTTTTGATTATTTTGGATTCTTTCTTCTCCTTCCCACTGTCATACTTCAAATTTATATATCAATTGTTCTCTGTGAGTTAAGCTTACTCTTACAAGTGTGCCAAACTAAACAAGGTTTTTAGTAGGAGCATAAGCTTGGGAATAAACATTCTGCTAAATAGAAATTCCCTTTGTTTAAAGTACATACTTTGTAGGCATATAAAACGAAAAAATAATGTCCCCCAACTGTTCTTTGCTCTTGCTTAGTAAGAGATTCTACCTTCTGAAGTACATCTTACCTTCTAAAGTACATCACAACCACGTCCCAGAAACCACAACTACAAAAAAAAAAAGGCTTTGGAGACGCACAATTTAGCTGCCCATCTAACCACTCATCTCTAAGCGAGCCATCAATAATACCTCACATGAGTACCAATTCAAAAGTAAAACCTCAAAATCAGAAGTTGAAATAAGGTCCCTCTACAAACCAAAAGCCTGGCACTAAAACTCTGAAGTATCTCAGAAAGTCTGAGAGACGAAGACTTTCAGAATGCTTAGGCAGGTGTGTGCTGATGACAGTGCAGTACAAAAGCACAAGCATTGCCAGGGAGCCGCAGGAGCAGGGATGCCCCGTGAGGGCAGATGAGCCGGGAGCCAAGGGTGACACCAGCAGAGCACTGTCCTCACCCACTGCAGCACAGTCCTTCAGGAGATGAGCCGGACGAGCAGAGCTGGGTGCCAGAAACAGGTCCATTGACAGCCCCAGGCATGGCCAGGTCCAGGAGCCACCCAACAGGAGACAGCACTGGAGACCACCAACCACACAGCTCTGACAGGGACTGACAGCCCCTGGCTGATCTGAAATGGAGCTCCCACACCTGTGGGCAGAGGGTGGGAGGAAGCCCCAGGTGAGGCTGGTCAGGGCCATTAAGGCATACAGGCACACTCAACATTATTTCCAGGTGCAGGACCAGGCCAGCAGAGTACTGTGACTACATTTTACACCTTTAACTCCTTTGAGAGCATACTCATTTGAAAGCTAAACTTTATTCTGCAAAATATTTCATCTGAAACAGTTTGATAACAAACACTGTGTACAAAATGTAAAATCAAAACAGCTTTGTGAAAAAGCATCTATCCCAAATGCAGTTTCATCAGTATGAAGATGAAGAGATACCACATCTTAGTGGATTCTTACTAAAATTTAAGTCTCCTATTTGAGTAAACCAAGAAAAAACTGAAAAACAAGCCAATGTCTTTTCTATCATAGACATTGGAATCCTATTTCTTACATTATTTATTTCAAGAAGCCATATGGATAAAGTCAATGGCTGTAGGGAACACAGGGAAGACTGAAGATGGCAAAAGAAGATAAAGAATGAAAACAGATTTGACACAGAATAAAACTAAACCTTTAACCCACAATCTTATTCCAAGCACAATATAGGCTCTCTTAACAGCTTTCGCAAGAAAGCGGCTTAAAGATGGAGCCTGACATAAACCATCTATATCTCAGCTCAAGACATGCTTACTTATATCTCACTCAGTACTACACAGGGAAGCCTTACTAACCTGTTGCCTGTGCAAAGGCAGCAGATACGGATCTATGATCTCTTGCAACGGTACTTGATTCCCCCACAACACTGCTGCATCTTGCAAGGGGAGAGGAGAAATCATGGAGCATTCTTGCAAGAAATCCTTCCCTGTACATTAGAGGTTTCAAAAGGTGCCACTCCCCCAACCGTTCAGCAACAGAATACCATCACTCATATACACAGAGGTAGCAAAACCCACATATCTTGTATAACCAAGAATATCTTCCAAGTACAACACTGGGCACCAAACTGAAACACCTTCAAGCTGGAGATGGCACAACTGTAGTGGTTTAGGGAGAAAAAGCCTTATCATGACCCAGAACGGTAACGGTAACGCTACCTATTAGCGACAAGCCTTCTTCACTGGCCAGTTCTGCATGAAGAACGAGGTCAGATTCACACTGTGATATGTAACTCAGAACTGCTTCTGATTTTTAAGAAAACTTGTTTAGTTCCCATATAAAAATCTCCTGAGGGGTTTAAGTTACCTGATGCAGACAAAAATCTATGCCTTTCCAAAACACTGGGGTTTTTTTCATTATGAGACATTACAGTGAAACTAGGTCAAACCACTAGTACACAAAAAGCAAATAAGTTAATATTTTACATATTTTCCAAACCTATAACCAAAAGAAGCTAGAAATACGAAAAATTCTTCCTTCACTCTCCCAAAGTCAGGTTGGGCTGGCCAGATTTTTCTGTTAGTAGTTTTAAAAGACAGAGTGACGGGAGCAAAGGAATCTGCTAAGTGTTTGATGAGGAAGAGGCCATACAGCAGAAGTTGCTTTGTGTGGTGAAGGGGACTCATTGCTACAGTCATAAGGCATTCTCCTGCTTCCTTAAATTTATTTAAAGGCCAGGAGGGAAGAAAGGTTTATAAATCATTAAGGCCAAGATAACTCTCAGGACATTTCCATGTATGTGACTTGCTCCTCTATTACAGACTTCATACATTTAACTGTACCACATTCCAAGGAGTGTAAAAAAAAGAAAAAAGAAAAAGCATCTGATATGAAATGCACTTAAAGCAGAATGCTTTCTCTCACTTCATTTGCTTTTGTACGTAATTTTTGAAACTCCAGGAAGAAAGCAATTACTGTCAAACTGCAGCCTGTATTTACCAACAGCGCGTGGCACCCCTCCAGCATTCCGAGCGCTGCAGGAGCAGCAGCACACCTAACACAAGTATGTAACCCTGGGCTGGGCGCGAGACCGCAGCATTTGATGTAAGCTGCAAGTGGCGTGCGAGCCTAGTTTTAGGGAATAATAAAAATAACAGGACGCCTGGCACAATCCATCTCCATCTAGTTGAGTTCTGTCTAGAGGAGGAAATCTCTCCCTCTGAAATAGCTTTCTCTCCCTTGATTGCTCTCACGTGAGAGCTTCACGCAGGTGGAGCATGGCAAGGAATATTTCTGTGCCTAACAAGGTGTCTGTATCCCACCCAGTTATGGGTGGAATTCCCATAAAGCCTGGTGAACTCTCAAGAGTCAAATTCTTCTTTGGACAGATGAAAGGAGTTTTTAACCCTTACATACTACAAGCCCTCTGTTGCAAGGCCACTGTTTTCAACTACTTGTTTATGCAGTCCCTGGCAAGACATGGACCTCATCCTCAGGCATTTAAATCTTTAAAAATTCTTGGGGGGGATTTAAGTACCCTAATCCAAATAGTAAAAAAAAACCTGATAACATCCTCACCTCCGAGAGGTGCAAAAAGAGTAAAACTATAATTTCATTTTTATAACTATTACAATGTCCTATGCAGAACTTTTAAAGTCTCTAAGCATCTAGCGATCCTGTACCTGTGTGTATGAACAGATGCCAAGGACTCTAGGACATTCAGAGCAGAAGGTAACTGTTACTACTACTGTGTGTCACCAGACACCAATATACAGTGGCTGAAGGTCAAAAATCATCTTCGTTAGCATTTCTATTTTCCCAATTACATCACAGCTTTGCCTTTCCAGAAAAATTTCAATTCTCCATCAGATGCATCTTTGCTGCAAGAGATTTTTGTTTTAATCTAAGTTGTATGCTTTCACTGTATCCCACTTGGGTCAGATTTTGCTTTCAATAGCCTAAATAAAACATCTAGAGAGGTTTAAAGTAAGTCAAAAGAATCACTCAAATTCAGACCACTTAAACCCCTCCCCTTTCTTTCTTCTCTTCTATTGCAATACCTGTGAGGGTATGTACTCACTGACTTTGAAGCACATAAACGTTAGTAGGTGCACCCTTTGTTGTTCCCTCCTCCCCTGCTAAAACACCGGTCTTTTTGTGTAAAAACACCTCTCTTATGCATCTACAGAACTATGGAGTTTTGTGGATACAAATCTATCAGGCAGACGCCTAATTACTCTTCTGCGTCAAGGTGCACAAGTACCAAGTATTTTTGTGGATCTCACTAAGTCAGTCTTGGACAGTCTCTATCACAGATGTGAAAAATGTGAATTTCCCAAACTGCAAATTAGCACCTTATCCATCACTTCCTTACTCATCAATCCAGAATACCCTCAACAATCCAACAGGTCTTTCTAATGCAACTACTGATGAAGGACTCTTTTTGAGTTACTGTAAGCATTCACCATAGGAGTAACATCCCTAAATGATGCCATGGTTGCCATTGGGATGAGTTTTAAATCCACAAGAATATGAGTAACAAAGCTGGAGTTTTTACCACTCACCTGTACCCCTTATAGAACTTTGTGTTCTAAAGTTAAAAAAAACACAAACCAAAACCAAACAAACAAAATGCCAGACCCCAGTAGTTTTCCTTCCTGAGTAGGCAATGCTGCCTGTCTGTCCATGCCAGGTGTCTGCAGCAGCTCCACCTCTCTGCCATGGCAGGGCTTAGAGTGCAGCAGTTAACCATTCACAACCTTCTCACCCTTTGGCTATGCTATTGCAAGACCTCAAATTAGACACGGCCAAGAGTGATCGGTGCCTGGATGGCACCTGTCCAAGGATGCACTTTTGTACCTAAGGCAGTCTCATCTAAGAGCTCACCACTGCCAGGAATGGGAGGAGGTCCTGCTCTTCCCCACCCCCCCCTTAATTCCAGAGCACGTTGCCACAGCTTGTCCTAGGCTAGCTCTGGAAATCTGCTGGGACCTCCTCCTGGTTGAGCCACTTCACCTCCCTAACTTAGTAAAAGAATGGGATCCTTTTCAGCTTGGCTAGCGAGTTTAAATAGGTTATGGTGGAGCCCAGCATAAGTAGCTCACCTGGCACAGGGAAGAGAGGAGAACCACACAGCTCAGAGAAGGAAGAATAAGACCAATTATGCCTTAATTGACAGCAGTCACTCAGGTCAGCTGAGCAGTTTGTGAAATCAGAGTCCAAGGAAGGCTCCTGGTCTCAGCAGGCAAAGGGAACTCCCCACAATACATTCACATTCCTGTATGGCAAAGCTACTTTCCCTGAAATAACCAGTTGATTCAAATCACACTATTTTTATTTTTGTTTTTCAAAATTAAGCCATTTCTTCTGTAATTTAATGTCCATAATAGGAGTTAATATTGCAAAATCTAGATGGGTTACGTTTTCTACATGGACAAACCATTCAGAAGAAGAGAGTGAAAGCCGCATTTTGGTATTTTGGCACATCCTTCTTTCAGACCTGGTGCTACATCTGTTCTCCAAGTGCCACCATCCAGAAAACGCACAAGGTCCTGCATCCTAAATTTTCACTAAACCCTTCAAAAGCGATCAAGCATCAGGAAAACATATCCTTTATTGTAAGGGTTGACTATTTTAAATCAATTATATTCAAGTGACTTAAAACCTCTCAGAAGATTTGACAGGATTTTTCATTTTTTGTCCCAATTTTACCCCACTGGCTATAATCAGTAGCAACATAGTATCAGTGCCATTTACTTTTCCTTTCAGTTAGTCACCTTTGTGAAAGGTTTTTAACTCCTCCAGACTTGCCGGAGCTGTAGTGATTTTAAAAGATTACATTTCCTGCTAAATGTGATTGATAGGCATACAAAACCATTATAAAAACAGTGAAGGATACGCTTAGTAAAAACCACAGAAAAACTTCTTACAGCATTTTTTCATTATTCTCTCATGTAACAAAAATGTGAGTAAAACTAAAATAAAAGTTCTAAACACAGGATAACATGAAAAGCAGAAGCAATAGCTCTAAGAGAGGCAAGTATCACATAGAGTAAAACTATACACCCCAGTACATTCACACTAGCTAAACATTCAGTAGCAAAAACTACCGCCAGTTGTTCTATAATTTCAAATGATGCAATAAAATGCTTGTTAAAGACAAAAAAGTTCAAACCACCTATCTGGCTTTAATGAAAAAAAAAAAACAAAAACCCACCTATTCTCAAAACCTGGCTGCAGTTTCACTTCTGTATTGGGATTTTGCAATGGGACGGTGACAAGAGCACTTGGAGGTTAAGAAGCAAATAGCCACAACGCTTGCGAGACTGCACAATCTGCTTGCAGCTCATTACATGGGTACTACCACTCCAGCGTTAGATGAAGACTAGAAGCTGCCTACCTGCATTCACACAATGCTGCTCCCAGCTGAGACCCTGCCAGGAAGGTATGTTACCCCGGCAAAATATGGTCCTATGCACTTAATAAAGGTGACACATTTCTTCTCTTGCCTTTCTTCTGATTTTCATATGGCTTCTACAACTGAGTTTCTACAATTTCTACTGAAACAGTGGTCATGCTTGTGTATCTCCCATTCTGCTTTGCTTCCTTTAATACATATATTTGGCAGATTATAAAGTCTTTCAAATGAGCAGAACTAGGAAAACTTGGGTTATAACTGCAGATTTCCAAAATGCATCACACTACCTCTAATGCTAAATATTGCAAAAGTCAAAAGGTACCTCTTTAACGTAAGGAGGTTCCAACATACTGGGATTCCTTGGCCGACCAAGAAAGAAAATGTTTTCTTAAAAAAGTCTGGCTTGTAAAACCCAAAGAATCACATGTACAACTTGGAGAGAGGGGAAGGATCACCATGAAGCACTCAACTTGCAGCAAATAAAATGTAAACAGTGTGGTGGCCACTCCAAACTGCAAATCTGCTTTTTTCCTTATGGGAATGAGATCCAGTGCTTTCCCCACTGACGCCGGTAACCAGACTGGCACCAAGTGAAGCAAGACACATATCTGCAGGCTTACAGTAAGAATAAAAATTTGTCCAGTGAGGCTCAGTTAATCCCATTCAGGTATTAGATAACGAACTGGGATAATGCAATGGAGGAAGTGTGGCTGCTGATAAACAATGAGAGCCAAGTGTGACAGGGTGGAGGAGAAAGGCAGGAGAGGGAGAGAGGAAAAATAAAACTAAAAAAGCATGCACACTGTACATCCTACCCCACAACCGGGCATGTTTAATTACATAAGTAGATATTTCATACAAGATCATAACATGAACTTCTGAACTTGAACGGAAGAAAGCCTCTGCACTACTCAATGCATTAAAACATCGATGCTACAAAATGCTGAAAAAAATTCCTTCAAGTTCTATCAAAGGAGGATTATAGTGTGGGCACACGCATGAAGAAAGTAAATCTGTTATCTTTACTGAATATAGGCCTTGATGTAAATAACACAGTCACAGTCTATGAATAACTGCATTTGTTTCGACAGCAAAGCACCTCATCTGAAATACAGAATAGCTGCCGGAAATGAGCTAATGGTACTTTTCTTTCTGTATTAAAGGATTATTTTCCAGTGCCCACTGTGTGGGCTTAAACACTAGCCTGAAACAGTCAAAATACTTAGAAGTAAGATTTATGGCTAAAGGCGGGGGG
>NW_009646630.1:0-427 GCF_000708025.1 Charadrius vociferus | reverse complement strand
CTGGCTGTGTCCCCACGGTGGTGGTCTAGGATCTCAATGACCCTGGCATTGTCCCATGTGTCGTTGCTTGGGTGCCCGGTGGTCCTAGCGGTGTCCCCAGGATGGTGGTCTGCAGCCCAGTCGCCCTAGCTGTGTCCTCAGCATGGTAGTCTGTGAGCTCGGGGACCCTGGCTGTGTCCCCAGGGTGGTGGTCTGTGTGACTGGTGGCCCTGGCTTTGTCCTCAGTGTGGTGCTCTGGGTGCCCGGTGGCTGTGGCTGTGTCCCCAGGGTGGTGGTCTGGGTGCCTGGTAGCACTGGCTTTGTCACCAGAGTGGTGGTTTGGGTTCCCAGTGGCCCTGACTCTGTCCCAAGGGTGGTGGCCTTGGTTCCTGTTGGCCCTGGCTGTGTCCCAAGGGTGGTAGTCTGGGACCTCGGTGACCCTGGCTGT
>NW_009646629.1:115835-126662 GCF_000708025.1 Charadrius vociferus | reverse complement strand
TTTCCTGACACTGGTTTTGCTTTTGTGCTCTGCTTTAAAGACAAATAAAATTGTTCATCGCATCAGTTGGATCTTCATGTGTTTTATTTCCCTGAAGCCTTTCTATGTTGTTTTCAGCAGCCGTTAATGATTAGGTCAGGGTTTTAGGCATCCCTACGACAGAAACTCTGGTTGGTCCGGAGGGCCTGTTGGTCTTCCTGAAGCCCAAAGGTTGCCAAAATATGGGTATAATGTGAATCCTTACAAATTTTAGCAATTTACTTATTTGCCCTGAAAGAAAAGATCTTCACTTTCTTCCTTCACACTTCCCATGGCCAACCGTATTGCTGCAGCTCTCTTGTGCCCCCTTAATGGTCCCAGGAGAAAAACAATCCCTTCTAGAGAAGGGTTCCATAGCTTCACTGAGGTGTCCAAGAGGTCTGGGAGAAACCCACCCGGGGGGGGCTCTTCTCACCAACTGGAGAGGATGACACCGGATGAGGTCTTGAGTTTCAGGAGGCGAGAGGCACCCCTGGGTGCTGCTGGAGTCTGGTACCCCATTCTGATCCTCCAGAGCTGCCGTGTTTGAGGGCCTTCTCGGGGGATGTCCCTGCTATTGAAGGACACCACAAAGCACATACCTGCTGTCCCTCGTGCTACCGACTGACCACCCTCTCTGACTTGCAGGTGGTCGCACACAGGGCGAGGACTCAGCCCACGCTCTGAGCTGCAGCTGGGCCACAGAGACCAACTGCCGACACAGCAGAGGTGATCTCACTCCTCCTTCCACCGTCAGCCCGTGCTCTGCCCAAGTCCAGTGGATGTGGACCTATTTCTACTGGTATGAGCAAACCCTTTTGTCCTCTCCAAGGCCCGCTCCCGGGTCTCTGGCTCCTGTTCCCATGGTTCAGGGAGCGTGGGCCGTTCCTCATGCTTGTGTGTGGGTTGTCCTGAGGAACATGGACCGCGGTGCATCTGCGGTGGGGTGAATGTGCCGTGATGGGACTGCGGTGAGTTGGGGTGAGTGCGGTTGGGTGTTGCTTCTGTTCCCTCTAATGGTTATTTGGCAGAAATGCTTCCCCCTGGTGCCAGCACCCGTCAAGTCCTTCCCAGCTTCCAACGGCTGCCCATGAGGACAGACACCACTGGCATCACCCCTCTTCCCTAAGGGCATTACCGCCCCTATGGCAACCTTGCTGAACTGCAGCAGAGACATTTCTATGGAGGAGGACTGGAAGGTGCGTGTGAGGTCCAGATGAAGCTGGGCTGCTGCTTACACACGCCTTGTCCTTTGCATTTAAGCCCTGAGGCCTCCTGGAGAAGCTTTCCTTGGTCAGAGGCAAGGTGGGACACAGGGGGATGTGCTGACCAGCGCAGCGCCGATCTGCAGTGTGCTCTGTAGCATGGTGTTGAGCGCCAAATACAAACCGATGAGCCCAAGCAGGCGCGTGTGGGGGAGACTGAGCTGAGGCCGTCCGTTCTTTTTGCCGGCAACCTTCAGCTGTGATGGGCTGAGAGCCTCTGGTGGCAGAGGGACGGGCTGAGCTCGCTGCTCTCTGAGCCTACATCTGGGGTGAGCGCTGGAGAGGACAAGGCGGCGCTCTGCCAGCAGCGATGTGCCTGCGAAGGCCGAGCACCCGCAGCGCAGCCCGTGCAGGCAGAGCCCGCGGACGCCCCGCGTTGCCACCAGGAGCAGTAACAGACACTCCAAGTCAGACGTGTCACGGGGAAAACAGTTACGCCACTGCTGCCCTCCTCCCAGCCAGCGAATTAACAGCCCACAGTAAACACTCATCCTGCAATTAAAAGAAACCTGGTCCTCGCTTTTCATTTTCAGCTGCGATTAACATCTGCAACCTCATAAAATTATTTCTGCGGTTGGGAATGGAGTGCTTGCCCATCTCTCAGCAGGGGCACCCGGTCTGCCCTGTGGGGAGACTTGAGACGCTGCTTCTAGCAGGGAGTCAGAGGAGCGGAGCAGCCCGCTCTCCCATCGTGGCTCAAAGCCTTGTTTCGCCAGTGTGC
This sequence comes from Charadrius vociferus, assembly GCF_000708025.1. Taxonomy (NCBI): domain Eukaryota; kingdom Metazoa; phylum Chordata; class Aves; order Charadriiformes; family Charadriidae; genus Charadrius; species Charadrius vociferus. The sequence goes on along the minus strand of NW_009646629.1, from coordinate 124,658 downwards.
GAGAACGTCTGCGCGATGCAGGGCAGAAACAGCCCCGTCCCCTACCCCTCTGGCGGGGGAGGAGGTTCTGGTAGCACTAAAACAGCTTCTCTGCACGTTTCCAGCGCTGTAAGACGCTAAAGGCTGCCCCGGTGCCTCCCACACCCCGAGGCGTGTGGATCCTCCCCTTGGCGTCCTTTTCCCAAACCCTCCTTCTCCCCATCCCACTCCCTATATATATTCGAACCCGCACAGAGCTGCACCTTCTCCCTTGCCTTGCTCCGAGCCGGCAGAATGCAGGCAGCACCATCTCCTGCTGCTGCTCAGCAGCAGCTGAGATCCAGCCCAGCCTCCAGCACAGGTAAGAGATCTTTCCTTCCACTTGCTCTCCAGAGGAGAAGGTTTGGGACGGTTGGCGGCTTGCTGCCTGCTGGCCGTGGGCTCTGCTCCCGAGTCCTCCGAAAGAGCCGGGTCTCGCGGTTTTGTTACTCTGACACTCGGAAAGTGTAAAGTAAGATGAACCGTGGGGATGAAGGTGGTGTTTTCTCTGGCCAGGAAAGGGTTTCTTTTCTCAAGCTACAAGAAGTGCCAGGAGACGTTTAGGTAGGCTGATGGTTGAAAACCTTCTAACTGTTCTCTGCGTTACTGAACGGCAGCTCGTGCGGGCTGTGCTGGCTGCGGTCAGACGGGCCGTGGCGCAGAGCCCTCCGCGCACAGCCCGGCTTTGGTGGGGCTGTTTCTGCAGGAGTACTCTGAGGAGAAGGGAGAAGCAAGCTGAGCTGGAGGGGGGGTTCTCAGGGCTTCAGGTAGGAGCGTTTCCCCGGAGGAGCAGGGACACGAGTGATGAAATGAGTAAGAATGAAAACAAATAAGCTGACACAGCAAAGTCAAGTCGTACAATTTAGCTGGGGGTCTCTTCCCTCTCCTCAGGCTTGCCATCGTAAAGGGGAGAAGGGGTCCTTTTTGGGGGTGGGGGTTGTTTCCTAACAAGCTCTCGTTCACTGCGTTACGAACAACTTTCTCAGCAGTTTTAAAGTCTTTCGGAGAACGAGGCCGGCAGGGTTTGAAGTGCCGCGAGAGCCGCAGCAGCGTGATGGGGACTCCCAGGGGACGCCTCCGGCACTGAACGTCTCGGGTGGAAACAGCGCGAAAGCTTTCCATTAATGCCCCTGAAATCCAGGCACAGCAAAGCGCCGCCACCCCAGAGAGGGGCAGGAGGAGCCGCAGAGCAGAGCCCGGGGCTCGGCTCATCCCCCTCCTCACCCTGCAGCGAGGGGATGCCCTCTCCCAACTCTGCTCTGGGGAGAATCCTCTCCCCTCCCTCTGCCCCCCACTCCCGCGGAGGCTCCTCTGGTGCAGCAGCTGGCTGTAGTGCCTTTCTTCATCGCTGACGCTCCTCCTCCTCCCCGCAGGAGAACCGCGGAGCTCTCAGTGTCTCCTTGAAGCCCCGTGAGATGGGCATTGCCCCCGCACGCGTTGAGCCACTCTTCCTCTCCGCCACGGGGACAGGGTGGGAGGCAAAGCGGAGAGACGCGGCTCTGAGCCTTGTACCTTCCTGCACTAGAAATATATCGACGGTCTTTTTGGCTGCCCCAAACCTGCCAGGGGTCATTTGTGGGCATCCTGGTTCAGGTATTGCCATGCAGTGGGAGCGCGCGCAGCCACTCCAGCGAGTGGTTCCTGCGTAAAAAGGGGATTAAAAGAACTCACTGTCATCTAATTTCTGTTTGTTTCTGTTCTTCTCAATGCAGGAGAGTGCGGAGCGTGTGGTCCTGGCTTCGCCTCGCCTCTGGATGCGATGAAAGGCAAGTCGAAATCCAGGGCGGGCAGGGAAGAGCCCCGCACTGTCTGTCATTTAGGTGAAGATTAAAACAATGCTTTCAAGAGGGCGTCATCAATTAACTCTGTTCTCTGAGGAGGCTCCCAGCAAGCGTTAGGGAAGCGATGGTTTTGCTTCTGGCCTGTCCTGAGGCCAACCATCAATTGCACAATGACAGCTTGGTGTCAGAACAAACCTTTTTAGGTTTCCTGATGGCTTGGGATGGGTCACAGCCTGCAGCAAACCCACCTGTGCCTTCCCCTGTGCAAAACCAAATGGGATTTTTAGGTTTCTCGGAGGCAGTTGGATTGCTGTAGCCCCATGGCAGAGCTAAACCCGGGGAGGGAGAGGGGACCAGCCTGATTTTTCATTGCACTGGGGACACAATATGAGAAAACCTCCTTGTATAAAAACCGGTCCCACGGGCTGCTTCCTTACGTGTCCGGACGCTCTGCCTGAGACTCCTTCTTGCTGCATTGCCGAACCACTGGTGCTCTGCTGTGAAGAGACCGATGAATGCATCCTCTCCAGCTCTCCCTCCCTTAATCCTCTTCTCTAGGACTCAGCAAACACATCCTTGAAGCCTCAGAGAGCTCTGGAGCTTGCTCATCATCTGTGATTCCTATCCCTGAAACATCTTTGAACCGGGAGAACAATGAGGGGATGAGTCTTTAAAACACCCCGTGTGTCGGCAGGGCTGGACAGTGATTTAAATTAATAGCAAACAGCACAAATCCCACTGTCTCTGCTACTCTGGCAGGTTCCCTTGGGAACTATCTGGCCGCTTCAGCGGTGCCGGGTACCGCTGGCGCCCGACGTTCTTCCATGCAGACGTCTGGCAGGTTGGGCTCCCGAGCGGGCGGTGAGAAGCTCCTCGGTGTCCTTTGGACACCCCGGGAAGGGGACGAGGCCGGCAGCTCTGTGCTCTGTCCCACACCCCGACTTTTGGTGCCACCGCAGCTGCAGGGACGGGATCCCTCCGCCTTTGGCAGCTGCTCTCAAACCCCAGACCGACACAGGCACCGCTGTGCAGAGGTTTATGAAGGCACCGCGTTGCCAAGCCAGCTATTACCCGCTTTGGGTCAAATCCGAAGGTCCCAAATCCCCTCTCTGTCTGTTTCCCACCTCTCTCCCTTCCTCAGCATTCCCTAACTCAGTTCTCCCCCACTGGCCCTCGCTTTGGCAGGCCTTTATCCTGACACAACCGAGAGCACGTACCACCTCCGCGGCGATGAGGAGGCTCCGTGGGGTCTGAGTGCCCTCGCGTGAGCGCTGGGCAGCGCTCAGGTCCCGAAACAAAGCCATTTCCCGGCAGAGCCGATGACGCTGGCCGTGGGGAGCAGCGCCTGCAGCGGGCAGCAGCTCCTCTTTGGGGAGCAGGGAGGACGCAGGGATGCGGAGCACTGCTCCCTTTCCCGGCGGGATGCTTTGCGAGCAGGGAGCTCTCGCACCACCGCGTCGCAGTAGGTTTTCACCGCTTGGTAGGACCGCGGGGCTGAGCGGGGGCTCGGAGGGCTTTCTGCCTTTGACAGTTAGCCTGGCAAGCAGTTTTCCTTGGTACTTCTTACGTGTTTTTAAGGCTTCTCCTGTGCAGATGTGATGGAAACGAGACACGATGTGGTTTGATTTGCGTGCCGGTAGGATTGGGGAAGGGCTGGTGTGTCCTCGCGGGCACGGGGTGATCCCAAGGCGGTGCGCTTCCTTAGGGACTCTGAGGTCCAGAGATCCCTTCCCAGGGCAGGGGCACCCTCCGGCAGAACGAGCCCGAATCCCCACGGGGCAGCCCGCTCCGAGCTGAGCCCAGCTGAGCCTCGTGCCTCCAGTACGGCCAAGAGACGGGGATCCAACTGCCTCGTACATACGGGGGAACACAGCGGCTCCCCGGCGGGGAGACCCAGCCTGGCCAGAGACTGCTGCGAGGTTTTTATCCTGTCAACCGCGGTTTCTGCTGATGCTCATTGCAACGCTTCTGTGTTGAAAGGTCCCCGGGAGGAGATCGTGTACGTGCCCTGCATCTATAGGAACACTGGGAGAAAGAAACCCGACTTTCTGGCCACTGTGGACGTCGACCCCAAATCTCCGCACTATTGCCAGGTACCAAACGCTTCATCTCGGTGCTAAACTGGCCTGGGCATGAGCTCAGTGCCTGTCCTTTGCGCCCCAGCTGCTGGCTCAGTCCCGATAGCTGATGCCTCTCCAGTTCTCCCCAAGACTCTGAGCCTTCCTTTGCTTACAAAATCGATGTAAAACCCCCTTCATGGCCCATCCCTCGGATCCCCTGGGCACCGTCGCTCCCCCCTGCAGGGTGAGGCTCGCCTGAGGCATCCTGACCCCATTAGTGGGGTCTGCGACGCACCGGGCTCCCCGCTCTGCCTGCGATCCTGCCCTTGGCGGAGGAAAGAGCGGTGTAAGCAGGGCTGGGACCTTGCAGGTCATCCACCGCCTGCCCATGCCCAACCTGGGGGACGAGCTGCACCACTCGGGGTGGAACGCCTGCAGCAGCTGCTTCGGGGATGCAACCAAGAAGCGGAACCGCCTGATTCTCCCCAGCTTGATCTCCTCCCGCATCTACGTGGTGGACGTGGGAACCGACCTGCGAGCCCCCAGGCTTTTCAAGGTACCTTGGAGGTGGTGCCGATGCACGTTAAAGGCTAAAGGTCTGGGATCATAGAATCATAGAATCACAGAGTCACAGAATGGTCAGGGTTGGAAGGGACCTCTGGAGATCATCTAGTCCAACCCCCTGCCAGAGCAGGGTCACCTACAGCACGTTGCACAGGACGGCGTCCAGGCGGGTTTGGAATGTCTCCAGAGTGGGGGACTCCACAGCCTCTCTGGCTCGTGGATCATGGCTTCTGGCTGCGGGAACGGCTTGGCAGAGAGGCTTGGGGGCCCATCTCGGAGCTTAGCAGGACCCTGATCTCTGGGTGACAGTACGGGAGGGCTGTGGAAGTTGGCTGTTCTCCTGCTGATGTGCAAACATCGAGTTCTCCATCTAGCTCCGTGCGGGAGGGGACCGGGGCACACCGGAGGGGATGAGAGCCCGCCGGGTGCCAGGCACAGCGCTGCCTCTCAGGTTAACCGTCCCCATCTCGCCTGCGGTGTGTGTCTCCGAAGGAGCCCTGGGCACCTGCCCGCGGTCTGCCCCACACCGGCGCGCGCGAGTGCCTTGCTGGTGGCCTCAGGCAGCGTCTCCGGGTGAGCGCAGCAGCCGCCCCGTGTGCCGGCATGCCTGGGGACGCAGCACCGTGCACGCTCTGCCCCAGCTCACACGCTCTCAGCCCCTCTGGCTGCACGGCAAGTCCCGTCTTCAGGGCGGTGCCCGGCTGCGCTGCGGGGTAACACCAGGGTCGTGAACCGGCGTTGGGCACAGCAGCGACCGCCCCACTCGCCTGGCACAGCCCGGCAGGGAGGACGTGACCGTCCCTGCGAACTCCCCGGCAGGTTGTCAACTCAGAGGACGTCTTCTGGAAGTGCAACCTGGGCTACCCCCACACCTCCCACTGCCTGGGCAGCGGCGAAATCATGATCAGCACCTTGGGAGACCCGGCCGGCAGCGGGAAAGGTACCCCAGTCCCCCCAGTGTCCCCCATCCCCCAGGGAGAGGGTGTTGGGAGAGGAGGAACAGTCCCCACATCCTGGTGGCTTTGTCCAGGACTCCCAGCCTGTGCAGCAGCCTGGTCTGCAACACGTTGATCTGTCTACTGCTTGTTTTAGAATACATAAACTGTTTATCTGGATGATTTCCTCACTACCTATGTGGTTTTGGTTTTGCATCAGGCGGCTTCATTCTGCTGGATGGAGAGACCTTCGAGATCAAGGGGAACTGGGAGAAAGGGGACAAGATCCCCCCGATGGGTTATGACTTCTGGTACCAGCCACGCCATAACGTCCTGATCAGCACTGAATGGGGAATCCCCAAATGCCTGGGATATGGGTTTGACCCAAATGATCTGAAGAAAGGTGAGAAAACAGTTGTTTAAATACTCCAGGTGAGAGATGCTGGGCAGAACCACAAGATGGCCCAATGCAGTCTAATGGACATAGGTTAAATTGTCCAAGACAAATTGCTCGTAAAACAATTTCACACCAATTCCTAGAGATCTCATGGATTTAAAAAAAGACGAGCCCAGCCCATTTACCGTGAACGCACTTTAGATGCAGTCACCAGAAGTTCAGCCTTTGACAGTCCATAAATGCTGCTGCTGAGCTGTATGTGGGGTTGGATTTCGGCCGCAGGGATGGAGGGTGAAGCCCCATCTCAGCCCAGTTCCCCCTCAAAGGTTATACTGCCCAGCCCAGTCCTGTCCTGGCGAGATGGTCCCCATTGGATGCTGGGCACCTTCCCGTGGCTTTTGCCAAGGTCAAAAGCAACCAGCGTGTGCTGGTACAGCGACCATGGGGTTGCCCCTGAGGAGCTAAAAGGGCTGAGAAACCCATTGCACATCGGCTTGAGATCTGTGCCTCGCAGCATCCCCTCCGATTCCCCCTCCCAGGGCGCTACGGACGCCGCCTCAACGTGTGGGACTGGACCACTCACACCTACGTCCAGGCCATCGATGTCGGGGAGGACGCGGCCCCTCTGGAGATCCGCTTCCTCCACAACCCCGACGCCGCCGAGGGCTACGTGGGCTGCACCATCAGCAGCGCCATCCACCGCTTCTACAAGACCGAGGTAGGTGCTCCCCCAGGGTCAGCGGAGAAGGGCTGCTGCCCCTTGGCTGGCCGAGCCGCAGGACGCTGTGCAGCATCCCTCTTCCCGCATCCCCCACCGTCCTCCCGGTCCCCACCAGTGCACACACCGCCTCCCCGTGCTGTGCAGCCGCCTCTCTGCACCCAGAACATGAGCTGGCTCGGGGTAATCTCACCAGAGGACTTGTTCTGACTGGCAGCAGTTTAGGCTGAAAAGATTTAATTTAAAGGAGATTTATTTATACCTTTGTTGTGGATTTACAACAGCCCAAGCAATATTCTTCTCAGTGTCTGTTGTTGTGTGTAATGATGAAGTGGGTGAGAAAAGGGAACGCCTTTCACCAAACCAGCTAATCTAGCTGGAAAATTAGACAAGTGTTTGGCCCCCAGAGCCCTTACTCAGGTCCCAGAGCCCGTCTTCCCCACGGCTCCGCAGAGCCAGAGGTGAGGTTTCCCGCAGCTCCAAAGTAGCTGAGCTGCAGCCGGAGACAAGAGGTGGTGGACACGTGCACGGAGCATCCGCCCCGGCATTGTGTCTCCTCCTGCCGCTGCCACGCACGCTGAGCCCCCCGGGGCCATGTTCTGTCCCGCACCTCCTGCAGCGCGGAGACTGGGCGGCCGAGAAGGTGATCCAAGTCCCCAGCAAGAAGGTGGAGGGATGGCTCCTCCCGGACATGCCAGGTCAGTGCACCCTGGGGCTGGGTGCTGCGGTGCTGCCCGGCTTCCCCCGGGCGCTGCCGGTGCTGTCGCCCGTTTGTGCAGCTCTGTCGTACCTTCCCCAAGGCTTCATCACCGACATCCTCATCTCGCTGGATGACAGGTTCCTGTACTTCAGCAACTGGCTGCACGGAGACATCCGCCAGTACGATATCTCTGACACCCGCAAGCCCAAGCTGGTGGGACAGGTGAGGTGGCAGCAGGTTCCCGGTCGCATCCCGGTGCTTTTCCTCCATCTCCCGGGGATGGCGGGAATCAGCCCCTCCTCGCCACCTCGGCCACCCAGACCTGTGGTCTCTTGCAGGTCTTTGTGGGTGGCAGCATCACCAAGGGGGGACCCGTCACGGTGTGCAGGGACGAAGAGCTGCAGAGCCAGCCGGACCCGTTCTTCATCAAGGTGAGCTCAGCCGTCTCCCCAAAATCCCAGCGGCGGCAAGGCTGGGGAGCGGGTGCCTGCGGTTCTGCTCCACCGCACCCCACGGGATGGACACGGCATCCCACGGGATGGACACCGCATCCTGCACTGCCGGTTGAGGGGAGGTGGAGGCGTCCCCCGGTCTGGCACCCTCCGGCAGCACGTCTGCTCCTCCATCCACTCCCAGGGGAAGAGAGTGCCGGGGGGACCCCAGATGATCCAGCTCAGCTTGGACGGGAAGAGGCTGTACGTCACCACGTCCCTCTACAGCGCCTGGGACAGGCAGTTCTACCCCGACCTCCTCAAGTAAGAAAACTTTGATAAACGAGGATGACTGCAGGCGCTTGGGGGGTGGGAGACGCAGACCCCGCAGCTCGGGGACCGAATTTCGGCGGCTCCCCGGAGGCAGGGGCAGGTCCGTCCCCGCGGGGTGGCAGGGACGCCCGGCTGCGCCCAACGTCCCCGCTCTCGCCCCTCCGCAGGGACGGCTCCGTCATGCTGCAGCTGGACGTGGACACGGAGCAGGGCGGCCTGAGGGTCAACGGGAGCTTCCTGGTGGATTTCGGGAAGGAGCCCGAGGGGCCCTGCCTGGCGCACGAGATCCGCTACCCCGGCGGGGACTGCACCTCCGATATTTGGGTCTAGCCGCCTTCCGCCGCCCCCAAAGCCCCTCCTCCGCACCCCAAAATCCCAGCGCACGAGGGCTGTGGGAATTTCACACGCTCAACAAACCGCCGGTGACCCGTGCGTCCTGCGCTTGCTTAAATAAAACCGAGAGGTCATCATCCTCCTCCTCTTCCTCCTCCTCCGCCACAGCTCTCCCCGCCTCAAATCTTGTTTTTAAACTGTTTTCCGGAGCCAAAAAACAAACGTGTGGCCAAACCGGGGACAGGACACCGCGACGCGAATCCCGAACAGAGGGGATTTTCCCAACGCGCCCCCGGTGCCGCTTTTGCTCCCGAAAAACCCGTCCCGGTTTCGACGCCGGGCGTGGGAACCTCTGGCTTGCACGCACACGTGCACACAGCGCACACGCGTGTTGCTTTGCACGCACAGGTTGCACGTACACGCATGCCACGCACGCTTCGTGCATCAGAGACACACACACGCACACAGGTACGTTGCACGCGCCCCGCACACACGTGTCGCACGCGCCCCGCACACACGCCCCACGCGCGCCGGCTCGTTTACACGCGTGCTT
>NW_009646629.1:114750-115379 GCF_000708025.1 Charadrius vociferus | reverse complement strand
CCCGTCCCCCCCCCCCCCCCCGCCACCGGCGGGACTGCGCTGTCACGGGGCTCCGGCGCCACTGTCTCCCCCCTTGGCCGGTCCTGGTGGTGTCCCTGTCCCCGGGGACCCGCCCTCCTCCCGTCCCTGTCCCCGTCTCCCGGCGGACCTGTCCTGCTGCTGTCCCCGTCCCCGTCCCTGGGGACCCGCCCTCCTGTCCCTGTCTCTGGGACCTCTGTCCTCCTCCTGTCCCCGTCCCCGGGGACCTCTGCTCTCCTGGTGTCCTTGTCCCTAGGGACCTCTGCCCTGCTGGTGTCCCTTCCCTGGGGACCTCTGTCCCCATCTCCCTGGGGACCTCCCCTGCTGGTCCCCCGATCCCTGGCTGCCTGTCCTCCTGCTGTCCCGTGTCCCCATGCCCCTGGGGAACTGCCCTCCTGCTCTCCCCATCATGGCAGTTCTCCTGTCCCCACTGCCCTGGGGACATCCGATGGGGCCACCATCCAGGGCCATCCGTGGGACTGTCACCGTCCCCCTCAGCATCCCCAGCCCTGGGGACCTGCCCTTCTGATCCCCTCCTGGGCACGCTGGGCCAGGGCCGCCCCCCGGTGCCCCCCAGCACCCCTGTCCCCTGCCACGAACAGGGTACGCGG
>NW_009646629.1:113836-114515 GCF_000708025.1 Charadrius vociferus | reverse complement strand
GACTCTGAAGGGGTTTTCTTCCCCTTTTATTTTAGCTGAATTTTTTGCTTTCCCCTCCCAACAGGAACCAAATGTCATGGCTGACGACGAGCTGAGCGCCCGAGCCTCCAAAAAGGGAAGTTTGTCACCCAGCGGCTCCCGGGGCGGCGCGACCGCGTCGAGCACGCTGCTGCAGGAGCTGAGGAGCACCATCTCGTAAGGGCAGCGCTCCCCTCTCCCCCCGCAGCTCTCCCAGTTAATCCACGCGTTACCGACCGCGGGTTAATTGAATAAGGTCGATTAATTTGCAGCCCCAGGGACCGAAGGGATACGCGTTGCGGTGCCTTGCAGCCCCGGCGATGGCGCTGCGGAGTGGCGCGGCCTCGGGCCCGTGCCGGGTGCCGGACAGAGCGCTGCCCCACTGCCGGGGTTGGGTGTAAAATCAATTCCGGGCTTCACGGTAGCACCGATTAGTCCTCTGCGACGCTGTGGGATGTGGTTTTACGCCAGCTCTGCTCTCCTGGGGCGAGGGTAGAGCACGCAGCTCCGGAGCGGGGCTGTGGGTGCAGAGGGAGATGCGGTGTGCGGGGAGAAGGGACCGCGCTGACCCCTGGGTGCGGGCAGCCACGGGCTCTTGGTGCTCCAGCATCCCCATCTTGGCACCGCCACACACGCCGGGGTGCAGACACGGGGTCTGGAA
>NW_009646629.1:112219-112718 GCF_000708025.1 Charadrius vociferus | reverse complement strand
CCGTTGGCCGCGGAAAGGGAGCCGCGGCGGCGGGGAGAAGCGGCTGCGGGCAGCAAGAACGGTTCGAGGGCTTTAACCGGCGGCTCTCCCCGGCAGGCGGTACTGCGATAACCTCTGCTGCCGCCCTCTGAGCGCCGCCAATTTTGGCAAGATCATCCGGGAGATCTTCCCGAACATCAAAGCCCGACGGCTGGGAGGCCGAGGACAGTCGAAATATCCTTCCGCTGGCCGGGGGGGCCGGGGAGCTGCGCGGACTGGTGGCGACAGCTGCTGCTTCTCCAGTTATTCCCATTTATAAGCCTGTGCACCGGGTGGGATTGTGTAACGGGGTCCGGTTCCTGGTTTTTCAGGTCTGGAGGGTTCAGCTCGGTTGTCTGAGAGGGGCTGGGATTTGCCCCGTGCGCTGGGGGGAGCTGGTGGCGGGCAGGGGGGTGGCTGCTGTCACACCGCCGGGAAAGCCCCTGGTGACCCCCACACACAGCCGCGTCCCTTCGAGCTG
>NW_009646629.1:108047-109029 GCF_000708025.1 Charadrius vociferus | reverse complement strand
GGGGCGGGGGGGTGGCTGCTGTCACCCCGCCGGGAAAGCCCCTGGTGACCCCCACACACAGCCACGTCCCTTCGAGCTGTGACTCGTCGCGGCCGCGTTCGTGTGACAGCAAAACGCCTTAACTCTGCCAAACGTACTGCTACAGCGGGATCCGGAGGAAGACGGTGGTCAGCCTGCCGCCCCTGCCCAGCCTGGACCTCAAAGTGACCGAGACCGTAAGTCCTCTGCTGCCTCCATGGTGGGGGTTTCACCCGTCCTCTTTTGTTGGGGTAACGAACCTCCTCGCTCGTTAGATCGAATGAAGGTGGAGGGATGCCCTCTCTGAGATCAGGTTCTGCTCTGTCCCGTGAGCCTCCCCCAGGGTGGACGAGGACCTGCCTGCCCCGTGTGGGCTTCATGATGGGCCGGGGTGGCAGGATCAGGCCCTGTTGGCATCCGCGGCATCCCCGTGGCGGCTCACGGCTTGTCCCGCCGGCAGCAGTCGGAGCTGACGGACCTGGTGCAGTCCTACAACAGCGAGGTGATGGAGGCGGCCTGCGCCCTGACCTGCGACTGGGCCGAGAAGATCCTCAAGCGCTCCTTCAACAACATCGTGGAGGTGGCCCAGTTCCTCATCCAGCAGCACATCATCAGCTCCCGCTCGGCACGCGCCGACCTGGTCATGGCCATGGTGGTCTCAGGTGGGTGGGATGGAGCCCCGGCCCCGCTCCCCCTGTGGGGATCCCTGAGGGGCGCAGGGCTGGGGGACGGGATGCAGTGTCCCCCTCCAGCCGCCCGTGGCATGGGTGAGCGCAGGGGGGCCGGGGGGTGTCCCCCACCTCGGTCACCTTCTGTGCCCCCACAGAGAGCACGGAGAAGATCCACCGCGAGAGTCGGCCCCCACTGACAGCGAAGAAGAACGGCCTGGACGCCCCCGAGAGCGGCGAGAGGAGCCAGGGGCAGGTGAGAGCCCACCGGAGCGGGGTGGGGAGCCCGGACCCCC
>NW_009646629.1:93451-104677 GCF_000708025.1 Charadrius vociferus | reverse complement strand
CCTCCCGAAACCCCCGAATCCCGCCGCACCAACCTCTCCGGCCCCGGAGCACGTCCCCCTCCGGGCTGCCGCGGGGCTGGTGGCGTAGGCCGCCTGGAGAAGTGTCGCAAGGACCCGTTCGGAGACTTTTTCAGCTGATTTTCTCCGCGCAGTCAGACCGTCGTTTCTGACTCGGCTTTGCCACCCCCCACCATCCCCCCCCGGAGCCATCTGGTGCCCCTCGCGCTTTGTAATTGCCTAAAATATCTACGGAAAGACCGGAGATATTATGTAACGCGCTCGGGCGGTGGGCTGCGGGGCCGCGGTCCCTCGGGACAGCGCGTGTGGCCGTGGGTTAGTAATCCGTCTATGCTTTCCCCCCCCCCCAGGACTTCTGCTTCAAGTTGATAGTGACTTTAGGTGTGATAAATAATAATAATAGCATGTAATCTCTCCCCTTGCTACCCCCTTACTTCTCTTTAACCCGTGGTGAAACTTTGAGAAGCGGCGTGGGGAAGTGACTGGGTGCAGATCTGGATGGAAACAGTGGTTTCCACCTCTTTCGCCCAGCGCTGCCGCCGTCCTGCTCTCGGCGCTGGCTGGAAGAGCAGAGGCTTTTCAGCGCCTCTGAGGTTTTGAACTCCCCTTGGGGACCTCATTGCTCTCCGTGCCCACCGGTGGCCGCGTCGGAGGCCGCCCTCGACTCCCGTGAATGCTGAGGGGTCTGTCTGCTCCTGCAGGGTCAGCCCCAGGCCCGGGGCTCAACCCGCAGTCTCTGCTCAGTGGAGATAATAGTCTCTGACTTCTTGCTTGGAAATCTGAATGGGATTTCGGTCGGTGCCGTGGTCGTGTGCTCCTTAAATCACAGCTGATTTGTCATCCCGCAGTTCAGGGTCCGTGCCTGGGTCGGCAGCAGAAGAGCTGCGCTCCGGTGGGCTCTGTGGGCTCCTGCCTTTTCTCTTTCTAGTCTCATCTAGACGGCTTATTTCAAGTCACGCTTTAGAGAAAGACTCAGACATGACTGTGGGTAACAACAGCAACTTGAAATAGTGAATTTACATATATAAATGAGTGTGGGAACGTTCAGGCGCAAAGTGCCTTGTGATCACTGGGAGGAGGAAACTTCCCATGGTGGCTGTGCCAGCACGGCGCGCTTAAGGGTTTGGTGAGCTCGGAAACAGGTTGCTGGGATGGAAGGGTTTGTCCTCGCTTGCTCGGGGATTGTAATTAATGCTCTCGGGGGCGGAGGGGTGCCACAGAAGAGGACAAAAGGTTGGATGTGTTTGTGTGAGTAACGTGTTGGATGAGCCGCCGCTGTGGTATGTGTGGAGTGGGTTTGCGAAGGGCTTCCTCAACGAAGCGACGCCTGTTGCAGCAAAACCTGCCTTTTCCAAAGGGCTGGGGCACTTCTCGGCCTCTCTCAGAGGTGAGAGAGATTTTAGCACTCCCACAATTATTTTTTTTTTTTTAATGAAGAAGTTAATTTATAAGTAAATCGCTGGATTTAACTCCTTCCTGTGGGACTATATCATTTGTGGAGGAGGAAGGAACGAAGGAAGCACTGGCAGTGCGGTTCTGGGGCTGCCAGGCTGCGTCTTTCCCCCTTCCCTGCCCCTCCATCCCCTCTGCAGCTCAGGGACCGTGTCTCCACAGCGGGGGAGGCGGAATGACTTCCTAGGAAGGATGCCGCAGAGACAAATTACAAATAGTTTTCTGTGGATGGACGTTCGGAGTAGGGAGTTCGTGGCGTCTCCCTTACAGAGCCAAGAGGCTGAGGAGCATCGGGAGCCGTTCTTTAATGTGTTGAGTAGTTTGTCATTCTCCTGCTGCGTTTCTTGTGGTGTGGCTCTTCTTTTATTTCACATTTAGGGGCGCGTCATTGCTCCGCTGGTGCGAGCCCCAGGGCTACTGCTGTTTCAGACACACAGGCCTTGACAAATACCACTTGGCACCGGGATGCGGAGTCCTTCCAGTGAGAGCATCCCGGCGAGGCCGATCTGGAGCAGAGCCTCCTGCGTCCCATCCCACCGGAGGAGCCAAGCGGTGCTGTGCTGCCACTGAGCCGGTGCCCCCCGCCGCTGGGCTGGGGACCGCGATGAGTTTTAGGAGCCCCACGGTGCAGAGCTAAGCTGTGAGTGAGCTCAGGTCACCCGCGGCAGTCGCTTTAGCTGATGCTGTTTCTTCCAGCAGTGCATTACTCATAACCTGCTGTTTCGTTAAGAAAACTGCTGGTCCGGTGTGTCGGGGCTTTGACGTACTGGTTTGAGGCTGAGAGGAGCTGCACTTGTCCGGCGCTTGGTCCGCGTCCCAGGGAAGGGCTCTCGGGCTGCTCCGGCCTGGCGCGGGGCAGTCGCACTGGATGGAGGAGCCCGTCCTGTCTGTGGCACCAGCGATGGCTCAGGGCTTCCCCTTGCCTTTTCCTGCAAATTCACATATTTGCTTTCCCTCTGCTATTCTTCTGCCTGCTCTGCGGCGAGATACTGCTGCCCCATAGGAGAATAGCCCCAAAGCAGCGCCCTTGTGCAGCAGGAGAGGTTTATGGGCAGTCTCTCCTCGGGGACCGTCAGTCACAGTCCCTTCGTGCCTCAGTTTCCCCAACCTTTAAGGTTTATCCTAATAAGTTGCATTGAGTCGCTCTGTTTGCAGTGGGTCCGGAGAGGGTCTCCGAGGAGCAGGGGCTCTCCCCTTAGCCGAGCGAGGGGCGCTGACTGGTCGTCCTCCTCTGGTCCTCGGTGCTCCTGGGATGTTTTCTGCCCCCATCCCAACTCCTGTGGCCTTCCCGAAGGCACAGCAAGATGTTGAAGGCCGTCAGTGCTGAGCAAAACAAAAAGTAATGCGGTGTAATAGAGACCAGATGTCTTGGTGAGGCTTCATCCTGTCCTCCTGGTTGTTTGCCAGGGCTAATATTTCTTATTCAAGTCAGGCAGGAGCGAGACTTTTCTTTTTTTTTTCCTGTAAAGCCACAGCTCTGTTCCCGTAGATTTCCCTCTGCTTTTGTCCCTTCCTGAAGGAACTGCGCTCTCGAATCGCTGCACCGACACGCGGCTGCTTCATCGGTACTTTCTGTGCTAATAGGGACTTCCCTTTATTTCATATTTAATCACCGACTTCAGGGCCGTTCCACCAGAGAGAAACTTGGCCCGTTATGGCTGTGGGTGGAGGATGAACCACATGAATTCAGCTCAGCCTGTTTTCCAGACTGGATTGCTTCATTGTGTGCAGCTGATGGGGTTTTTATCCCTGTTGAGACCAGCGATTTGGAATAGGGGAGTTATGCTGAGCCTCGAGAGGTAAATAGTACGTTGTGATATGTTTAACAAATGGTGATGTGAATCACGGAAAAATGCGGAGAGGTGCAGGAGGCGGGGAGTGAATTCCCTCGCCGGGATTCTTGGAGAACGTTAGGAGCAGAGACGTGTCCTTGGCGGGCTCCGCGCGGCCCCATTGCCGGGATGTCACCGAAGAAGGCGGCTGTGTAAGTGTCGGGGGGGGCTGAAGAGCAAAATAGTAATAACAACCAAAAAAAAAGCAATGCACTGATTTAAAAAAAAAAAAAAGCAATGCATGGATTTCAAAGCCGTGCCTGCGGTGCAGAGGTAACCCTGCAGGCCCGTGGGTGGATTTATCTTGCGCAGTTCCTTAATCCAAGTTTAACCCACTCAGCAGTTGCGAGCTCTGGCCGGTCGGCTCCTCTCCGGTGCGGAGCCGGCGCGCGCCCCTCCGGGCATGGCCGGCCGGCTGACGGCGGCGAAAGGATCGGGGAGTTTGGGCTGGCGGTGGGAGCGGCTCTGCTCGCGGTGACTCTGCCGTGCGACGCGGGCGCCTCGGAGCCATCGGGATACCTTGTGTGAGTAGGTCAGGTCGGATCCAGCCTCTCCTGCGGACGTGGAGGAGGTTTAACGTTTCGAATTGCAGCGGGTGCTGTCATGCTGCGCCAGGCTTCTCCTGTCTGTCCCATGTTTACGGGGAGGGAGGTTTAACGGGATCCTACGCGGTTTTTCTCCCTCTACAGCCCAGCGAGGGGATGTCAGAAGTGTTTCCCTGCGTCGGATAAACCAGTCGGAGCTGGGAAAGCCCTCTGCGGGCAACCGAGCGACCCGGGATCGCAGGTGTGTGGCCACGGAGCTGCGTCTGGGACTCCGGCATATGCCAACGCTCTTTTTTTTTTTTATTATTTTTCATCAGTTTGTCATGCCAGTGGTCTCGATGCGAATATTTGAAGGACCCCAGAAGTGCTGGCACGAGCAGAGCTCTGTGCGAGACTCTTCCTTGGACCCGGCTCCGCTCCGTGCCTCTTCAAATCCCGCCGGGTTATGCCGACGGATCTCCTTTTTGCCGGCATGGTGTTAATTTAAAAATTAGATCGTCTGGGCTTTCGTGGGGCAAGGCTGGGCTCACTGAGAAGGAAAAACAACTTCCTTCGGCTCGCAGGGTCTTTAGGATCTAATGACCACAAATATTTGAAGCACGCGGGATTTGTACCGAAGGGAATGGCAAGCACAGAGGAAAACGTTGTGTCTTGCCGCTGTGCGGACGGGGTGAAAGATGCCATTCATATCGGTTCAGACTGCTGAACTTTGGTCAGGCTTTTTTCACCTCGTAGTTAGAACTTAAGTGCTTTGAAAACAAGAGGAGGAAACCGGTCTCTGGGAAGCGGTGCTGGCATCTGGACACGCCGGCCTCGTTTTTACTCCCCTGGAATATTTAGAAAGAAACGCCGTGGGTTTCCTCGCCCCTTTCTCCCGCATCGGGAGCCGTAATCGCTTGTAAAAATAAACAGATAAAACAAGGTCATTAAATTAACGGGGAAATACCTCGTTGCGAGACCCGCTGGCGCAGCCTCTGCGGGCGAAAGGGGCCGGGGGTCGTTGGGGGAACAGACAGGCAGAAAATGGTTCAGTGAACTTCTTTTCCAAAGACAGTAATTTTTTCCACCGTGCTGGACGTGAAAAGCAGGAGGGAATTGGCAATCTGCTTGCAGTGCTTAACATTTGTAAAAGGCATTGTGCCCTTCTGCTGATCATGAGCTGTCTTGTTGTAGCGTATGAGCAATAAAGGGAAGCAGTCGGAGCCGCAGTAATGATGTTAGGTTGAATAGAGTGCCTTATTTTATTTTTAGAGGACGATTTCACTTGGCACTGGCCGCCTTTATTCTTGCTGGTTATCCGTAGAGATGCACCGCTGCTCTTTTTATTGAGATGAGAAACCAGGAAGTGTGTTCAACCCCTCGTTTATCTTATTCTTAAAACATAATTAAGTGCTAATCATTGGCGAGGATACGTAATCTGGGCAGTAGTGTCTGGACTTTGAAAACCGGGACCTTGTTGCAACAAACTTGGTTCTTGCTCCGGCTCTCTGCTCGCCCGGCCCCGGCGGGGGATTTCGCCACCAAAGCTCCGTGTGCCGCCGTCGCCCTCCGTCCCGAAGGAGGGCACGCGGGCAAAACCTGAGCGCGGGGGTGAACGTCACCTGCTCTAGCGAAAAGCAGAGCCGCTGGCTCCGCGCGGCCCTCGAGTCCCCAACCTCGCAGAGTGCCTTTGGGGTGGAGAGCGTAGAGCAACCTGGGTTGGTTTGTTTTCCCCCCTCTCTTCCTCTTTTTGGCTCGCTCTTTTTTTTTTTTTTATCGTCATGGTAACGGGGAAATTTTGTGTAATGGCTGATAGATGCTTACAGCTCTCTTTCAAGTCTGAGTGGAAGGGGCACCAAGAAGAGCTTTAAAACCCAACGTGACCAGTTTGGGGTTGCGCTGGGCCGGCTTGCGTTGCGGGCGTTGGCTTGGGGCGCCTTCCCTCTCTAGACAGAGGCTTTTTGAAAAGGTTCGCGCCAACCCTCATCACCCTCATCTCGGCTCCCCGTGTCCCTTGAGGTGTATCCCAGCATGGGTTCCTCTTCTCCCACTTCCAGGCTGGAAGCAGGTCTTCCCCGCAGACTGTGTCTCTGACGCTTTTTTTCTCGTGTTTTCTTTTCAGCTTTGAAGCGCGCAGACCCGCCACTGCTATGGGAGACTCTGTTGTAGACCCAGCCCGAGGGACAGGCTCGGACCAGGCGCCCGGCTCAGCGCCCCAGGGGAATGGCGGGACGTCCCTCAGCGTCATCACGGAAGGCGTTGGGGAGCTGGCGGTCATCGACCCCGAGGTGGCGAAGAAAGCCTGCGAAGAGGTCCTGGAGAAGGTCAAGTTGATGCACGGCGTCTCCTCCGACAGCTTATCAAAACCGGCCGATGGCAGCGAGGCAGAGCGCGCCCCACGGACCGCGGTGGACTTGGCCAACGGAGACATGGGGGAGGGCTGTGAAATCAAGTGCTTGGACGATCCGCCTGGTGTGGCCTCTAAGATCCAGGAGGAGGACGAGACCATGGCCAACACGGTGAAAACCGCCCGGAAGCGGCAGAAGAATAACTCCGCTAAGCAGTCCTGGCTCCTCCGGCTCTTTGAATCCAAACTCTTTGATATCTCCATGGCCATTTCATACTTGTACAATTCAAAGGAACCTGGTGTGCAGGCTTACATTGGGAATAGGTTGTTCTGCTTTAGGAACGAAGAAGTGGACTTCTACCTGCCACAGCTGCTGAACATGTACATTCACATGGACGAGGACGTGGGAGACGCGATCAAGCCCTACATTGTGCACCGCTGCCGGCAGAGCATCAACTTCTCCCTGCAGTGTGCCCTGCTGCTGGGTGCCTACTCCTCGGACATGCACATCTCCACTCAGCGACACTCCCGCGGGACCAAGCTGCGGAAACTCATCCTCTCGGACGAGTTGAAGCCAGCTTACAAGAAGAGGGAGCTGCCGTCGCTGAGCCCGGCGCCCGATATGGGGCTGTCTCCTTCCAAAAGGACTCACCAGAGGTCCAAGTCGGACGCCACCGTTACCATCAGCCTGAGCAGCAATCTGAAGCGCACAGCCAGCAATCCCAAAGTCGAGAGCGAGGAAGAGGTAATGTTGGGGCTCTCCGAGGCTCAGCCTGCCTGGGAGGGGATGCCCCCGGGGCCGTGCTCGTGCCGGTGGTTCTCATCTCACAGCTCCTCCTTTACCGCAGAGGTTTTTTTGTCCTAGTCGCTGCAAATGATTGAAGTTTGGATTCCCGTGTCTCTAAGCAAACTGACACACACCGGTGGGTCGCGCTGGAGGGCGCTGGGGCTCCAGAGGGGCAGTTTTCTCGCCGTGAGGGGAAGGGAGGGCATTAGATGGCTTCAAGGTAAGGCAGAAAGCTGGTCCGGAGGACTGAGTCACTCCCTGCGCTGCTGAATTCCCACGCGATTTGGGCAACACGGCCGGCGTCTCTGTTTTGCAATCTGTAGCCATCTGATCTCTGTTGGAAATCTGATTTCCTTCTTGTCCCGACTTGTTCAGATTTAGCAACGATGAGGTTTATTCGCAGGCAGAACAGGTCCAGGGCAGCCGGGAGCAGGAGGGGAGCAGATAAACGCATTGGCCCTGCCGTCCCCGTGCCCCGGCCAAAACGAGCCTCTGGGGCACGCACCCCTCTGGCTGTAGGGCCGAGAGCTGCAGCCGTGGGGTTTGTCCGTGGCTGCCGCCCCGTGCCCAGCTCTGCTCTGGATTTCTGTCTTATTTTTTGGCAGCTCGGAGGCGGTGGAAGGCCAGGCTTTCCCTGCTGAAGGGGCCGGGCTGCGCGGAGGAGACACTTCCAGTTTCCAGGGTTGGGCGCTAATGCGGTTTAATGCCAAAGCAAACGACGATTAAATAGGTGAACTCGGGCATACGCGTGCTGCACGTCTTCCAAACCCCAATAGCCCCCGTGGGCTTCGTGGCGTTTAAGTGTGGAAAAGTTAGCGGCGTGAAGTTGCTTTGGCTTTGGTGCTGAGCTGCGGTGTCGGCGCATGCCGAGAGACTCTGTGCCCGCTCGCCGGAGAGTGAGTGTTTCTCCCAGAGAAAATGCAGATTATTCATTTCACACATCTGCTGACACAGAGGCTTTTGGAGCAAAAGGATGAGCAGCATCCTTGGTAACGGGGACTGGAGGCTGGCGGGAAAAGAGCTGGAAATGGGAATTTTTTATTTTACTGCGTTGTTTTGAAGGGCTGATGGCTTTTAGCGTGAGCATCAGCCTGGGACGGTGAGCAACGCAGGGCTGCCATGGGAGGCCAGAGGAGGTGAGCTGGTGCTAAATGCAGATTTTATGAGCGGTTATAACCAAATCGGAGAAAAGCAAAGCCTCTTCCCCTGCCCTGACTCAAGGAGTTGAAATACTCCCCCGGGGAGGTGGTTCGCCTCTCCGGCAGGGGTGGCTCGGCAGGTTGGGAAACGGCTCGTAAAACCGTGGTACCAAAGGTCCGGTCCCGGCGGGGCTTCGGCCGCCGTGCAGATCAGCCAGGCTCCACGCGGCGCCTTCCCTGGGTCATCCCCGTGCCTCGTGTGGACGAGACCTTGAAAGCCGACTTCCCCCCGGCTCCGTCTAGACATTCGGGATCTCGTGACCATTTTTGTAACGGTGGAGTATTTCTTGGCTTTCCGGCCCTGCCCGAGATTCCCCCTTTCCCTCGGCTGCGCGCTGGGTTATAAATCGTTGGAAGGAGCCACGTGGTCTCCTGCGTCTGCCGGACTCAGGGGAGGCTCCTTTGGATAAGGATTTGAAGGAGGTTTCGGAGGCGTGAAGCGGCAGTCGTCTGGGCTGGTTTCAAGTTAAAACCACCCTGTCCCGCTCCCTGTGGTTCTCCGGCAAGAACCCAGCTGCGAGCGGGGGTCGCGGCGTTTGCCGATGGGTAAATGAATCTTTCATGTCTCTGCCCGTCGGCCGCTCGGTGGAAACCAACCGGCTGATGGAGAGCAGGACGCGCCGAGGTCTCTCCTCACGCCGGCTGCGGCTGCTTGAATAATGGAAACCGAAGCTTTGCATAAATGATGGATGAAGGCGGCGCTGTGAAGGGTTTCTCTTGGCAGTGTTTGAAACGTATTTTGATCCGGAGGCTGGGCAAGCTGTGCAGGCGGTGCACGGCAATAGGGATACTCGAGGCACCGTTGAGAGCTTTCCTGGCCTCCGAGTGTCCCCAGCCAGCTTCCCGCCCCTGTGTTATTTTAAGCGGTGAACGTTACTGCCTCCTGTGTGAAACCCGCGCTCCCCGGGGCTGGCCGGGTGGTGGTGGGACTGGGCAGATCCGGCGTAAAATCCGGCAAATTCCAGAACGCACTACTTTAAGATACTTCAATTTACAGGTTGCTTGGTCCAGGAAACCTGCAGATGTCCAAATTGGGTTGTGCTGGGACCGGCCCTTAGCTTGTTCCCCAAACTTTCTTAAACTAGAGATTTTACAGCAATAAAATCTCATGTGTGCTCATCTGGGAGTTACTTTATTCCCTTTATGCTCTTGTGTCTCTGCCGGCAATATCCTCGCCGTCGAGCTGTGGGTCAGGAACCCGCTTCTGCTGCACCTCCCGAGAAACTTCTGTTTCTCTCTTTGTGAAAAATTGCAAAACTCGAATGTAAAACCATTAAGTCTTTTTTTTGTGTGTTAAGGAAGGCTGCAAGGGCTGAAGCTCCTTACCGAGCGCTGCCTGCAGTGTCTGGTCTTGTGTTGGCCTCCGCCTGCAGACTCGTCCCGCGTTCAGCTGTGCGGCTCTCCTTCCAGTCTTAAAAAAAAAAAAAAAATAATCCAGATACAGCCCAGCCAAGGGTAAAACACGGCATTTCTTCAGCTGTCCTGGACGGCCAATGCAGCGTTTCTGTGCGCTGCAAACGTAGAGCTGGCGTGTGGATAATGCGGATAATTCATTTTCTGCTGCGGATGTAGTCAAATCAGCCGGGCCTGGGGGCCGGTCCCGGAGGAGGAGAGGAGCTGAGGATGGGAAGAGGCTTTGGGGAGGAGTTGGCTGTTCCTGGGCTGTGAGCAGAGGCTGTTGAAGAGCAGGAGAAAGCGAGCGAGCTCTGGAGGAGCTGTAGGGAGGAGGCGCTGCGGCGTTGGGCAGTGCCTTTGCTGGTGGGTGCGGATGTGCAGTACAAGCCGTAGGGGACAGGGCTGGAGGCCGCGGTGCGGGGACCGAGGGATACGGAGGAGGGCAGGATTGTCCCGCGTGACCCTGACGGGGTCCCGTGGAAGGGTCCCGCAGCCCCTGCCCGCTCCCGGCTCTGCCGCCGGCTGCAGGGCGTACAGCCAGGCGTTTGCCCGCGGAGGGTCTCCCACACCCGGGCTTCGCCTCCCCTTCGCCACCGCATCCCAAAGCTGCTCTTTAGCTCTAGCGAGGAGGTGGGGGCACCACATTCCCTTCTCTGCAGCGTCCCTCCGTCTTGTTGGGTTATTTTCCCATCAGTCCTCTCTCCACTGGACAACTTTGGGGTTATTTTCCCATCTCCCATCCGTCTTCTCTCCACTGAACAATTTTGGCCTATTCTCCGTTTCCTGCAGGTCGCCTGTTCCAGACCTCGGGGGGGGTTTATTTCTCCTCTGGACCTCTGCCCGTTGTTCCACGTCTTCCTTGAAGCGCGGTGCCAGGTTCTCCCTGTTTCTAGGCTCTTAAAGGTGCCTCTGTCCTTTGCTGCTGGTCCTCCGCGAGGGCTGCCGGTACCTGCCCTTCCCGGATTAGCTGAGTCAGACCCGAAGCAGGGATTAGTGCTGCTTAAGGGGGGGAAAAAAGTCTGCGTTGGTTTTAGAGGGGGGGTTGGCCCTTAGCAAAGTCAGTGGTCGCGCCTGGGATGAACCTGTCCTTTCCCCCGCGGGCGCCGGCAGCCGTGGCGCTTCGTTTCTGGAGGATAATTCTTCCCGCTGAGGTCTTTATGTTCCAGTTGTCACTTTGTGCTGCACAACTGCCGTAATAAGGGGCAGGAGAGGTTTTATTTCAAGTGCCGTTCGCACTGTGGGGTTTTATTCCTCACCGGGTTATGTGTCCGTAACGCAATTCCACGATACGGTTCTAATGGTGTAACTTTATTTTGCATTTGTTACTCTTCAGTGAATACAAAGCGTGCAAAGGAGAAGCCGCAAGCTCGAAACTCCTGTCGTCTCGCGTCCCTCCGGTTCGAGGCGGCTGCGCTCGGCCTTTCTTCCAGCCCTGGCTTCCAGGGTGGGGGTTGTATTTTGCTGGAGTCCAGGTGTGTCCCGTTCCCCATCTATTTACAGACAAAGGGTGGATTAAATGTGCGGGAGCTGCTCGGCATTGAATTTTCCACCTGAGCGATGCGAGACCTGGAGGGGAGGAACCTGCCGTAACCTGATGCTGGAAACCGGCGGAGCGCTGATGGTGTTCGCCGTCGGAGACGGTCCCAGGTGTGGTGGCGGTGGTGGGGCGGCT
>NW_009646629.1:91911-93076 GCF_000708025.1 Charadrius vociferus | reverse complement strand
CATTTGTGGCCGAGCCAAGCTGCCAGAAACGCGTGGAGCTGACCTGGGGATACCCGTTGGGGTGAGAACTTGGAGCAGAGAAAGCCGTCTTGCTGTCTGACCGCCATCGTTTTACCCTCGCTGTACAAAACTCAAGCCTTGCTGGCTTTGGGGGGGTTGTTTTTAACGCCGCCTCCTCCGTAAAGCCACGAGGATCTGCTGCAGAGGTGCAGCGAGCCCTCGCCAGCGGCCGCGCCGGGGGATCTGTTGCACGAACAGGTTGTGCCGCCTTTGCAGCATGCAAATGCCGTCGCCTCCCTTCCTGCTCTCGGCAGGCGCTGAGCAGCACCTTACCCGCTCCCCGGTTCCCCGCTCCCGTCTCCCCCACCTATCTCGGGACGGACGAGGACCCCCCCGGGGTCTGCACCCCCCGAGCCAAGCCGGGGTTTGGCTGAATTGGCATTTTTGGGGGTGAACGTGCTCGGGATGCGCTGCTGCTCTGCTGCGCCCCTTCGCGTTTCTCCTGGGGCTGTTGCTTTTGGAAAGCGCTTTTCAAAGATGAAACCCCACGACTGCGAGTTAAAGCTGAGGTTGGTCGTGAGCCCTTTCGCTCCCCGGCACTCCTGCCTGGCAAACTGGGGTTTGCACCAGTCACCGGTACTCGGCGCTTTATCTCCCCGTGAGCTGCGCTCGGCGATGTGACCCCGGTGGCCCTGCCAGCGTGGCAGCGCTGATGGGGCTGAGAGATCCGGGGCTGTGATGGAGAGTACTGCAGTTTAAGTAATTTTAATATTAGGGCAGATATAGCAAAGGTGATAGCCGAGAGCCTGCACCTGGGTGAGACGGGGAGGATGCTCCCCGCGCCCCCCCCCGAGAGGGTTGGTTCATCTCTCAGATCCATTCATCAGCTACGATCAAGGTTCAAAATACGCAGAGCACGGAGGGGAAAAACAAAACCAGCTTTTTTAATTTATTATTTATTTTTTTTTTACCAACTGGATTAAACCCAGCTATTTTTAAATGGGAATGGTTTGCTTTAGCTGCGAGCCTGAACCCCGCGCCTGCTCAGAGCCGGGCTGGTGGTGGAGAGAGCCGGGCAGACTCGTGGCTCCGTGCGAACAGCAATGTTTGACTGAACTGGTTCCACTAGTCAAGGGGAAAAAAAAAAAAAAAAAAAAAAATTAAT
>NW_009646629.1:90003-91672 GCF_000708025.1 Charadrius vociferus | reverse complement strand
ATATGCAAAGCTGTTTTCTTCTGTGTTTCTGCACAGATTCGCTTATCGGAGAGTGTGCGCTCGCAGGCCGCTTCTGGGTTTGAAAGCTGCTTTTTATTCGAGGTTGCCCGACACATCTCGCCCTGGTCTTTCGCTTTTTCGCCCACGTCCCTGCCCTGCCTCTGCCGGCCGGGGTGTGGAGGAGCATTGTTGGCCTTTTACCTCTGGAACTGCACCTTCAGCAGCCTTCAGCTGGCAAAGGTGCTTTTTCTGGTAGAGCTTGTTCCCCCGCCGTGATAACAGCAGCGCGGCTGGCGGAGAATTCGATGCCGTTGTGGCAAATGGCTGCCAGGGCGGCGCTGCCGGCTGCGCCGCGGTCCCACGGACGGGTCCGAGTTGGGAGTTTTTGCATCTTTTCTGCATCATCCCTTTGGGTTTGGCAGGGCATCCCTCTGCCTTCCAGGTTTCCGCTTGGCCACGGTGAGAGCAGTCCCTCGAGCTGCAGTCTGACTCCTCCGGGTTTGCCGTCTTTTCGCTAAAACTTCTACGTTTCCCCATAATACAAGCAGTGGCGGTGAGACGTTTGCCTCTCAAGAGCTGTCTTGATTTTAAATTGTTTTTTAAGATATAAAACACGGCTTAGTTAGATATCCGTAATACGCGTTTTAGTTTTGTAACAGGTAGCTAAGTCCTTCTGCGAGGGATTTGTGGAAGCGACAGCGATGGTGGGGCCAAGGCGTGCTGAGCTTGCTGTCGAGCGCTTTACAAAGAGAGGCGAAGTTATTTTTATCGGTATGACGGTATGTGTTTACCGGGTAGAAACTTGTGCTGAATGTTGCTACATCTTAAAACAGACCGAGAATTTCAGCCTTCAAACCCCGAAGCGAACCCTGCAGAGGTGGTGGCTGCGGATGAGCCTTGTCCCGAGCGCAGGGCAGAGCGATGGGTAAAGGGGAGAGAGCCGGTGACGGCCACGGCTGACCATAAACACCGCTTTGCACCTACATTTCGGCTGAGACCGGGGGATTAAATGCTCAAGGCTTCTTGTTTCCCGAGTGACAGATCTGGAAACTCGCCCGTGCTTGGCAAGTGGCTCATCCATATGCCGAGTGTGCGCGGGAGAGGAGCCGTGCTGCTGGTACCCTTTGAATGTGTTCGTTTTCCCGCTCCTTCCAGCCCGGTTTCCCGGGAAAATGAGTCTCGTGCCATCCTTGTCTCCTCCAGCAGGAGCTTTTGGAAGCGTCAACCAAACGCTGCAGAGAGGAGAAGCCAGAAACGTGCCGAGCTGCTTTACGGTTTGCCGAACGCGCTGCTTTGCAGAGGTTGGTGGCCCTTGCTGACGCCGGCCAGCGTGCCCCGTGCCGACGCAGCCCCCGCTGCCCGGCGAGGGGACGTGCGAGGTGTCGAGGTGTCACAGGAGCCTGTGGGGTGGCTGGAGCCGGGGCGGGGGAGGAAGGTTCTGGGGGGATGCAGGATGCATCTTGGAGGAACGCGGACTGCGCTAGGTCTGGTGGCACAACGCGCTGTGTTCCCTGTTGCACTTTTTCCTTTCCTTTTGCTGGCTGCCTGCCGTCAAACTGCCCGACCTCGCTGGGGAAATAGATTTCCAAAAATGCCCCCAAAATATATTTCCTTGGGTGGCCCGCGGGTTCCGGCTGCCCCGCTGTGTGCCCGGGCAGAGCCCGGCTGC
>NW_009646629.1:86728-88969 GCF_000708025.1 Charadrius vociferus | reverse complement strand
CGAGCTGTGGGTTTGCCTGGAGAGTTGGGATACGGCAGCGGGAGCCCCGGGAGCCCTGGCACGCTCCCGGCTCCGCGGGGAGGCTCTCGCAGGTGCTCCCCCAAACGCGGCTCTTTCTGCTCCAGTGTCGCAGGTATTTTTCGGTACGTTTTGCACGCTGGATAATTACCTCCTCGGGTGAAGGCAGACCCTTCGTTTAGACGTGTTAATGCACCGACGCCTCTTAAATTCACCGGAGGGCTTTGGGTTAACAGCAGGTTTTGCTGAGCTGCCCTCACCGGGGGTTGTCGCCAGCCCCTGTGGTCAGCGGTTGCGATTTTCAGAGCCAACGTTTTTTGATAAAGTTGGTAAATCAATTTTTAAGTTTCCAGCGGGATCGAAGACCTAATGGCATCGCTTGTTGGGGAGCAGAGGCTGTGCACGGCGAAGGAGAGGGCACGCTGCTGCGCCGGACAGGTTGTGGGGGACCTTGATTTGAGACTTCCCAATGAAAATGTCCTAAATCTGATAGGGATTGGAAAAGTCCACCCTCAGTCAGCGCAAAGTGGCACAGCTTTAGTGGAACAGGCTCTGCTTGAAAATGTCCTGGGGTGGTGGCTGCCGGAGCTGGAGGAGGAGCAGCCCAAATCCTCCGTGAGATTTGCTTACAGCGATGTCAATGTATGGATGCTACGAGCAGATGAACTTCTAAAGTCGTCTTTATTTTAATGGGGGTTGGACTGGGCAAAGCACATCCTGTAGGTGTGTTCGAGAGGCAGCGACTCTGTTCTGCCTGCGAGCAAACGTGGCAAGACGGTGTTTTTAAAAGCTGTTGGTGTACCTCCCAGCAGCACCGCCCCTTGCTGCTCTCCGGCTTAGAGATCTTCCTCGTTACAAAACAGGGGAAACCGACCCCAAAATACCTCAATTTAGATCCAGGAATGAGTCTGATGCCCCGGGGCGGAAGGCAGCAACGTGAGCCCGCAGCAGCCTCCGGGCTCCAGATGTGTTTTTTTTTTGGTGAGCCTCGCGGGGTCGCGGCACTGTTTGGGTTTTGACGTGGTCACGCAGAAGAGATTAATGTAAAAGCTGTTATTTCTTATGGTGAGACTAAGCCTGGTGGAATTAGCGTGCCCCTGTAATTAACATACTAAACCCAGACCTGTTTGTTTCTTTTTGGGAAGAGAGCTTTAAAACCGATTATAACACCGGTCTCAAGGGCGCGAAGCCCCGTTTTATCTCTTTTTGGCATGAAAATAACGGGCTCGAAGTGCGGCGCTGCTGAAGTCGGGGGATGGAGAAGTCGCGGGATGGAGAGCGCTGTTAGGGTGGACACAGAGGGCGGCGTTCGGTGCCTGCAGGGAAACGCGGTCGACGGCTTGTGCTCGTGGTACGAAGGGTGTGCTTGGCTGCACGGGGATGCCGCTTCATCGAGTAACCCTCCGCTGATGAAAACTGTCTCGTCAACTTGAAAATAGTTTAGTTGTTGGGTTTTTTTAATTATGAGGGCAGTTTCCGCGGGCTTAAGTTTACCTGTTGAAATTAGAGGCTAAATTAGAGTCCAGGGGCGAGAAATAAAGCGGATCTGTTGATGGGGAGAGGGTGGTCTCGGGGCAGATAGCAGCACGAGCATCCCTGCCTGCCCCAGCAGCTCCCGTCTCTGCAGCGGATTTGAGCCAAGAAAGTCAGAGCTGAAACCTTAGTTGTGCTTCTGGGGTAGAAGATTTTAAAGGATATAAATGGGGAAAAATCGATGGGGGTTTTACGAGCATTTCGCGCTAGGATCTGCCGCTGAGCCGTGAGCCCGGCTCCCTGTTTGGTACCAGCACGAGTGGCCTCGGCCGGAGGAGGCTCCGCTGTAGAGCCGTGAAATTGTTGTCACGTTACTCTGGAAGCACCACGTGCTGGTTTAGGTGCCGCTTCCTATCCAAGAGTAAATATGATGGGGTGGGGGGTGGGGGAAAATAATTAAATGAAAAGTGATCGTTATGAACCTGGAGCTAAACTATTGCTTTTTCTCCCCCTCTCCCTCCTTCCTCTCTCTCCTTTTAAACAAACACCACCACCCAAAACCGCCAACAAACCCCCTTTCCTCCGTTTCCCAGGAGCTCTCCTCGAGTACGGAAAGTCTCGATAAGTCATTCTCTCCCGTAAGTGGCCCGTTTTCGTTCCTGCGCCGGGGCTGCCTGCCTTCCCCGCGACAGCAGCATTTCCTCTCTGCCACCAAAACACTAAACCCCGGCACCCGGCGATGCACCGCAA
>NW_009646629.1:85831-86442 GCF_000708025.1 Charadrius vociferus | reverse complement strand
GGGAGGGACTTGGCTGATGCTGCCGATTTCGGTCTGAGCAGTCGCTGACCTTTGCGTGGCGGCGTCCGCAGATGAAAGAGGAAATGCTGTTTCCTTGAATTTGACTTAAAAGTTCTCTGCCAGATGGGATTTAATTTGCTTTTTTCCACGAATCATTATTTTTCCCCCTTCTGTGTGTTAAATTTTGGTCTTTCAATCAAAACCCAGTGTTTCCCTAATAGAGCATTTTTCTTTCAAAATGAGCCTTTTTTTTTTTTTTTTTTTTTTTTTTCCTTTTTTCTTTTTTTTTAATAAACAGCATCTTCCTCATCTGTGTCATTTTCCTGCCGATGGGTGTGCGTTCTCCGTCTGGGATTCCCAGTGGGCTTCCACACGTTGAATATGTAGTCCATGATCAAAACCACTTGCCCGTGCCTCGCGTGGCCCCCAGCCCCCGGGACGGGGTTTGTGCCGCTTTAGCCTTTATAAAGAGTTCTTTGACGCATACCCACCTCTCGTCCTTTGGTGCCTTCCCAGGGAAGATTGTCACGCCGTGTACGCGTGGCGCAGTGCGGGCAGGAGGCGGGCAGCAGCGTGGACGCTGCGCGCACTTGCAGGCGGAGGGCACGAGG
>NW_009646629.1:78177-85329 GCF_000708025.1 Charadrius vociferus | reverse complement strand
GCTGGGGCTCGGTTACCGGTGCCGAAATCCTCGCGGCAGGCAGCTGAGCGAAAGGGACGGGGGCGGCAGCTCTGCGCTGCACCACCGAGGAGTTCCCAGCGCCGAGCAGACCAGGTGGGTCTCGCTCCCGCCGCGTGACCGACCCTGGGCAGCAGAACCGGGGGGCGGCCACGATTTTGCTCTATAAAGCTCTGAAATGACAAATTGTGGTGGCCTGAGCAGAGGAGAGGTGGGACCTCAGGGTGAAGGTAGGCAGAAGGGCAGAAAACACTTTGGCAGCTGGAAAGCATCCCGCTTTGAGGCTGGGAAGTGTCCCAGGTTGACCTCCCGGAGCTTTGAGATGCTTAAACCTCACCCAGGCAAACCCGCCCCGCCGTGGCGGCTGCGAGCGCTGGACCAGCCTTGCCCCTCTGCCAGGTCGTGGCACCTCCGGCACCGCTCCGAAGCCGCGTCCCCCTCCTCTGCCGGTGCAGTAGCCAGGAACGGATCTGTGTCGCCGTCCCTGCCCGGTCCTGGGAAGCGCTTTGAGCCCACGTGGGGAGAAGGAGACTCCTGGAGTGTGTCTTAGCAAAACACAAACACAAAGCTCTGCCTGATTGAAGAGCAGGAGTATTTTTTCTTCGAAGCGCTGCCAGTGAAATGTTTTGCTGTCGTAGAAAGTAAACGGTATAAAGTAAATATTTATATTGGATCAGAGCAGCAGAAGGATCCTTCGGGTGGTCGGATGAGGGAAGAGCATCTCCCGTCCTCTCTTCGCTTGGCTCTGGGACCGCGATACTAATGAGCCGGGGCAAAAGGAGCTCTCCGCAGCCCAGCGTCGGCGGGCCGGGCGTTCCGCAGCTCTGCGGGCAGGCTGGAGACGGCGTTTCCTGCGACGGCTCGGGCCAGGGACAGCCCCGGTTCAGCTGATGCCGTTTTCCGAAGCTGCTTCTCCATAACAGGATGCGAAACTTCCCGTGCTGAGTCCCCCGATAACGCTGAAGACCGGAGCAGCGCTCGGTGGGACGCCTTTGGATGGGGAGGATGTTGCTGGAGGAGCTGAGACCTGAAGGTTCTCAACCAGACCGTGACCATCAGAGGTGCAGACGGGTCACGGGGGCGGCGCGGCGCTCCCGGGGTTGGCACGACTTCGCTCCGCTTGCTGCGAAACAGGGAGAAGGTGCTTCAGGAGATGGTTTGGGATCCCCGGAGAAGAAGGGGGTTAAAAACTACCTGCGCTTGTGATACACAGATCGATACGCGTCTGAACCAGGAGGACTTTGCTCACGGTCTGCTCCTGCACGTGGGCACCTTCTCGCCCGGGCAAAATCCCAGATTCCCACCCAGGGACTCTTTCATTACATTATTCTGCCGAGACGAGTAACGCATCGAGACCTCGGTGGGGGTACGGGGCTATTTCAGTGACACCATCAATTATGTGCCAAACCTGGAAACCTTCATCGCCCAGAGAGCAGAAGGTGCTTAGAGGAGCAGGGACATCGCCGCCATCGGGGTTCGATGGGAGAGGTGTCGGGAGGAGCAGAGCATCCTTTGAATATCCTCCCACTTTTTGCAGAAATTGGATGAAATGCAGTTGAGGGAAACGGTCCCGGAGGTCGGGGGAGCGGTGGGGCACAGGGTGGGCTGGGTGGCGGGAGCCGAGGCAGAGCAGGGTCTGGCCAGGACCGGGCGCTTTCCAGTCCATCGGGGACGGAGCATGAGCTGGTGCAGAGTTTTAAATATTTATCCCCTGCCTGGTAGGTGAAAGCAATATCGCTGCTTAGATGCCGTGGAAATGCTTCCTCCTGGCCCGAGGACACCTCTGCTGCGCTCGCTAGCGAGGTGGGCAGGAGAGCAGAGCGGAGGAAAGGTCTAGAAGGATTTTTGGAAGGATTTTTGATGTGGACTACAGATACAAACGATTTCCCACCTGACCTTTCCCAAAAGGGAACCACCAGACTGATCCTTCTCCTCTTTTTACCATCCCTTTATTTTGCTGTGCAGCCGTTCCGGCTCTCCGACGTTTTTCTTTGCTTCCTTTTCTCACGCTCCGTAGCTTTTTGCATGTGCATTTCCAGCATGATCGTACAGTGAACACTTTGCAAGTTTAATTCTGCATCTTAAATGACAAAATCAGCCGCAATCGTTTGTTGTTCTGATTTAAAAGCTCGAAAAAGCCGAGCGGAGAGCTCGGCTTAAGCCGCGGGGTGCGGGGGGGGCTGCTGGGCCCAGGGGGCTTCCCGAATCGCAGTTTGATCTTTGCACAATGGTCGGATTGAGCCACGATCGAGGCTTCTTCGGGGTGAGGATACAATAAAAAAACCAACCTGTCGCCGAGCTGGGGACAAGGCTGATTCGCGCTCCCTCTGCTGGCTGCGGGCTCCTGGCCGCCGCGGCCGGGGGATGCGGGGGTTCCGGTGGGGATGGCAACTCCGGAGATTTGGGGAGGAGGATTTCTGGACAGCACAGCGGGAGGGGGAAAAGGGCTTTGATCCTGCCCTGCTCTGCTCCCGGATGGTGAGCCCGGCTCTCCGGTCACGGGAGCATCATCCGAGAGCGGGGAAGAGGGTGGGAACGGGAAGAGCCTCTTTATCCGGAGTTTATCCCGGTGCTTTTAGGCTGTGGTGCCCAATTGCAAAACTGCCGGTGTCTTATCAACCTGCTGCCTTCGTAACGCTCTCCCCCCCTGCTCCTTCCCCAAACCTCTTTAGCCTGTCAGACTTGCCCCCGAGAGAGAATTCATCAAATCCCTGATCGCCATCGGGAAGCGCCTGGCCACCTTGCCCACCAAAGAGCAGAAGACCCAGCGGCTCATTTCGGAGCGCTGTGCCAGAGTCTGCCGGGGCTCGCCTGGCTGCCGACGGCTGGCTTCGACCATCACGTGGTGCGGGTGCCCCACACCCAGGCAGTCGTCCTCAACTCCAAGGACAAGGTACGAGCAGCCGGAGAACAGTTTGGCCTCGAAAGGCTGATTTTTGTCCTCGGCACGGCCCCCGTTTGGGCATTGAGTGAAAGAAATGCTTCACGCGTGCGCTCGGGGCATCTCCCCAGGGTTGCGTTGCCGCTTCCAGGGCTGGGAGTGATGGGGAGGGAGCTCTGTGCAGGCAGCTGGGAGGGGGAGAAACACCCCTGAGGGTAACCGTCCCCCGACGCGTGTGCTGTAGGGGTCTCTGGGAGGTCCAGCTCTGCCCTGGGGGCTGTTCCGCCTCTACTGAAAAGCACGGCTTTGCCCCCAAAAACCACCTGCCAAAAAGAAAAAGCTTCCACCCTGCCAGAGCAGAGCGCGCCGTGCTGTCTCCTGTAGCTGCCCGGCACTGGCAGCGTCCGTGCCCTGCTAACGCTCGCCTTTGCTTCCCCCCAGGCTCCCTATTTAATCTACGTTGAAGTACTTGAATGTGACAATTTCGACACAGCGAATGTGCCCGCTCGGATCCCCGAGAACCGCATCCGGAGCACGCGCTCGGCCGAGAACCTCCCCGAGTGCGGGATCACGCACGAGCAGAGGACCAGCAGCTTCACCACCGTCCCCAATTACGACAATGATGACGAGGCTTGGTCCGTGGATGACATCGTGGAGCTGCAGGTGGAGGTGAGGCCGGGGCTGCCAGGCAGGGTTTGTCCCACGCTGGCGCTGCGAGATGCTGCCAGGATCCGGCGCAGCAGCGTCGCAGGACGGAAAGGGCCTTCCAGGCAGCGGTGCCATCCCAGCTCCTGCCTGCGATAAAAAACGAGTGGGAATTGTGTTTCAGTAACTGCTACAGCCCACTTCTCGCACCTTTCTCCTCCCAGCTGCCGGAGATCCACACCAACAGCTGTGACAACATCTCCCAGTTCTCTGTGGACAGCATCACCAGCCAGGAGAGCCGGGAGCCCGTGTTCATCGCTGCTGGAGACATCAGGTGAGGCTGACGTGGCGAGAGCAGCCCAGGCAGTGGCTTTATTGCGGTGGGTTATGAGTTCAGATGGGAAAAGGGTGAGGTGTGAAATTTCTCTGTTAGATTCCCAGAGAAAACACATGTGCACGGGTTAAGGAGGGGTTGGGCAAACTCTGGGCAGTGTCAGAGATGCTCTGGGCTGGTGCAGCCCCCCTCGCTCAGCCGCTGGCATCTCTCCTGCCGGCAAAGGGGTGGATGTGGCCCTGGGTTGGCGTTTGGCGTGAACCCGTGAGCTTCGTGAAGTGCTTTGGCTCGAAGAGGCTCTGGGTGCGTGTGGTGGAGCTGCTTTCTCCCTCAACAACGGGTTTCGCTGCTTAACAGCTCTGTCTTGCAGGCGGCGGCTCTCGGAGCAGCTGGCGCACACTCCCACGTCCTTCAAGAGGGACCCCGAGGACCCGTCCGCTGTGGCCCTGAAGGAGCCCTGGCAGGAGAAAGTCAGGTAGGGCTGGAAGGGAGACGGGCGCTGGGTTGGTCTCGGTGCTGCCGGGACTTTGTACGTCCCGGAAATCCAAGGAAGTCGCTCCACAAATTGCCCAGTAAATAACCGTGGCCTCGACTTTGGGCCCTGCTGGTCTCGGGGTGGGTGTGTTGACTCGGGACACGGGGAGGCAGAGGGCAGTGAGCAGTGGGTGTGCCGGAGGAGGGGAAAAACCCAAGGCAGCTTCGCTACTCTTGGATTGGGCTTTGAGGGGCTTTACCAGGTATTTATAGGCATCTTTTACGTCAGAAGAGTTTGGCCTGTCCCAAAACAAACTCATTTATGTTTCTTGCTCTCTGAGTTGTATGTCCAACCCCCAAATTTCCACTTGAGCAAGAGGGAGAGCCCCACTGGGCTCTAGAAATTTGGGTGGAACCTCGTCCACGTTGTACTGATGGAAGGGTTGGGGGATTCAGGGAGGGTTAATTCCCTTCTGCTGCTCTTGGAGACGGCTCTCGTGGCTCACGTAAGTCTGGTGAGGGCGCGGTGTGCAGTTCTTGCAGTCCTGGGCCCTGGAGCTCATTGTGCCGCAGTCCCAATTGAGCATTTCCCGAGGTTTTCCGTGCCCCCGAGCCCCTGATGTCAGACCTCGGGGCTGACTCGCTGCCCACCCTCCCTTTCCTTCTCCCATCCCTGCCCGTTCCCTGCAGGAGGATCCGGGAAGGGTCCCCCTACGGCCACCTGCCCTCCTGGCGCCTCCTCTCTGTCATCGTCAAGTGTGGGGACGACCTCCGGCAGGAGCTGCTCGCCTTCCAGGTCCTCAAGCAGCTGCAGGTGAGACGGGAGAGGGGCTGCCCACAGGGCCACGGCTGCGCGGGGCCGCCCTGGGTCCTGAGGGATTTTCTGGCTCTCTCCCACAGTCCATCTGGGAACAGGAGCGTGTCCCACTCTGGATCAAGCCATACAAAATCCTCGTCATCTCCGCCGACAGCGGCATGATTGAGCCAGTCGTGAATGCTGTGTCCATCCACCAAATCAAGAAGCAATCCCTGCTTTCGCTGCTGGATTATTTCCTGCAAGAACATGGCAATTACAATACCGAGTCCTTCCTGACGGCCCAGAGGAATTTTGTGCAGAGCTGTGCCGGTTACTGCCTGGTGTGCTACCTACTGCAGGTCAAGGACAGGCGAGTCTCCATGCTGTATTGCTGTGTCTTCTACCAGGATTCGTCATTTTGTCCCCAGATAAAGCAGGAAAATCCTGGGAGCAGCGAGTGCTGCTGCTCCCGGGGCCGTGCACGTGCTTGCAAAGTTTAATGGAAAGTTTTCCCTCTCCCGCACAGGCACAACGGGAACATTTTGCTGGATGCGGATGGACACATAATCCACATCGATTTTGGGTTCATCCTCTCCAGTTCCCCCAGGAATCTTGGCTTTGAGACGTCTGCCTTCAAACTCACCACGGAATTTGTGGATGTGAGTGAGCGGGGGACGTGACGGCGAGGGATGAGGGGTGGTCTCATGTTGTTGGGTGGCACGGTGGAACTTTGGCAGCTGGGCTGACACCAGTGGTGGTTCTTGGCCGCCTCTGCAGCCTCAGCCGAGCTGCTTTTGAGATGCAGCTGACGAGCTGAAGCCAGCGGTGCTTTGTTTGCCGTGTGAGTTTGCTCAGAGAAGTTAAATTCCCTGAAAAATCCTGTCATCCCCCTCCTGTTGACAATCCCTCTGCTCAGGGCACACCAGTGTCCTAAAGTTTCTCCGTCCACTGCCCTCCACCCACACAGCCTCTCCCTTCCAGGTGATGGGCGGACTGGACGGGGACATGTTCAACTACTACAAGATGCTGATGCTGCAGGGTCTCATCGCTGCCCGGAAGCACATGGATAAAGTTGTGCAGATCGTGGAGATCATGCAGCAAGGTAAGGGGGGGATTCACACCGCACGTGGATCTGGGCTGCACAGAGCATCGCCCAGAAATGCCTCGCTGACCCTCAGCACAGGAAGAGGTTTAGAGAGCGCCTGGAGAAGGCTCGTATGCAGAGAGGCTCCGTGGCAGCGGGTTGTGACTCCCCATGCCCCAAAACAGCCTCAGAGCCAGCGATAAGGAAGGAGCCCCGCCAGAGCGAGACCACTGAGCCCTTGGGGGCTGCGCTGGCCCCGGTGCCCCCGTGCCAAACCCTCTTCCTCCCTCCCTGCAGGGTCGCAGCTCCCCTGTTTCCACGGCTCGTCCACCATCCGCAACCTGAAGGAGCGTTTCCACATGAACATGACGGAGGAGCAGCTGCAGCTGCTCATCGAGCAGATGGTGGACGGCAGCATGCGCTCCATCACCACCAAGCTCTACGACGGCTTCCAGTACCTCACCAACGGCATCATGTGATGGCCACCGGCCGCCCGCTCCCAGAACGGCTCCGTGCCCGGCCCAGGCCTGAGCTTCGTCCCTGGGGAAGAGGTCTCGGTCCTCGATGGTAAAAAGGAGGCTGAGACTCAGCATCTTCCCGGGGCTGCTTTTTCGCCAAGAATCCTCAACAAAATGAAACAAGGACAAACCAAGCAGTCGAAGCAGGAAGAAAAAAAAAAAAAAACAAAACCAAACCCCACTCGTGAAAAATCAAAGCGAAACGGATCATGCAGTAACCGCTGCTGTCGTGCGAGCGCGGGGCCCGGCGGCGGCCGGGTGAAAGCCAGCAAAGGGCCTCGGGACGGGGGTAGTGCTGGCCCCCGCTGCCGCCTCTTCCTCCCGTCAGTATTACACCCGTTGGTGTCCTGTGAACTCTCCCACAATCTCATGAAATGTTTAGGACCTCGGGGGGGGGCGGGG
>NW_009646629.1:77727-78137 GCF_000708025.1 Charadrius vociferus | reverse complement strand
CCCCCACACCCCCGCTGCCCCCCAGCAATGAAAGCTGAACGTCCCCCTCGTCCCACCCAGCGTCGTCACCGCTCCAGCACCATCCCGGTACGTCAAGGTCGGGGTTCCTGGAGGTCAGTGCCTGCCTGGGCACTGCCTCATGCTCCTTTCAAGAGTTTGGGGTCAGGTTTTGGGGTTTTTTTGACTCTGTTCCAGGAATTTGGGACTGTGAATCCCCCCACCCCACCCACCCTCTGCAATAATTTCTGGCTGCTTTTCCTTGCCTGGAACGTCAGACCCGGCCGGCGGCTGGTTCCCCTCCTGGGGAGGGGAGAGGGGGGTTTCACCAGGAAAAGCACTGGGGCTGGGACTGGGGGGGGGCCAGGAAGGAGCCTGGTCCCATTCCGGGGGGACCCAAGCCAGCCCCAGCC
>NW_009646629.1:75761-76294 GCF_000708025.1 Charadrius vociferus | reverse complement strand
GGGGGGAAGAAGAAACCAAACCCCAACCCCAGCAAACCAGCTGTCCCCACCCCGGAAAATAAGAAGGAAAAAAACAAAACAAAACCCAAAATCACAACAGTAGTTTGGTTGGTTTTTTTTGTCATTTTTAGTGTATGATACAACTTTACACAGCGTGTTAGAGGTTATTCACAAGGAAATAAGAAGGAGCCCAAAGTTAAGTTACTGAAATAATTACTCACACAAACACCCTACCCCAAGCACAGGCGCTAAACGAACAGAACAAGAAGAAAGTTCCTTTTCCGGCTGTTTTTTTCCTCCTTCCCCAAAGGTAACAGGGGGGTGCGGTGACAGCTCTGTGCCAGCGAGACCCCGCTGTGCCGGGGCTGAGCTCTCGCACACGCGTGTGCACGGGGACGCGGTTCACAGTGGCGGAGTGGGAGCTGGATCCGCCCCCCTGGTCCTGAGCCGCGCCGGGAGCCGCTCTGCGCCGTGCGGGGGGTGGCTGAGGAAGAGGAGCAGCCGGGGAAGCCGAGCCCGGCCGCGGGGCGGGG
>NW_009646629.1:68934-75591 GCF_000708025.1 Charadrius vociferus | reverse complement strand
CTGGTCTCGCCCAAAGGCCTTTTTTTTGGCTTCTGTTTTTCCACTATCAAACAAAAATCTCCTCCTCCTCCCCGGGGAAGGCCGCCAGCCGGGCCCCGAGCACGGCCGTCCTGGGCACAAAGCGAGGAGTGGCCGAAGGTCAGCGCCGCCTCGAGTTAGTGCAAGTGATGGCGAAGAGGGACCGCGCGCACCGGGCAGGCGAGCGGAGACCAAGAGGGGCCGGGGCATCCCTCTGCGATGATGGAGCCCGGCCACGAGTCTGGACTCAGCTTCTCCCCACGGCTCCCGGTGAAATATAAAATAAGCAACATTCAAAAGGGAAAGAAAGAAAGAAAAGAAAAAAGAAAAAAAAAAAGGTGGATTTTGCTGTGACATTATTGTCAGCACAGACATCTCTGTCCCGCGATGGCAGACATCTCCCCTGGTCCCCGGCTCCGGCGCTCCCCGAGAGGTGCTGCTGCCTCGGCCGGGCTTCCCTTCCGGCACGGCGCGTCCCGGGCAGAGTGGCCGGCAAGGGAGGCGCGGTGTAAAGGACGAGCCCACGACGGCATTGCCAACACTGGCTGCGGGGGGGGAGGCATCATTCTCCCATCCTCGTCCCCGCGGGAGGAAGGCCACTGTCCCTCCCCGCAGAGTGGCTGTGGGGTGGGTCACATCCCCGCGTGAGGACAAAGCAGCGAACAGGGAACAAACCGTTTGGTCTCCCCAAGAGCAGAGCAGCAGGTCCGGACTCTGCCCTTCATCTCCTGTACAACGAGGAGCCGAAATCCTGCCTTGCCCTGGCCCTTGCCCACACAGCCGGGGGGTGAGCCGGGCACAGGGAGTCAGGCCAGATCGTGCAAGCCGGGCTCTCGTCTCTTTTCACGGCTCCTTCATCCGAGCCCATGTCGAAACGCTGCCCAGGAGGAGGGAGGAGGAAGGGGGAGCCCAGGCGGGCACCGGCAGCCTCCGCCGCAAAGAGCTCTGTGCTGATTATATACATGTCTCGTTCCCCCTCTGCCAGGCCCTAGTTCTCGGGGCTCGCGTTCTGCCTGGCACGGATGAAGGCCATGCCGTGGGTGCGGAAGTGCGTCTTGAGGTTGAGCTGACTGTCAAAGCACCGGCCGCACACCTTGCAGGAGAGCTTGCCGTCTGCCGCGTGCGGAGCGCCTCCTTCCAGGGGTCTGCGGGGCCCCGGCTCCTCCATCTCGGCCGCTCCCTTCTTCTTCTTGTGGGTGATGAAGCGGTGGCGGTTGAGGGAGACCTGGGAGGTGAAGCAGAGACCGCACTCCCGGCACTGGTGGGAGCTCTCGTCAGTCCGGTGCTGGGGGATGTGTTCCTGGAAGTCGGCTGAGCTGCTGGCGAGGTAACCGCATTTTCGGCAGCGGAAGGGAGCCTTGCGGTCGCCCTTGGGGTTTTTGGAGGGAGGGGTGGTGCTGTCAGGCTCCTCGCTGCACGAGTCGCCCTCGTCCGAGGACAGCTTCCGCTTCCGACTGGACACCTACGGGAACGGTTCGGATAAGCTTTAATGGGTGCCTGCTTTGAGCAGCTCCTGGCAGAACCCAGCCTGCTCGGGGATTTCCCAACGGGCTCCTACGGAGATTTGTTCGGATAAAGGCCGCAGGAGCTGTGCCCCTGCCTGTAACCCCGGCCAAGGGGCTCCACAACGGCTTTGACTCGCCTGTACCCCTCGCACCAGGCGCCTGTGCCCCTCGCAGCCTGGGGCGGCTCCTAAGCAAGCTCTGAGCCAGCGGGGGATGTTTTGCCTTTTCACCTGCACACAGCGAGAGGCTGAGGCAGCCAAGTTCGGTCCCTGCCGTGCTGGCAGAGGCGGGAGCTAAACAAGCGGTGCCCAGACGGGGCGCTGGGCCTCCCAGTGGGAAGGAGCTGCCGGGCCCAGGCACCGCAGGACGCATGGAGGCACGAGCAAACCAGGAACGGGGCTCATGGCGATGCCTTCAACCCTGCCCAAAACCTCCACAAGGCCCCAGCCCTTTACGAGCAACCCGAGAGACCACAGAGACCTCGTACCTGCGTGGTGCCGGTCCCTATCCGAGCGATAACGACCTCCTGGCTCTTCGTCTGGTCGGTCACCTTGATCCCGTGTCGCACCTGGATGTGTTTCTCCAGGATGAGCCGGCTGCTGAAGGTCCGTTTGCCCTCTGTGCAGTACCTGCAGGGCCAGAGCAGGGAGGCAATGAAGCGATGCTCCGCAGCGAGGAGCCGAGCCCCGGGCCTGCTCCAGCCCTGGCTGCCCCGGGGGAAGCTTGGCTCTGGCATCCTGACCCCCGACTCTGACCAAGTGTGCTCATCCACCTCCCTCTAGGGGGTATAAAACCCCGGAGTCCTTCCCGGTACCTCCTTCCCCTCCTACTTCCAAGACAGTTGTTCAATCCCCATCATACT
Source organism: Charadrius vociferus (assembly GCF_000708025.1). Lineage (NCBI taxonomy): Eukaryota > Metazoa > Chordata > Aves > Charadriiformes > Charadriidae > Charadrius > Charadrius vociferus. Next base: position 73,206 of record NW_009646629.1, on the reverse strand, counting down.
TCAACCATCTGTAGCTTTACCCTCCTCGCAACAGCTTGACTGAGGAAAACCGAAGTCACCCCTTTAAACCAGACCCCTTTTCTCAGGCAAGCCCAGAAGAAGGAGCTGTGGGTACCGGCAGGGATAGACGCGCTTGATCCCTTCGTGATTCACTCGCACGTGTCTCCGGAGGCTGGGAGCGGAGCAGAACGAACGCTCGCACAGGTGGCACGGGAACTTCTTCACCGACTGTAGGAAATAAAGAGGCAGGTTGGTATGGCACGGGGAGCCGAGAGGCCGGAGAGTGGGGCTCCCTGCTTGCGTGGAGAAGCCAGACGTGGGAACTCGGCACTGCCTCAGATTCCCTCTCCTTGCCCATCCCATGTTTGGATAACGAGTGCCTGGTCTTTGCTGTTCACCAGAACAGGCAGCGTCCCTGCTCCCCAAAACCTCAACCCCCACCGAGTTTGTACTGGGGCGAGAAGTAATGCCCAGACTGCGGCAGAACACGCTCCCGGCCCGGGTGTCCCACCCCGCTGCTCTGTGCCATAAAACATTCCCTGCCCATGCTTCCAAGGGCTCTGGAGCTGGAGCCCCTGGCCTCCTCCTCACCTTGCCGTGGTCCTTTTTCATGTGGGAGACGTATTCGTCACGCTCCGGGAACCAGGAGTGGCAAACGCTGCATGTCCACCCGCTGCCCTTGGACTTGTTGACCGTCTTGCGCTGGAAGCGGCTTCGCTTGGTCTTGCGCAGCTCCGGGGAGCTGGGGGGCTCATCCTCCTCCGTGGAGGACGACGAATCATCCGAGATCTTGGACACGGGGGTTTCAACAGGCTCCTGCTTCGGCGTGAGCAGGACGGCCGACTTCTTTGCCAGGTCTTCCTTGGGCTTCTGGGGCTGATGAGTGTTCTGGCAAGCAAAGACAAGGTGTTGGCAGCCGTTTGGGGCCGGGATTTCCCCCGCGCTGCAGCAGGCTGGAAGGAAAGCCTGCCCACCCCCAGCCAGCGCAGACGGGCTCATCTCCTCAGGCTGTGGGACGGGGTGGGGGGACAAGGGCACCAGATCTCAGGGCCTTGCCGTGTCAGTGATGAACCGACAGCCCCAATCCGGCCCCAGGTGCCCCTGGTGAAGGACAATTAGCAAATATCAGTAACAACAGGTTGTGCAAAGAGCACCGAGCCCGGCCACAGCGGTACCTTGAGGTGCTCCAGCATGGTGCGCTTCTGGGCGAAGAGCAGCGGACAGTCTGGACACTTGAAGACACTGACCCGCTGGTTGAGCAGATGCTGGTCGAAGTGGGAGGAGAGCAGGGGCTTGTGGGTGAAGACCGTGTCGCACATTGCGCACTTGTAAATCATTCTGTCGGAGGAAAAAACACTACTGTTGGCACAGCCCGGGTCGGGATCAAGAGAAACTTGGAAGAACCCCTTTGGCAAGAGGGTGGGGAGCAGCCCTGGGTGCAGTCTGAGCCACGCCAAGGGATGGGTAAGTAAAAAGGAGACGGATGCAGCTCCCCATGCTGGTGCTGGGCTCTTCCCCCAACGTCCCACCCACTGAGGATGCTCCCAGTTCTCTCGGAGAGATCTGATGGGACGTCAGCTCATGGGCAACACTCACTTGGACTGCTGGTTGCTGAAGCCGGGGTGCTGCGTGTAGACGTGCGCGTGGGCGCTGGGGGCTGACTTGAACGCCATGGGGCAGATGGGGCACTTGTGGAACACCTCGCAGTGGGAGGTCTGGATGTGGGACTTGATGGAGTTGACCCCGCCGAAGACCACAGCGCAGCTGGGACACCTGGAGAGCAGAGAAGAGCGGGAGGCAAAGGGTAGGGGACAAACAGCACACCAAGTGCTAACAGCAAAGAGAAACCGGAGCACAAGGGTCCGCACCGGCTCCCTGTCTGACCACAGGACTTGGGAAGAGCCCCTGTCCCACCAGACACTGGGATCCAAACCAGTTCTGGGCTCTGGGAGGATTCCAGTTTGGAGTAACTGGTCCTGCCCATCGCTGGTGGATCCAGGGCCCAGGCAGCCCATCAGAAGGAGCAGGGAGAGACTGCGGGGGTCTGACGCTGCCAGCCGTGACCAAGGTGAAACAGCGGCCAGGAGGTCCCAGGAGGAGGAAAATACCCCCGGGATTAAAGAGGGGAGAACCAGAAAAGGGGCGAGACGCCCACCCTCAGCCCTGCACCCAGCACTGGTGGCGAGAAGGAATGTGGATTCCTGCCCCGTCTGCAAAATGGAAACCCGCCGCGGACTTGGACTCTCCCCTCTGGCCCTGGGCGTCCCCCCGGGTCCCTTTGCCCCACGCTCGGGCAGCGGAGCCCTACCTGTACCCCACTCTGCGGGAGAAATGCAGACAGGCCTCCTTCAGGTGGGTCTCGAAGTTCGCCAGGAGGAAATTCCCTCCGCACTCGGGGCAGACGTGGGGAGGGCGGTTTTTGTGCATCCGCTGATGGGCGTTAAAGCTGCAGCGATTGGACATGATCATGGGACACGTTGTACAAACCTGGGGGGAGAAGAGCATCGAGAGGTTCAGCCTGGCATGTACCACGTGTACAAAAGGGCTTTAAAGCCTTTCCCACAGATGGACAACAACCTGCAACACCCAAAGCAGCCCAAATCCACGTGCCACCGGGAAAAGCAAAGTGCCGGGACTCTGCAGGGCACGTTTTAGGAGATAATCTGCTTGTGCCAGCTTGCTGGGTAATTGTTGAGGGCGTTCGCACGCAGACAAGATGCCTTTTCCAGGCTTTTCAACACAGATGGGTCCCAGATGCAGCGCGTGCCAAGGGGCAGCTGGGGACCAGCCGCTCGGCGAGGGAGTTTTACCGGAGGGAGCGTGGGCATATTCAAACCAGCTGCCAAAACCGTTTCGAAACTATTTCTAACTCCATGCCAAGATACGGACATGGGGATGTCAAAGGGAGAAGCTGAGAAGGGACCTGAGGAAATGGGCTGGAGCTTCCAACAGAAGGAGCTGCCCTGAAAGGCGATTACCAGAGCAAAGGTGGGGCAAGGAAGGAAAGGAGCGGCCAGGCACAGCAAGCTGTCCTCAGGCTCCCCTCGCTGCCGGTACCCAGACTGGGGTCCGAAGTGCTGCCAAGAGAGAGTCAAGGGGGATTTTGGCAGAGGGGCAACAGGAGGGTGCGAGGGATCGGACTGGGAACAGCAGCTAAAGACAGCCCGGGAGATGGAGCAGGGACAAGGGGCACGTCGGGAGGGGAGAGGGGATGAAAGGTGGCAGGTGAGGAAGAGGATTAGGGAGGCTTATGGCTTCAGCCATCTCCATCCCTCACGGTGCTGAGGAAAGCCTCTGGGCCTCTTTATTTTGAAAGAAAAACAAGCTGTTTGTAGGCGGCGTTGGTTTAGGGGGGAGTCCATCTCCGGGAACAGGGACAAAGCTACGCTGGCGAGGTGAAGGCTCTTAACAGGTTTTGCCCTGCCAGCAACTTCAGGTCAGAGAGAGCTCAAGCACTGCCCACAGATGGGCTCCCTCGGAACGAGAAATATTACAGTGCCGCGTTCACAGGCAGCGGGTGCCTGCGGGGAGGTAAGGACGATTTCCCACAGGTCTCCTGTCCCTGATCTCCTCCTTTTTTGTGCCCTCTTACTGCTTCTGCCGCAGCCCCGGTGCGGACATCCCATCTTCACTGCGTCCCAAACCCTCCATTGACATCAACGATACGAGAGGGGATGGGAGTAAGAAATCCTCCCGTTAAAAGAAAGCTCCTTGGGACAAACCATATAAGCACGTGAACATCATCACTCCTGGTGACCTTCAAACAGAAAGCAGCCCTGCTTGGCACCAGCAGGGCCATAATATCTGCATTTGAACAGTGTCCCGGCTACAGCAGCAGCTTCAAAGTAAACAGAGTTACCAGGAAACAGCAAATTCCTTCTATGCAAAGGAAGCCGAGGGGGCTGAACGTCTCAGGACAAAAGGAAAGGTGAAGACATGCCACAGGGAGGACAGGACTCCTCTGTGGACCTGTTTTCCCTCCTTGCCTTTTAAAGGTCATTCCTCGGCAGCGTTAATCCTGTGTTTGCTGGATGCTGCCTGCCCTAACAAACCAGGATGTGTTGGCAGCAACGGGAAGCGCACGGAATCTCAAGGGTGGCTCTCAAAGAGGGGTAAAAATCCAACCCCCCACACCCTGATTTCTCCAGACTCCATTTGTGCTTCAAGCCAGTGAAAGAGGAAGCAGCACCCACAGTTCTAATATGGCTCCGTGGGGACGGCTACGTCCTGCCGCGGGTGCCAGCAGGCAGGGCACCGATGCTTGGGGACCCG
>NW_009646629.1:63106-68908 GCF_000708025.1 Charadrius vociferus | reverse complement strand
GGCACAGCTTTATCACCAGCCGACAACCGACAACCTCCCTTCCCTCCACCCAGTGCCTCGTGGGCATGAACCGAACCCTGGCTCACGCGGTTTCCTTCCTGCCTGAGTTTTACACCAGGAGGAATCGGGCGTGCGCGGGCAGGAGCTGCCCAGATCACGTTTAGAGAGTCCTCCACTGCTGTCCCGCAGCCCCAGGGACGGTTTGCTGCGGCTCCAACGTCCGACTCCCGCTGCCCTCCCGCCTACGTACCGTGCTGCTGGTCGTCCCCGTGGTCACCGCCTGCTGGAAATGCGCGGCCAGCCCGGCCTTGTCTTTGCATTGCTCTTTGCACTCCAGGCACCTGAAGCAGCTGTAGTTGGTCTGCTCCGAGCTGTTGCTCAGGGGCAGGATGGGGAGGTCCTGAGCCCCGTTGGCTGCGGCCAAGGCGTCCTGAGCCACGCCGGTCACTTTGCTAGCGGGGAAGGAAGTCACCGAGACCAGGGGGGTGATGTCCGGCTGTCCGATCATTTGATCCAAAGCAATCGGCCTCATGACCAAGTGGGAGCACTGCATCACCAGCCCTTTGTCCTTGTGCTCCCGGGCGTGCAGGAGCAAACTGCACTTGTTGAAGAAGACGAGGCGTTTGGTGCAGTGGTTGCAGGTTACCTCGATGCGCATGCTTCGCCGGTCGTAGTGGCGAGCCAAGCTCTTCTCCAGGGCGAAGGAGTCCCCGCACTCCAGGCAGCGGTACCCGAAGGGAGGCAGGGTGAGACTCGCGTCGGCCGGAGGATTCAGGTTGGGTTTGTACGTTGGCAAGAGGTTTTTGCTGTTGAGGATCTTGTTAAAGGCTTCCACGAGGCTGGACTGGCTCCTGGAAATGACCGTCCCTGCGATGGTAGGGGAAGGCTTCTGTGGCTGCACCATCACAACCGTGGTGCCGTTGACTTTCTGGTTGGCCGTGGTGGTGATAGTGGTGGTCTGCGTCACGGTGCTGATGTTGGTCCTGGTGTCGGCTTTGGGCAGGGTCTGTGGCACCAGGTTGATGATGTTCTTGGCCACAGCTTTACCCGTCTTTGCCGGCAGCACCACGGATTTTTGCTGAGCCACGCTGGCAGCGATCAGCATGGCACTGCTGGCATTCTGGATGGTGGAGACGGGCAGGACGGTCCCTTTGAGCTTGGTGCCATTGCCAAGTTGTACGCTGACGATTTTTGGCCCCTCGATGGTTTTCAAGGGGCTGGAGAGCTCCATTTTCTCCTTGGGCACCTCCAGCGCGATCCCTTCCTCTTTCTCTGCTGCTGTGGAGAAGCTGGCACCCTCTAGAGAGGTCTCCTGAGAGCTCTGCTCGGACGGCCCCTTGGTGGAGCCCGGCTCTGAATCTGATGAGACCCTGGTCACTGTCCGTGTGATGCTGCCACAGGATGTTTTGATGGTTTTAATCCGCACTTTCAGGGGCCGCGAGGAATTGGAAGAAGGGGAATCATTGTTGTTGTCTTCTTCTTCCTCCTCCTCTTCCTCAGCACTGGACATACTCTGCGGACTTCCCATCGACTTCTCCAGAACTTCTTGCTCTTCCTTGAGGGTGATGTTGTCCAGCTGCTTGGGAGAAGTGGGGAGTCTGGGGCTTTGTACCACCGGAGAGGAAGGCTTGAAGAACGGCTCCCGGGGGCTGGCAGGCGAGCGTTTCACTTCAGGAAGGTTGCTGGTGCTGCTGTCGAGGTTTGGGTCAGAACCAGGCCAGGACGTGATGGGAGAATCATCTGTGGAGTAGCGAACGGTGACCGATTTCAGGTGATCCAAGGGACTGTCACCCAAGGCTGCAGCCAAACCCTTTGGGCTGGCTTCGCGGCCCACCTCCTCCGAGTCAGATTCCTCTTTCTTGATGCAGGGGATGGTAGGAGGGGACCCGTTTGCACCCCCTGCCTGGCTTGTTTCGAAGGACTGCGGGAAAGCTGGGGGCAGGTTCTCCGCGCTCTCTCCCATGGGCTCTTTGCAGTCCAGCGACGGGGTGGGAGACGGGGAGAGGGAGGGCACGGCGAGGGATTTCTCTTTCGGCTTACACTCCCGGGGTCTGTCAATCAGGTTGGCAGCGTTGTCTTCGTTGGGATCGGGGCTAAAATGGGAGAAGATATCCAGGGGTTTGGGGCCTTTTTCCTTCACCCAGCACTCCCCATTGGAGGATGCCACAGCTTCCACAGACCTGGAGGTGGGGGACCTGGGCATCTCGGTGGCCCCAAAGCCGTTCTGCAGCAAGCGGGGCCCGATGACGTGCCCATCTTTACTGCGCCCATCCAGGGCATCGAGCTGCTCGGGGCAGACGGTGTTCTTCACGATCACGCTGACAGCGGTGATGTCTGTGTGAGGAAGGACGTGGTCAGGGGGTCCCGGCTCCCCAGGGACTTGCTTGATGTGAGCGTCAGCTTCCTCGTGGCCAGAATGGATGGCCTCGTTCGTGTCAATGTCAGGAATATCGAAAGCTGCCAGAAGGTCATCGAAATCTGGAGTTTTCATGTCACCCATGGTGGGGAATATGGCAGAGTCTGCAACACAGCAAGGAGAGGAGCATTAGCACCATGACCCGAGCATGCGGACGAAGCCATCGGAGCCACGTAGCAGAGACACAAGGATGGGAACTGCCTTCTCCTGAGCCCCGCAGTAAGCACAAAATCCCCGTGCCATGTTCCCTCAGAACCCCAGCCTTGCACCCCTCGGGCAAGTCACTAATCTCGGCTTTTTTCGCCTCGTTTGTTTGCCTATCATTTTTTGATCTCCAGCCAGGACAGAAAGAAGTTCAGAAGGATCCCAGGGCCCCAGGAGAGACGTGGGAGACCACGGGACGCAGCCTGGCAAGGACAGCACTGCCCCAAGGCCAGAGCAATTCCCCATGTACGTACAAGCTGAGGAAGGGCAACAGCTCCCGGGCAGAGGGTCGGCGGGTCGCAATGAATCACCAGCCAGACGCGAGTCGGGACCAGGGAGCTGCAGAAAGAGCGAAGGCCTCGCGAGGGGAACACCCTGTCAGGGGCACCCGATACGACGCAGGAACCGTCCTTCCCCCCCTCAGCAGCAAGGCCAGCCCCACGAGGACAGGGCTCACGAGGAAGGCGTCCAGATGGTAACAAGAAGACTCAGGTAAGAGATCTTAAACACGTGGGCTGTGGAGCAAAGGATGAAGAAACGGGGGAGGCTGAGGGGAGACATGGCAACAGGTTTCAAAATATGGCTGCGGCAGAGACAAAGGGAATAATGTTCCTCCTGTGGCTGCAGGCTGGGTAAGAAATCCCAGGATTAAGCTGCAGCCAGGGGATGTGGCTTAGACAGCAGGAGAGACTCTGATTTATAAGGACAACTAGGCAAAGGATCCCGCTAGGAAGAAGGACGGGGGATGCCCCATGTGCTGGAGAGCACCTGGACGCATATCTGTCCGGGGGGAGCAGATCCACCATGAGGGGAAGGGGGGTCTCAGGGATGATATCGGGGTGCACTGCCCTCGGGTTTTCTGCTCGTAGCGTGGAGAGTGGATGGTTACTCCTAAAATCAGTCAGCAAAGGCCAAAAATAAATAAAAAAAAAAGAAGAGGAATTTTTATCTCAGAGGCTGTGAGGAGTAAACGCAAACACCCTGCAGGCCCGCGAGAGCCGGCCCTGGCAGCCGCCTCTTCCCCCAGCTCTCGGCGCTGCTGCAGACGAAGCCCACGCCGCTGGCGCCCTCGCTGCCCGCCTGCCCTCGCCCTGCCGCCCGCTGCAGCGCGGCGCGGTGGGACAGGAATCCGCTCCTCCGACAGCACACAGAGCACAGCTTACGCGTCAGGGAAACGGCCGCAGCTGACAGCCTGGTCCAACCGCCCCGAGGAGATTCACAGCCTGTCCGGCTGTCCCGGCAGTGGGGTGGCCACCGCCGTCAGCGGGAAGGACAGGCAGCAAGGCTGCTCCAGCAGCCACGGCAAAATCCATCAGCAGCAGACCAGACCCTGTGGGATGGACAAGGACGACACATGTCGTGGGTAAATCTCCTTTTTGCAAAAGGGAGGGATTCCCTCGCAGGGAGCTCAGTTCAGTTAAAACCCACCAACGCCGATGGAGAAGTTCAGCCTGCGTGGCCGGCAGCCGGGACACCAACAGCCCCCACGACCCAGTGCTGGAAGCCCTCGACCTTGCCGTGATTTATGCCAGAAATAAGTCACTGCTCTGAAATCTGCCAAACCACCGACAGGAAGAAAACCCGCAGTGTTTGTCTCAACAGGTTAGCCCGAGCATCCTCCCGGCTGGTGGCACGTTACAGGCACGTTCATCTGTCACATCTTCGGGTGGCAGCATCCATCCCTTTGTCCTACCAGTTGCTGCAGACGGGAGCGGGTCAAAGTCCCCGCAAACATGCTGCTACAATATATGTTATTTTAATAAAGATTTAATAATGTCCTCAAGTCCTGTCCACTTATTTGTGAGGAGTGGGATGGATGGATGGATGGATGGACGGACGGATGGATTCTCAGCATCTCGGTGTTGGCCAAACAGGCAGCAGCACTAACGAAGCTGGTTTCCATCTCTCTTAGCTAATCAGGGATGAACGCAGACTAGCTTTCCCCTTGCAGGAGCAGAGTCTCTTCTCAGACACATCCCTATATGAGGGATGTGTCCTTGGAGACCACAACATGTTCACCCTCACCCCTACGCAACACGGAGCAGCTGATTCAGAGTTTAGACCCTTCATCTCGCCTCGACACGATGCTCCAGCTTCCCGCTGGTCGCAGAAGGGTTTTGCTAATGGCTGCAGCCTGGCAGCACGCAGCGTCCTGGGGAGAGGGCACCACGTCCCAGGCCAGGAGAGCATTCTTTGCACGCTGGTGCTGCTCAGGGGCTTACGTCCTTGGAAGAGCTCCTCTGAGCCTCCATGGAGATCTCCATTTTGGAGACCCCGCGGTGTACGCAGAGGGCCAGACATGCTCCCATGGCAAAGAGCTCTGTCCCACACCATTATTCCTTTCCCAAACAGGAGATGGATGGAGGAAATGAGCAGAACTGGTGCCCATCATCTCCATGGCCTCAGGGAAGGAGCAGCAGCTCCCACCCAGCCTGGGTTTCCTCAGAGGCGAGCAGCAGCGATCACAGCTCCACTCCACTTGTGTCCGAAACAAAAAGTACCTACTACCTTGAGCAGACAGAAGTCTCTCAACCAGCCTTCACCCTCTCCAACACGATTACCTGGTGACAAAGCAGTGTTGGAGGCCAAAGAGAGTTCAGCAACTGCCTTGGCACTGCTCTCACACGTGGTTTGGTCTTTTTTTTGTACCTGGCAAACCCCCTTATACTCCCAATTCAGCTATTCTCAGGCTTAGCAGGCTGTAAAGACTCTGGTGGTTCTCCTGACAGACAGCTTAGTAAGGAGGCTTAGTCTAGCTTTATTTTTAACTCTCACCGTAGGTCACCCCAAGGGGATCTCCGCTGGGTGCAGCGCAGGGTCTGTGGGCCACCAATAAATCTGCTGCTTCAGAACGCCGCTGACATTTAAAATGCAAGTGGGCGACTCTCCACCTTCTGGAGAAGCATGGCGCCTCTGCCATGCCCGGGCAGCCCCGTCTGCCGACCCACAGATCCCATCACAGCACTGCGGGGGAAGAAATTAACAGGGCAAGTACTCACGAGCTCCTAAATCTCCACTAAAGCCGAAGAGGAAGATGGGATGGAAAAGGAAGCTCTAAGGGGAAGAGTAATATTTCCATCCTGCAAACGCACAAAGGATTCGACATCGGAACAAGCCACTGGGAGACAAGAAAAAGGCGACCTCGGAGGAAGGCATCCACGCCACGAAATGGAAAACCACCG
>NW_009646629.1:55373-63043 GCF_000708025.1 Charadrius vociferus | reverse complement strand
CCAAGGAAGCAAAGGCACCAGCCTCACCAGGCAGGCGGAGGAGGGGATTCTGTTAGCAACAGGATGACCATCTTTGTGGGGCTGAAACACACAGGAATAAGGTCTCAAAGAGCCCAAGTCAGATTGTGCTGCTTTATCTCTCCATAAATGTGTGAGGTCTTTAACCAAACGCCCCATTCCACTTTGGGATGAAGTCAAAATGTGCCTGCGTTTAGGGGGACAGAGACTGTCCCTACAGGAAGGCTGATAATCTAGATCCCAAAAAGAAAGATCAGTCTTTGCTCTGGTTACCACGACTGCCTGTGTGCGCCCCCAAGACCTGCTCTGCCCAGCAGGCCACTGGTCTGTGCTGCTAAACATCTCCTTCCAGCACCGGCTTTGGGGAAGCAGACCCATTTCTGGGAGATTTCAACAAGCTCACCCCGCTGTCTAAACCCAGTTTTCACCACGTGCTCCTCCAGGCAATGCAGGACTTCAGCCGCGGCCTCAGTGGAGGGAAGCCATCAGTGAGAGGACCAGAAGGTAAAGCACCAGGCTTTAAAACACTGCGGTGGGGGGAGATACTGAATGCCACGCTCCTCTTCCAGCACTGCCATCTGGTTCTTCAGCACAGGATCTCTGCGTGAGAACGGCACGACACAAGGACATTTGTTTTTCAAATGACTTTTCTAATCACCATTTAGCAGGATACAAATATTTACAGTAAAAAGGAGAGAAGCAGGTTGCTATGCTGGAAAAGATTCCCAAGAAGAAAAGAGGAGAAGCAAGGGAAATTCTCCTCTACCCAGCACGGAAGGAAATAGCGCCAGCTCTGCCCTCAGAGCGGGTTCGGGTCAGCAAGCTGAGCTGAGCCTGAAGGGGTGACGATGGATCCGTCTTCAGGCTCGATTCTGCTTTTCTCTCTGCTGGGGGATGGCTCACAAGCGACGCAGAGAAGCTGCACCTCCTGCAAGGCACGAATCCCCCGCCATACCGCCCCGAGCACAACCAGACTGGGCTACAAACACAAAGCTGCCGAGAAGAGCTTCTCTCCTGGACAGAACACGCGAGTGAACACCAGTAAGAGGGACCCTCTGCTGGGATGCCTGGGCTGAGCAGAGCCTGGAGACGCTGGCAGAGGCAGGACTGTGCGCGGCAGCCCGGCTCCGGCACAAAGAGGTCGCTCCCATCTCCGAAGCGCTGGCTTGCGTCACCTCTCGCCATTAAGGGAAGCGGAGCGCTCCGGTGCGCTCACTCCACAAAGGAGCAGCCCAGTGCTCGGCCTGGCTTATTGCTTCTGTCCGTGCTCAGGATCTGCTCTGCTGTAAACCCTCGATTCATTTTTATCAGGCTCTCCGATGGGGCAAGAACGAACCCACAGCACCCGATTTCTCTGGGCTCACAGATGGGTTTTAAATACATCCCACTGATCTTTTTTACCTGTTTCCTTCAATTACTTTCTTCCCAGCCCCTCACTAAAAAGTTTCTGGCCTTTCTTGCCTTTGAACACCCCATCTCTGTCTTGGCCAACCATGCCTTCCTTTTGTCGTATCTGCTTTTAAAAGAAAAAGTGGTTATGGATCCTGTCTCTTTTTTAAAAGCTCACAGCTTTAAGGCAGGAATGAAGTCCTTTACGAACCGTTCATCACTTCCACGCTCTCAGAGATGCTCTTCAACTGATGCCTTCCCAAGAAAGGGAGGCTCCTCCTTGCAGGAGTCCCTGCACAGGACTGATTACACGGGTATTTCTCCTTGTTTGGTGTTAACAGGAAGGTCTCCACCCCAGAAGGCTTTTTTCTGTTGTTGTTCTTAGAAATCCTGAGATCCTAAGATCCCCCAATTCAGTCCTTTCTGATGGAAGAGGAGAGTCACAGTCACCAGAGTCAGTAACTCCGATCAAAAAGGAGACAGCAGAGATGGGAAGAGCGCAGCTCCACCTCGAACTCTACCAGGCTGACATGGGGAGTTATTTTGGTAGCTCAAAACACAACTATTTTCTTAGGCAAAAGAACTATTTTTCTTCAGTGAAACAAAGCCAACGAGGGGGGAAGGGAAGGGTATTTTTAACCTTACTGGCTAAGCGGTGTTAACTGTCTTGCCTCACAGAAAAATAAGAGTTTACAACAAGCACCAGCTTCATGTGGAAACAGCTCTCTGAAGGGGCCAACGCTGTCCCACCATGCACAAGCCCTCCGCGTGCAGGCTGCCTTTGGAAGCGCGGGCAGGACCCGTCCACAGTCGTGCGGCTCAGGGCCGGTCTGATCATCCATCAGCGTGGTGGTCAGCGGTCCCCTGGCTTCACCGCTTGCGAAACTGCGGCACGGGGCAGAGAAAGAGTCAGAGATCTGAATCCATCTGTGGAAAAGATCCCCAAATCCGCTCTGGATTTGCAAAGAACAAGCTGCAGAAGAGAAGGTTGCCAAACTTGTTTGCCAGCCTGCCCTGAACATCACAGCCCTGGCTCTAAATTAGAGGCCCGCAGACTCCACGTTTGAAAGTCCCCACTCTGCGATCCTGCCTACTACCAAAAACACATCAAAGCACACGGGGCACAGGATCACCCCGAAAAACACCCCATGGAGATGGTTACCCTGATGGAAAACACAAGGTAGTGCCGTGCACCTCTGTGCCGTGTACAGACCAGGGCTCACAGCCGGCACTGCCGGCCGCCCCGCTGGGAGACGGCACACGGTGATCAAGCCACGTGCCACTCGGGAGCAGGACACGTCCCAGGATCAGCAAGGAGGCCAGCTGGGTAACCCAAATCCCTGGTCAGAGAAGGAAGCTGGCACAGGCTGCCAAGTCTGACACCACGGAGTTACCAGTGTGTCCTTTCCACCCCAAAGATCCCCCTTCTACCCCAACCAAGCTGCCGACCCAGCCGCCTGGTGCCCCCCAAGGTTACACAGGGTTTTGAACTGAAATCATCAACGCTATGCTAAAACCAGCCCTTCCTCCGGCAAAGCGCAAGGCTGGAGAGATGGGGCTAGAGTTGAAAAGCGGGGCAGCCACAGCCCGTTATTTGCATAATGAATACACACACACACAGACACACACAAAAACCCTAGCAAAAGCAAATCACACCAATAGTCACCCGGCTTTCAGTTTCAGGCAGAAGGAGATAGTTTCGCGTTAGTCTGCTGTTCACAAAACCATCCCCAGCATCCAGCGCGGCTGCCCGGGCTCTGGCTGCACAGGGAGCATATGGCTCTCTCCCAGCTTTGCTCCAGGTCAGTTGTGTCACCACTGTCCGATCCTGCACGGGACATAAACTGGGTGCGGGGACTACAGTCAGCAGCCCAGCACGCTTATTAAACAAGCGCAGGTACCTGGGATGTAACGGTGTCTGGCTGAGACGCGGCGGGGACGTGTTTTAGCCGGTCCCCGGCAGGAAGAGGAAGCAGTTCTGATAACTGTCTGCTGCACGGTTCAGGTTTCTGCCTGTCAGGAGAGCAGGAGGCTGGGCAAGAGGCAGGTCTTGGGTTGCTGCCCTCCACGGCACAGCAAAGACAAGGGAAATCCACAAGCGTTGGAAGAACAACCACGAGGAAGAGGAGATTCCACTTTCCAGGTGTGAGTCCGCAGACACGCAGCTCTGAGTCTGGAGGCACCCAAGCATCTCCCTACCAGATCCCACAGTGCAAGAGCCAGGCTGTTTCCCCCAGCAGATGACCCCCCAGCAGAGCAAGGCCCAGACAAACCAAAGCCGAGCTCCTGTTAGCGAGGCAGAAAAGCTGACCTGGGGCTTACGCCGACCCCAGATCCATTGCAGCACCGCCGAGACGCAGACCCTGAATCGGTCCAGTTGCGGGGAACCACTGCAAGCCCCCCAGAAGTTAACGAGGCTCAGAGCTGAAATAACAAGACAATGAGTAACTGCTGAAACACAACTGTTATTTTTATGGCTCATTTGCTTATTCAGTCTACCACAAAAAGATAAAATGTTGTTAAAAATCTCCTCTCCAGCAGCCAAGCCTCCCTTGAAAGAAAAGCATATTTGTTCATTAGGAGGGGTTTGCCCAGCTCACTGTTTCAGAAGGATGCCGACACCAAAGTTGGCCACAGCACACGTGGAGATGACGCTGCTCTCCTTTGCCCAGACTCCTCCTGCTTAAAACCCCCAAAACATGCCAGTTCCGCTCGTGCCATCAGCTCAAACAACTCCTCACCCACCGCCGCCCCACGTCCTCCTCCGTACACCAAATCAGAGGCAATTCTCCATCTCCACACCACGTTCCTGTGCTGGTCCCATACTGAGTCGTGCTAAAACATATTTGAAGGATCCCACATCGCAAACCACCCGGCTGTGCCCACCACGCACAATGCTTAAATGCTTAAAAATGCTTAAGAACAGCCCTTAAAATGCTCACATGGTTTTTTGAGATCCGCTTCCCGACTGGAGCCTGCGCCAGCCAGCCCTCGCCAGCGAGGGGCTCCGAAATGCCGCTCAGCCCTGGCTTTGGCAGGGGCACGGAGGACCGCGCGCTCGCCCACAACGCCAGGAGCACCCGAAGTGCTTCCCACGGCACATTTTTGGCACGGGATGGGCAGAAGCACCAACCGGGCCCCCCGGCCGCCTGCCACCGAGTGTTGCCCACCGGCTGCTCCAGACCAACCGGAGCAGTTCAGACAAAAGAGGCCGAACGCTGGGACTATTTCAAGGGCTTGCTATTTTTAAAAGCTGCTTTTCCTGTTTCCCTTCCTGACCCTCGCGAGGACTTGCTGCCCGCCAGCAAGTTTGCACCAAAACAAAATGAAAAATCACCATCCAAAACCCAACTCTGGAACAAAGTTAAGGTGGGTTTAGCCCCCCGCCCCGTGCCGCCCTCCCGCATACAGAGGCGCGGGGGGTCTGCCGCCCTGCCTGCCGCCCTGCCTGCCGCCCTGCCTGCCGCCGCCGCGTGTCCCCGTGCCGCTGCTCCCAGGCCTCCAGCCCGTGGCCTCCCTCGGGCCGCCAGCGCCCAGGGAGCCCTGGAGAAAAACAAACCTCCGCCGCCGGTATCTGCAAAACACAAAATAATAAGGACAGGCTCTCCTGGCTGGCAGGGAGCCGAGCGGATCGCTGCCTCTCTTGTCCTCCCGGGGCTCTCGGAGCTATTTTAAAACTGATCCCTCGCTAAAAAGCCCCAGCCTTTGTGCAGAGGAGACGTCACCGCGGAGAACAACTGTTTTTAATGAGCCAAACAAGCGCTGGGTGCTGTACAATCTCACTCCCCGGCAGAGACCTCGCAGACAATCTTCAGAGGACCTTGAGGGGGGGGAGGACAGGGGGCAAATTCCCCGAGCAACAAACTCCTAGCACCTGGCGCAGCTTTTCTCCATTTCAGTGCCTCCCTTCACCCTCCAAATCCCCCCCAGCCCCTGTTACTGGCAACTGGTGGAGAGGAGGACAGAACAGCCCACAGTAGCCCCACTCTCAGCCACTTGTGCAGCAGCCAGCATTCATCTGTTCCCCTTCCCTTCTTTCCAGGGCAGCTCCTCCTGCCGCCGCGCTCCCACGAAAAACACACGGTAATGGTTGCTGCGTCTCGCAGCTGGTGCCGGGGAGGGACGGGATCAGCAGTGTCTGCCCCGGCATGGAGAAAGCCGTGGCGCAGCAGCCTTGCCTTGCTGTGCCTTCCCCGCAGCCCTGCAACTCGTCAAAGAAAGCAGAGCCGGGAGCAGAGCCCAGAGCGGTGCAGAGCCACTGCCCGGATTTCGTGGTTGAGAGATTGTGCGAGATAAATGCACAGCTTTCCTTTGTTTTGGGACTAGAAGCGTAGCTTTGACAAGTTTTGCACAAGTTGGTACAGGCAGCCGTGGCTTTGTAGTAGCAAGCCACTTTAAAATGAGTGGGTTTTGTTTAGATGGTTTAATTTAAGTTTCTCGCTGCACACAGTGCCCTGCTCCCAACAGGGTATCTGCGAAAAGGAAAGTTTCCTGGAAGCAGCCAGCCAGAGCTCCTTCCCCCAACAAGAACCCGAAACCAACCTGATATTTTTCAAGTGACACAGAACAGTGTCGTTCTACTGCCCAAATTGAGGCCAAAAAGTAAACAAGATTTCAGAGATGAAAGGATTTTAAGAGATATTATTAGTCTGACAGCAAGGAATCACCTGGAAGGATTGCTTGCTCGGAAAACACGGGCTGTGCTGCTGTGAACCCAGCGGAAAACCATACGCTGACCCTGCAAGAGGACTTTGTTTTTCTCTCCATCTCCAATCAGCACTTCCCTCTGAAGCGAGATCTGGCATACAGGTAACGTCCTAACGAGCTCACACTCTTGACAAAGTTGGGTTTTAGCCCCTGCTCCCCATTACACGTGAGGAAACTGAGGCACAGGGTGATGTGAACGCCACACCAACGAGCCGGACCAGCACCTGTCCCAGGACCATCTCCCACCACATCAGGACTCATTCTGCCGCCGATGGATCCCACCCCGCCAAAACCCTGTACCTGTTGGGGCTACATCCTTCCCCTCTCCGCTTTCTTCGCTTCTGCGTAGGCCCCTCCCGGGCCGGCTGCTCTGGGAACCACCTTCTGGTGTCTAGCACCGCGCCAGACAGATTCTCCAACTTCAACGGTCGTTAGCCGCCCCTCACTACTTTCCAGAACTATAATTAGTTTTGCTAATAGAAAAGGCAGAAGGGATTCAGCCAAGCTTCGGAAGAGACAACACAGGTCAGAAGAAAAACAAAGGTTAACATTAAGAATCGCTCTTGCACATTAAAAGTCTTTATTTAATTCTATGTCCATGGATCCAAAATTAAAATCCGTGGACCCACAGACATGGAATTAAACCTCCCACACCCCCTTTTCTCCTCTTTATCAGAGGAAATATGACCTCCCCGATTTCGGAATGAAGGAAGCAGGCAGAGGAGAAGCACCAAGGGCAGCAAAGGGATGTGGGGAACAGCCCCTGCAGGGAACCGGCACCCCCGCAGAGCCTTAACGGGGTTTCTGCACCCGGCAGCCCCTGCTCGTGCCCGTCCCCTCGCACTTGTCCCGCGCTCCTCCGCGACCCCAACTGCTTTTCCATCCCTTCGCATGCAGCATCCGCCCCTCGAGCGATTCGCACAGTCCCCCCGCCATCACCCCAGTGACACGCCCCTGCTCCCACTGGCATCCACTTGCTCCGTCACCGTCGCCCAAACCCACACAGCCCATTTCCAAATCACAGCACCCAACCCTTTGCCAGCACACGACATTTCTCTCTCTGCCTCCTGATCTCCTAAGAATTTGCTTATCTAGCAAGCCTTTAGCGGCACAGTTTGCAAACGCCGTCCCCATTGCGTTTCCGGAGAGGCAGCCGCTGTGCCAGGGACCCGAGCCCGGTACTGACCTGATGGGAAGGAGCTTCTGGATGGAGCGGAGAGGGAGAAAAAGAGAAAAAAAGGGGGGGAAGGGACAGAGAGTGGTCTCAGGTTTCACGTGTAGGAGAGGGGGAAAATGATAGAAAGGCAGGCTGGTTAAACAAGAACCAGCAACACGTCCGACTCCCAGCATGACATCATGAGGTCAGGGCTCAGCGGGGACGGCTGCAGTGGGAGGGGAGGTTCAGAGGGAAAAAAACAGAGAAATAAATAAATTAACCCGGCACCAAACCCCTCCGCGTCCCTGGCACTTCGGGAGGGCGGCTCTGGGTACGGCGGTGGTCTAACGGCAACGGCTGGTGGCGATGGGAGCCGGAGGGGTCCCTCCCCGCCGCCTTG
>NW_009646629.1:47583-55291 GCF_000708025.1 Charadrius vociferus | reverse complement strand
ACAAAACAGGTTTCCCAGCCTGCCCGGCAGCGTTCGCATCCTCCCCTCCACCCGAAACCCAAAGCAAAAATCCTCCATATTCCTGGAGAGGCTCTTCCCTATCTCCAGGTGCTCCCTGGCCCTTTCCAGGGAGCTCCGGGACAGAGAGGGGTCTGCACTCACTGAAGCCGCAGCCCCTGCGGTCCCCTGAAGTTGGACGGACAGGGATCCACCACGCCAGGGAAAAGGGAGCGAGAATCACCATGCTTCACCGTTTGTAAGGTCGGGGCAGCCCAAGGACACTGTGGGGCTTTGAAACACACTAAGAATCTCACAGGCAAGATGTTAGAGAGGGAAAATACGTGCCGGGGGAGCAGAGACCACCCCTCCAGCCCCTCTGAAGGACAGCTGCCCTCCAGCAAGGCAAAAGGTGCGGGGTCTCTGCTTTTAGGGTTCTTCAAGATCTCGCAAAGGGGGAAAGGTCCAAGTCAAACCCCAGAAGCACCCAGAGGCCTGAGCTGACCCGTACCCCCTTACTTCACCTTAACGGGGCCGTTGAAACTTCAACAGCTCAGTTAGAAGCAGCCATCGAGGAGGTAAGCTCATGACAAAGCAAGGCAGCATCTGGGGAGTTTCATAAGCCCTCATCTCCGTGCCAAATCCCCCAAGCTCCTCCTGCTCCGAGCGAAACACACACACAAGATCTGATGTTCCCAGCTTTGGGAGCTCAGTTTCCCTTTTTCCAGCAGGGAAGCTGCCGTCTGCAGCCTGACGTCCACTTGGACCTAAGGAGAAACCCTCTGATGGGTGCCAGGCTCAAAGCACACGGGACACAAACACCTGAGGGAGGTCTCAAGACCAGTTGTCCCCAGTTTAGAAACCCAGAGCTAACCGAAGCCGCTCAACAGCGCAAGCAGCAGAGCAGGAACAGGCGCTCCAGGTCCATCCATGTCAGCCCTTCCCTTCACCTGGCCGGCAGCACGGAGGCAACAGCAGATCCTGCCGCATCGCAGAGAGGTGCGAGGCCCGTCCCTTGCTCGGCAGCAAACTTCCATCTCATTTCTCACACAATCCGGGCCGCTCTCCTGCCCAGCACAGCCTCCACCTGCCACATCCAACTCTTTCTTCAGCTGTTTTCCAGGGTTATTGCTAGCCAACAGTATCGTTTTCTCCCAAATGCCCAGCTCCGCTTGATTTACCGAGAGCGTGGGGGAGAGACATTTGCTTCAGGCTTTCCAAAAAAGAGCTCGCACCTCCTGGTTCAGACCAAACAAGGAAAGGATCACCCCCAAAAGAAACATTTTTAGCACACGCTTAGAAGGGGAAAAGATGCTGGAGGAGCAGCTAGCGGGGGCTTGAGCAATTGCGGCCTCGGCGCAGCAAGGTATAAAATGCTTCCAGTACAAAATCCAGGCGCTCGGCGGCTCCGGGAACAAAGTCTGCACCGAGGAACACCCTCCTGCTCGGTGCGCGACGGCCGCCCCCTCCCTGGGGTCTCGTCTCCCCCCATGTTAAGCAGCAAATAACACTGGGCAGGGCTTATCTGCTCTCAAGGCACGGGCACCCGGTGCTCCCACACGGACGTGCCCCTGGCAGCCGTGTGGCCCCCGCACAGGCTTTGGGGTCAGGGGGTGTTTTGGGATGCCCAGAGCGGCTGTCGCAGCCCCCCTGTGTGTTTCCAGCCGCACAGGCTGGACCCAAAAGCAGCCGTGGCTGCGGGATTTAAGGGGAAAAAAAAAAGAGACAACGATGCCGTGATCCTGGCAGAGTTTGCTCCAGCACTTCAGGCTTTTTTTTTTTTTTTTTTTTGCTGTTTATTGAACGTGAATGTGCGTGGATACCCACAATAACAGCAAACAAACGCTGGTGCCGAAACGGCTCCTGGGGGTGATGATCTGATGACCTGCTCTGCACGGAGCAGCTCGCGGCCACGCTTCCTGGCATGTCCCATCTCAAGACCAAGGGGACAAAAGGAGTGGCGCGATTCAATCAGGATTTGATGTCAATCGATCCCAGCACACCTGGACATATATATTCCCAGCAGCTGTTACCAAGGTGGGAAAGAACAGCCCAGCAGTACTGGTTTTGAGGGAAGCAGCCAGGCAGGTATTGCAGCCTCCAAACACGAGCATGGGCTCTGCTTGGACAGAGCCCCGCTGGGGATTCGCTTCCAGCCCGTTCCCTCCAACACCTCCCGCTGCACAAATTCAGCTTCTGCTGGAATCAAACACTCCCTCGGCACGGGGGCTGCTCTGAGAGACTCTTCTCCTCCTGGCCCGGTCCTCCATTTCCAGTGAGCTGAGGGCATGGTACCTTCCCGGGCTCGGCTGCTCTCCCCCTCTCCGATCACACCCTTCCGAGCCCTGAGCCCTCCTGCGTGGATGGTTTCAGCGGGGTCCGCTGTGGCAGATCCCCCCTCTCCTGCCAAGGTCTTGGGTGCTGAGCCTGCTCTGCCGCAGCAGCTGGTGGATAACCAGCGTGCTCTCAGAGAGCGGCGCGGACAGAAACCCCAACAGACCTGGCTCATCCCGCATCCAGAGGCTTTTGCGGCACGGCCCCGAATGACAGACAGGGAGAAGGGGCACGGTGGGATACTTGGCAGCTCTCGCCAAGCCTGGCTATCTGTTCACCGACAGACAGAGAGAGAACGGTCACTTTAAGGCACTCCAAGAGTTTAATCATTAATTTTTCCCAATGAAATCTACTGCCTCTCGGGGAGGCAAGCTGCCTTGCCCCAAGCTGAGTGTGCGCCCTGCTGCTGACATGCCTTGGGAAGGACTCCCTCTGTGTCGATCTGTCCTTCCTTCCTTCCCCCTTTCCTTTTTAATTCGCTTCTAGCACATGAAAAGGCTCTCTGGGGGTACCAGGTAGAAAATAATACTCTGCCAGGGCGCTCGATGGGCCATTTGAAACCCTCGGCATTGTTTTCCCTGCTCCAGGCGGCAGCAGGGGATTAAAACTTCAGCCATTATGCGCATGTTTTGTGCTCCATTGTGCTCCGCTCAGCCGTCCCTCAGCATTAACATCTAAACAGGTCGCACAGTCCAGCCCAGAGCGGGGTCTGGGCATCTCCCCAGCGCCGCAGCTTCGCCAAGACCTGCTGTCCCATCCTCCCGCACGCCCAACCACCGGACCCTGCACCAGAGCTGAGCGAGCTGGACGTTTGCGCAGGTCAAGCAGGAACGGAGGAGAAACGCAGGGCACTGGCAGCGGTTTTCTGACGGTCCATGGCAATCCCATCGCCTGCGGTTCTCCCGTGTGGTGTGGCAAAGCCGTCTCTGCCAGCCAGGAGTATGGCAACAGCGGGATCCCTTCCCGAGGGGATCAGGCAGACCCTTCTCACCCTTGTTCTGGAATAAGCACGTCCACGATTACTGCAGCTCACTGCAGCACCCTTTGCAGAAAAACCCCAAAACCAAGGGCTGCAAACGCCTTGGCTGAACCAGCGGGCGAGCTGCGTGCCTGCACAAGCCGGCCAGCACTGTTTCAGTTCAGCTCGAGGAGGAGGAGGAGCGCCGCTTGAAAACCCTTTCCTGGCTCCATTTCCTACAGGAGAGCGAGCGGGCAGAGAGCTGGCGACAGCGCAAGGCCCAGCCTTTGCACGGGAGTTGCGCTGAGTCGGTAAGCCGGTGCGGCAAAGCACGCCGGCCCTGTCCGCCAGCACGGCGACGCAAACACGCCTCGCTCGGCTGCCCCCGACCGCATCAACGAGGAGAAATTATCCCCCAACAGAACTAGCCGCGACGATGCGAACGGCGTGGCAAATCCCAGCCTCCAAACCTGGAGCCGAGGCCGTCCCTGTGCCCGAACCCAGCCCAGGCACACCGAGAGGTTTTGCTGGCAGAACTCGCTCGGCGTGGGGTAGAAACCGTGGGAGGGGGAGCAAAGAGCAGGAAAATCCTACTCCAGACCAACAAACAAGGCCAGCAACTGCAAAAAACAAAAAACAACAAACCCAAAACAAAGGAGTTTTTCTGCGTTAGCACGACTTATTTCAGTCAGGCAGTATATATTTATTTCTATAAATAAATGATATAAGCTGTATCTGTGCAAAAGGGCTCGCCGGCTACGAACAAGGCGCCTGTGTTCCCAGAGCATCCGACGCAACCCAGCCCCATTCTGCTGGGGGAGGCCCAGCAGCGCTATTTCCCCCTCCTTTTTAAACACTGCCTCCCATTTCCCGCACACCAATCATCCCTGCTTTACAATCTAATAAGGAAGAAAATATTTCTTTTCCTCATCAAAAAACTCCCCCTTGCAGCATCCCCAGCTGCAGTCTGCCCACTACCTCCCATTTCAAGGAGGCGTGAAGTATGGAGGCTGAATTATTTGCTGGAGGATGGCCGTCAGTAGCTCTTGGGTTTAATCCTGTACAGACGTCCCCGGAAAAGAAAAAGAAACCACCACGTTATTCTCCGCAGCACGGCAACCCTCCCAAACAAGGGAGCAGCATGCGTCAGCCCAGGCTGCCCCATCCTTTCAAGCATCGTCTCCAAAAGCTCTGGGCAGAGGTTGGAGCTCCTCAGCGCCGCAGAGCTGAGCAAGACGGCCCCGGCTCACGCGAAGGGAAGGAAACAGCCTCCGTGCCGCTTTCAGTCTGAAGATGCTTGCCGCGAAGAGTTTGAACACAGATTTATGATTGCTGTAATTAAAGTAAATAAAAAATGTGCTCCCTTTATTCTGCATGCTTGCCCCATCCATCTAAGGTGGCTTCTTGGGGACCCCTCCCTGCTGTTTGGATCGCAAGTGGCAAGAACAAAACGACCCCAAATCTCCCTCCCACGCAAAGATAAACAGGAGAGAATAACATCTACACGGAAATAAACAGAAAGGGCTGGTGCCAAACCCAGAACCAGCAAGTATCAGCACTGAAACATCGTTTTTATCTTTCAATGGGTTTTGCGAGTCAGTGAGTCTTTAAAAGCAAAGAGGCGAATCTAAAATCAGCGGTGAAGGGAGGGGGGAGGAGATGGTCTCTCACCAACACGCAGCAAACACACAGATTCCCCCTGCCAGGATATGAATAGCTACCTCGCAGATTTCATTGAATTCAAGCAAAAAAAAAGCAAAAAAAAGATGCTTCATCAGGGAACGGAGCAGGAAACTCAGTTCTTCCCCGTCCCCCCATCCCCGCAATGGGGTGCAAACCCACGCAGAGGAGCCCGGCAGCCCGGTCCTGAGCTCCCATCCCGGCGCAGAGCACAGCTGCC
Organism: Charadrius vociferus; assembly: GCF_000708025.1. NCBI lineage: Eukaryota > Metazoa > Chordata > Aves > Charadriiformes > Charadriidae > Charadrius > Charadrius vociferus. Next base: position 50,102 of record NW_009646629.1, on the reverse strand, counting down.
ACGCAGAGACGACACATCCTGACCGGAGGCTGGTTGGGGATTAAATTCCCATACGTTTAACAGAATTAAGTCTCTACCATCTGCTAACTTCTGGAGATATCAAAACAAACAAGTGGTGGACGAGATCCAGAAATCCCGACAATTTGGCCGGCCTGAAAAATTAAGTTTTTAAACACTGGCAGGCATTTTTGCAGCCATGATCGGCATAAAGTGGCCTCAATGTCATCGCGGGGAGGTTTTTGTTCCCAGATTTACCAGTATGACCAGGATCCACACTGGTGTACACAGACAAGGGCTTGGTGATTCCAGGCAGACATTTCACGGAAGAATGACCAGGATCTCCCCAGGCTTTCAACCTAACGACGCTCCCCTCACCTTCGACCGTTTCCAAGTCGTGATGAGCAGTTACCACTTATCTCCATCCCGGCGGGTTTCGTGCTATTTCATCACTTTGGGTTTTACAATGTAAAGTTTCTAAACTCAGCCAGGACACCCCGTTTATTCTAGCGGTATAAACAGAAAATCTGCCACGTAAGATGCCAAAAGGAAGGGAACACCGAGTTCCCTCGCTCCCATCGCATGCTACAACGGCCCCACGCCATAACTGCTCGCTTGCTATTAGTCTGTTATTATTTTTATAGCACCCAGATGTGTGCTTAGGTACTTGATGGTACAAATAAATTAAAGCCCTAGAAAATACCTTGCAGGGAGCAATCACACATTAGCAGAAGGAGGGATTAGACCCAGGAGAAACTAATCGGGGCGGAATAGACCCAGAAAACTAGAGACAAACGCAATTCCTGCAAGATGATGAGAGCTTCAGACGCTGTTGGTACTCCTGGTCATCGCAGGAGATCCTGAGCTACCTCCACAGTGGCACCACCTCTCCAACAGCCGCAGCCATACATTTCTGCACGGTCCCACTGGTTTAGAGTGGTCCCTATGGGGAATCGGGGCCCCCTCGCACAGACCAGGCTGCAGGATTAACACCAGGAGTAAAAGCTGGCAGAACTCACCGATCCTCCTGCAACTCCTGACAAGGAAAACTCAGGGGAAGAGAGTCTTTGGGAAGCACCTCCGTCAGTCCTCCCGCCTCTGCTCATGCCAGCACGGCCACATGTGGGGTGACGCATTTTTTTTCCTCCTCAGACACACTAAAAATACATCCTTTGAGGCAGCTGTTTCCACAAACAAGGCTCAATTCCTAATGCACTGTTAAAACCTACGTATGGAGGCTATCAAACTCCCCTACTCACCTTCTAGGGGAGTCTCTTTGAATTAAACTAATTGTGGGAAGATAATCACAGCCCCTAAGGGCTGCCCGTTACCCAAGCACAGGCAGACACCAGCAGTGACAAATTAAGGGACTTTACAGGGGCAGAGCCTGAGAAACAGGAGAATTGGGAAAAGAATCTGGGTTTGAAAGAAAACAACACATTGTTACTACCAACCCACTCTCCCTCTCACAAACCAAAATGCGCGAGGCTCTTAAGGAAGTGGCTGAGACCCAAAAGAAATAGCCTCACTGAAATGCTCTACTTCCCTGCAGAAGGTCTGCTCCCTGCCCCTTGGCCGCCTCCTCCTTCCCAGGACTTCAGAAAACACCCCCAGCCCAGGGCAAGCTCACTGCCCACAGTCCCAAAGCGAGCCAGCATCCCTCAAACCTCACTGGGCACCTCAAGAATTGACAGCAAGAACCTGCCGTTAGTCTTTGCTATTCCCAGTTTGTTCACTGTGGGAAGTCAGAGCAGACCTACAGCCCGATTCAGGATGGTGCCCACCTCTCCATGAGCCTTCTACATCTGGAACCACACCGGGCCCTCCTAGAGAGCTTCTCCATTCCTCCCAACCATCTCCAAAGAGGCAGACTGCTGTTACAGGACCAGAAAACACACAGGCTGCATTACCGAGGCTGCAACAGGATCCTCTCCACACCTCCCGTGTTCTCTTTCCCCACCAAAACCAGCATAATAGCGAGATTCCCTCCTCCCTAAACCATTTGGCAGCCGCAGCACTGTTCTTCCCAGGACGCTGGGGTGTGATAAGAGACCCACACGCCCCGTTCTCAAACACCATCCTCGGGACAGCGGTACCTAGAGAAGCCAGAGAGGATCTAGACAGCCCAAAGCCCAACCGGCTTCTTATTCACACAGCCACTCCTCAAAAACTGGAGGAGCAAGAAAACCCCCCTGGGAACTGGGGCCCCAAAACAAGATACCACCTTAACAGCAAGAGATATTACAGCTGAAGAAGTGGGGGGACCCCTGCCAGCCCCTCTGTGAGCCCTGTGCTGGAGGGGGAAGGCTGCCTGTCCCCCCCTCAGTCCCCCCAGGGCAGGGAGGAGGAAGGAGCTCAGTCCCAGGAGCTCTGCAAGGGAATGACAACAGTCCCAAATCCCAGAGATGAAGAGAGGAAGGGGACCAGGCCCACCCAGGAGCTGTGGGGGCACATGAACAGCCCCCCCAGCTGGAGAGGAGCTATGGGAGGTCTCACCCTGCCCCCAACTATGGGGAAGGGGG
>NW_009646629.1:39171-45808 GCF_000708025.1 Charadrius vociferus | reverse complement strand
ACTCTGCTGCCCATCAATGCCCAAGGCCCACCCCTTCCGGCCTCACCGTAAACATCCTGCAGGAACTGGGCACGCTGGGAGGTGCCACGGGGGGCGGGGCTTGGGCTGTCAGGCCCCGCCCCCATACACGTGTGCAGGGGGGAAACAGGGGAGACCCGGGGTCCAGTTCCCCCAGTACAGGGGATTCCAGGGGCCCAGTCCCTTCCAGTACCGGGGAGACCCAGGACAGGGGAGTGCCAGGGCCCAGTCCCCCCAGTGCAGGGGGAAGCAGAGGCCCTCCAGGAGGGGTGGGGGCTGCCCCCACCAAGCTGAGACCCAGGGAGGCGGCAGGACAGAGACCCCCGTGGAAAGCCTTTATTGCCGTGTTACAGCACAACCCCCGCCCTGGGCGCTGCTCCGCACTGGCACCGGCACTGGCCCGGCGGGCGGGCGACTCACCCCCACGGGCGGGCGAGCCCCGGCCCAGCGCCCCCATTTCTTCTCCTCCTCTTTTTTGTCCTTGCTCTCCTTGGAGGCCTGCGAGGCCAGTGAGCCCATGGCGTTGCGGATGGCCTCGTTGTTGGGGTCCACGCCTGGCAGGTTCTCCAGCACGCTCTGCAGGAACTCGGGGTCCTGCATCACATCATAGTCGTCTTCCTCCTGCAGGAACAGGGAGAGGAGTTGGGGACAGGCTGGAACCCCATCTTCCTCCCACAGGCAGAGGGGACAGGGAGGGGACAGGAGGACAAAACCTCACCTTAGCAGGTTCGGAGGTATCCATGGCTGTGCTGCTGTCCACTTCGGCCGCCTCCGCCTGGGCAAACTCTGTTGGAGGAGAGGGACAGCTGAGGACAGAGGATTAACACACCCACGGGAGCGATGCATGCACCCACCCCTCCAGTTTGGGGAGATCTGGACCCTGCCCAGGTGACAAACCCCACTGTGGGGCACGTCGGGCTGTAGAGGCTGCGGGTTCCAGTCCCAGAGGCAGAGAGCTGCCTCCTTGGCTTTCCCTTTGGGAACAGGCCGAGAGCCGCTCGCAGGCACTTACCCGCTCCCTGCAGCGACATCTGCATGGCGTAGGCAATCTGCTCCTCCTCTGTCATGCTGCTGAGGTCGGGCAGCCCAGCCCGGCCAAACTCCTGCTGAGTTATCGTCATCTTCAGCAGAGCATCGTCCGAATCTGCGCAGACAAAACCCACACTCAGAAACCAGCAATGGAGCCACCCGCGATCCCCGACCCCTCGCACACACGCGGCCTCACTGGGGAAGGGGAGCAGAGCAGAGCTGCTCTCCATGGCGTTCAAGACAGAAGCAGGTCCACCTCTGTCTGGGAGTTTCAGGCGAAGCAGAGGTCGCTCCCCAGCACGCTGCAGTTAAACTGCCTCCCTCCAACATTCCGGGGCAGAAACGGCCTCTTGCCTTGCACCCCAACAGCTCTGGCAATGGCCGCGCTGCGCAGGATGCCACCATGAACAAGAGACGGGCAGCCTCACAGCAATGAATGCTGCCACAGGAGCCCACACGCTGGCCAGACACCCTCCCCGGGGACCGTCCTGCCTGTCCCTGCCTGCTTGGATCCCTGCCCAGCTCCTTACCATCCCCACCAGTGGCTGCGATCCCAGCCTCAGCCGCAGAGGCGGCCGCAGCCCTCCTGGCCTCCTCCTCTTGCCGCTGCCTCTGCTCCTCCATGGAGACACGCAGAGCCTGCGGAGACGGGGACAGGCTTGGAGCTGAGCAAGGCAGAGCTCAGACAGACAGAGCTCGACACCTGCAGCTGCCCTCCACCTCCCCCTCGCTCACCAGAGCCAGCTCCGGGTCCGCGCTGGGGTCCACGCCGAACTCGAAGTCACTGGCGCCGAGGCCCAGCATGGCACCTCCCTCCCCGGCCAGGATGGGGGAGCTGATGAGGGCATCAGCCAGGCTGGGCCCCGGCGGCACTGTCACCAGGTGGGAGCCGGTGCCATCCTTGCCATTTAAGGTGTTAATGAAGGCAGTCAGCTTGTCCGTGTTGGCTTCCTAGGGCCAAAGAGAAAGGCCGGGACTAGAGCTTCGCCTGGCACCTCAACTCTGCGAGAAGGACAGCCGGCTGCTTCACGCACCCAGTGTCTCTCCGCGCTATGTGGGAGCCAAGAGCTCCGCTGTTTCCATCAGGACGGAAAGCATTTAACGACACCTGCAGTGAAATGGGAGAGGTGTCTTCCCAAAGGGAAACGTTACTCTCCACATTAGCATTTTTACTGGGGCAGCTGCTGAGGCTCAGGGAACCGTTTGTATCCTCACGTGCCCGAGTAACGGCTCTGGGCTGGAAAGGATACAAAATCCTGGCTTGGATTTTATGCCAGAAACACGGCAGGAGTCTCACCTCTTCTCCAAAATTGATGATATCAACGTTGACTTTCTCTTTCTTAAGACGCTTTGCCAGTTTCACCAGCTGCAATGAGGAGACACCGCGGCATTAGCTTGGATTTCAGCTCTTACCCATGCTCAGCTCATCAGAGACCAGACAACAGCGCTCAGGATTCAATCCTGGAGGCACAGAACCCAAAATTGGCTTCCCAGTTTCAAGCCCTCCCAGCAGGAAAGCGCTGGGAGGTATTTCACCTCTCTGTGTGGGACAGGCACTACCGCACAGTGCCCGAGGTGGCCCAAGTGCGGGAGCTGTTCCTGCCAAAGCAAGTAACCATCCCCATCGATGGGGACAGCAAGCGCCTGGGACAGGCAGCATCTCCTCACGTTTCTGACCTGTTCTTTTAAAGAGACCCGGAACATCTGGATTAACTCCACTTGCGTTATTTTAAGTACCAATAGAACAGCATCTTCCAAAGGCTGAGAGCATTATTTCTGCTCAGGGACAGAGATTTCCTCACCCAGCTCCTCAGGCAAAAAGCCCAAAGTGGTTTAGGTCAGAGTTATGAGGCACGGGACATGGCACAAGCTCCCTCTGGAGCCACCTGAACCAGGGGAGGAAAGCAATCCTACACAAAACAGCGGGAGATCTGGATCTCTGTCCTGGGCTCAGGCCTGGCTGTGCCCAGGGATTCCATCTTCTCTCTCCCTCCCAAGAATCGCTCTGCTCAAGCGGCTCTGTCAAGCAGCCTCCTCGCGGGGGTATAAAGCCTTGCTTGCAATTCAGAGCAGGGAACAAACGATAAACCCGATTTATAGCTCAAAGCAGAGCACAAAGCTGACCCAACATTTTTTCCTTTGACTGGTCATTACTCACGTCTTTCTCATTATCTTCTACAGGGCTCCCAACGAAGGCGATGATTCGCATCTTGTGGTTCTTGCCTTGGCGATGTTTCAAAGCCAGCTGCAAGAGAGAATTCATATTGTACTTAAGGAACAATTCTCAGGACACAGGGGTGGCCAGCAGTCAGCACTGATACTTTTCCCATTACGCAGGAAAATTTAGGCTGTCAGGAGAGACTTTCCAGCAGCAAGTTTCATCAAACTGTCTACAAGCAGGCAGGTCTTGAGGGCCTCCTGTGAGCTGGCCGTTGTGACTCTGCTGGGAGCAGTTTGGTGGCAGAGAGACAGTCTGGGACAGAGCAAGGAAACAGGACAAAAGGGCGGCTACATCCTGGGGGACACGCCTCGGCCGGGGGCTGCTCTCCGCTGCGTGGGAAGGGCTGTGCAGCTCGGCTGGACCTCTGCACAGCAGCTGCCAGGTTCCTCCGAAGCAAACCAGGACCAGACTAGCAAACTTCTGAGCTTTTATATTTGATTTCATAAAGGAGGTTTCAGCTGCATTTTGCCAAGAGTGAGACTGAGGAAAAACTGAAATTACTTGCTTGGCATTGCTCAGCCGTAGAGGCGGGAAGAGAAAAAGTTTTCCCGCATCCGAGACATCTACAGGACAGGTAACTTAACAGGACGCGCTAAGGCAAAAGGAATTACACATAAAGTTGCAGACTCGCTCGTGAGGAACCGACAAGACCACTTACGTGAGCAACTCTGATCCCTGTGCAAAAGGTAATTTTCCCTTTGGGTTGCACCGTGTGTAGCTTTGAAAGGATCCGGCCTGTGTCTGGAGTGAGCGTGGTCAACACTTCACAGTTACTGCAACACAAACACATTTACACTGCTGACCTCTTCTTTGAGAATTTCTTTGCAAAACCCCTTATTGGCTATGGGAATAAGAAATGCCCTCCCGCCTGCCCTGCGCTAAGCCTGCGTCTGCTCCAAGAGCCTGCCAGCACTTGGCTCTGTGGGTCAGTGCCTACAGGGAGCAAGACTTTTAGCCTGGTTTCCTAAAAAAACCAGAAGTAATCTGTCTGAAGGCCTGTATGTGCCTCTGTCCCCTGCCCCAGCAACCTTGAGCCCGCTGGCCAATTTTAATTGACTCTGGCTAAGAGGGAGCTCACAGGGGCACTGAAATCCTGCAAGCTTCAGGAAAACGGAGGAATGACTCTCTTGGGGCTGTCCATAAGCTGCAGCGACAGCTCAGCCCCTATTTGCCACCTTTTGGGACAGAAGGCCAGAAAAGGATGGGTCTGGCAGAGAGCCCCTGAAAGAGAAAAGCCTCCATAACATAACCTGGCATTGCAGGAGTGAGCCCAACAAGCCAGAGACCAGAGAGGAACCAGGTTTTCTCACACCAGTCCTCCCAGAAGAACTGGTCTGGTTTCAGACTGTGCTATTGGTGCCCCATTTTACATCACTCCCCTCGTCCCTTGCCCCCACACTCTCTCACAGGTCCCCTCAGCCGCTCCTCAGTGTCACCCTGAGGCCAGTTCCCCCTCGGGATGTACTTGGCTAAGGTGATGAGCCCCACGTTGTTCTCAGGGTTACTGCGGGTTTTTGAGTGGCACACGATGTTGACAGCATCTTGCTGGGCTTGCAGGCGAGTGGGTAAGAAGTCTCCGTTCCTCATGTACTCGCTATTGTCAACGCTGAAATGCAGAGAGAAGGATGTCAGCTTGTGAAACAGTTGAGTTTTATCCCCAAAATGTGCTTTTTGGGACAGCACACCTAAGGTCACACAGCTACAGACACTCAGCAGGACATGGACGTTTCCCAGGGCAGAGACATGAGGCGTCTCTAAGTTTCCCTGAGTTTTCAGGTCAGATCTGACCTTTGGGGCACAGGACAAGTGCCGTCCCAGAGCTGTAAGCTCCCGCTCCTCACTGAAGAGTAAAAGAGGTGACTGCAGCCAGACACAACCTCAGATCCACATCTCCTCGATGCCTTCCTCCATCTCCACAACAAAACCAAAAAAAAGCCAAGAGACACTACTCCATGGTAAAGCACAAAGCTCTGTGCATATCACTGCTGTTGGGTTATCATCAGGACAAAATGCAGCTTTCCCAGGGCAGGGACGGCAGGCGCTTTCCAAACACGGCTCTGCGCCGCCAGCACGGTGCCCTCCTCAAAGCGACACTGGGACAAGCTGAACCCCCAAGCCCCACAGCCCGGCTTTAACACCCTACACCCGCGGTGGGTGCCGGGGCCTCCACAAAATGCACAGCACACGGGCAACAGTGCCCCGCAGTGTCTAACGGCAGCAGCCACATCTCAACATCGCTGTAATTAAACCCCTACCCTCCACTCCATCGGCTATTAAATATAGCACAGAGCAGGCAGAAAAAGCCCTCCTCTTACACCAGCCTTCAGGAGAGTGGCCCTAGGAAGGAGGACTAGATAAACAAATGCTTCAGAGTTTATTTTGTCCCCAAATTAAGACTTCCCTGAGAACTACTCCCAGAATTCCTTAGTTTTAACACCAGGGGAAAGGATTCTTCTGAAAAAAAGCCACCCGTGACCATTTCCCTGACTGTGACTCCTCCAGCCCACACCAAATACCCCATCACAAGCTGGGGAGCGAGGAGGCACCAGCGGCCAAACTCAGGCACAAAGACACGAAGCAACCTGGCTGAGGCTTTCCAAACTGCAGCTTACTATTCACAAAGCAATAGTGAATTCCTCCCGCTCTCCAGGACAATGCAAGGAGCTGAGACACATTTTAATGCCCTTAAACATGAGTAAGCAAAGAGCCACCCAGAGAAAACATCAAGGACTTAAATATACAGTCAGCAAGTCAGGCTACGGTAGTATCTTTATCCAAACAGCTATGGGAGTATGTAGAGAGCCAAGAAAACAACAGAACCCGGGCAGATTTAATGAATTTTCTCTATCATGACCCTCTTAAACATCAAAACCAAAAGATAACAGGACTGCAGCTGCTGTGATAATAATGACACATCAAAGTTCACCTCTGCTTCCAGCTCTGGCTTCATTTGGCACCCAGGGACAAAACCCTCTCACCTCAACACCGATGCTGAGCAACAGTAACAGAGGACTGCCCGAGCACCAACCCACCATGCCCCAGCAGTGCCAGGACAGGCCCCGAGTGGCCGACCCTCCTCGGGCCGCAGATACCCCCACCCAGTGCCCCTGCAGGGCTGGGGCTGCCCAGCTCGGGTCCATACCCTGGCTCTCCTCTGCCGGGACATGACCCCAGATTGTTGTGGCACCACCGCCTGGCACCACATCACACCAGAGCCTCATCGCAGCCGTCTGCCCCATCCCCTTCACCGGGGCCCTCTCTGCCCCACACTTTGGCAGCCTTCCCCTGCCCGTTAGTCCCTACAAGAGCAGCTTCCCCCTGCTCCTGCCTCCTCAACCCCCTCTGCTGGGCCAGGAGCCTGCCCAACCG
>NW_009646629.1:37126-38061 GCF_000708025.1 Charadrius vociferus | reverse complement strand
GTGGCGTTGGCGTCCATCCTCCCCGGTGTGGCTAGAGAAGCGAAGTTCCCTCCCCGTGCCGGAGAAAAGCCACACGGGTGTTTCGGAAGCCACGAAGAGCCGTCGCCCGTCCCTTGGAAACGCGCACGCAGGAGAAGAAGCAGTTCTGAAAACCCATTACAAAGCAGAGGTCGATATAGAAACGTCACCCCCCCACCTCCCCGCTCACCGAATAACTATCCCCAGGAAAAGAAAAAAAAGAAAACCAACCAACACTTAAATACAATTTCATAAATATTAAATCATGAAAAAAAACTGAGACTTGGGTTTTCTTCCCTCCTGGTAAAACAAACGAACGAACAAACAGACAGGGGCCAGGAGGGAAGGCAGGAAACAAGTGTCTAATATAGACAGTTACTTCAGCTATAAAGTGTAACCTGCTGCATGGGGCCGGAGGCGCCGGGGAGGGAGACGAAGGTCCAGCAGGGACGGGGCGGGCGTCCCCGAGCCCATCTTCCTCCCGCTGGCGGGCCCCGGCGCGACGGTCATCGGCGTCGAAAGGTTTGAGAGCCCTTGAGAACCAAACAGTTTGTGAACAGCGACTGTCCTCACGCTCCACCAACCCCCTGGGGATCCGGATACCCGGAGTAAGGCCATTCCGCTTGGACTTTCCAAAAAAAGTAATAGCATTTTTTTTAAAAAAAAAAAAAAAAAAAAGCTTTTTCTTAAAAAATATCAGCTCGCATTGCATCCGCTTTAGACGGTTGAAGTGGGAAGAGCCTTGGCTCTGAAACAGCAACTAAAAAAATCCCTTTCTACACCACTACATTCTTCGTTTCCTTAGCAATCATTGCTAATTAGTATAGAAACCCCTTGCACTACCGCAAGGGCAAACTTTAAATTACTTTTTTAATATATATATAAAAAAGAACGGAGGATTCTAACCCACCGGGAAC
>NW_009646629.1:10750-37116 GCF_000708025.1 Charadrius vociferus | reverse complement strand
AAAGAGTCACTTCATTTCTTTAAAAAAAGCATTTAGTGAAAATAAAGATCAGTCCAACATCTGCTCTGAGATCTCTCGAGAAGCGTCTGCAGCCGGCGTGGGCCAGGCGTCACCGCAGGGAAAAGGCAGCAGAACAATCCCTCCTTTCAGCTTATTATTCTGTTTAAAATCGGACTCAAAATGCCCCATATTTTGTGGAGGCAGAAGTCCATCCCATTTAAGCAGGAATCTTGGTTCAGAGCCGCTGGGAGCAGCGGTGTCGACCACAGCTACGACACAGGTGAGATACCAAAAGGGAGCCGCACTATAAAAACGGGAAGGGTTTTCCACGTGGTGCCCGCAGGAGGACGGAGGGCAGGGGAGGGGAACGGAGCAGGCTGGGTTTGGTCCGTTTGCTTAAGAAATAGTTTAAAAAAAGCGTGCCCCTCACAAAGATCTCCCTTCGCCTGCGACTCCCTCCTCGGCGGGGAAGGGACGAAAGGGCTTAGTTTAAAAAACAAGGTCAAAGCAATCCAGAACCTCCCTGACGTCTCAAGAGCGTCACACATTCTAAGTCCTCCAAGCAACAGAGCACTGCGCCCAGCTCTCCTCCTCGCTCTCGGGGCGATGCGGGATTGAAAATGGAGGCAGCTCCGGCAGCAGGAGCAGTTGGTGGGGGAAGAGGAGCTCGTCCACAGTCCGTGCAGCTTCTGCTCCCCCGTTCTGCCTCTCACATGGGATAACTTCTGGTGGAACACTGAAAAAAAATCCTATTTATTTAAAAAAAAAAAAAAAAGAATGACTATACTGCAGGACGAAAAAGAAGTGATATGACTGAGTTCAAAGAAACACTTAAATTAAAAACTTGTTTGAAATACAAAACAAAACCACATTGCTCTGTCGCAAACTGCCCCAACGAGGCTCTAATGCCCGTTTCCCCCCAGTAACTCTGAAGAGTCGCCCGTTCTTGCAAGGTTTGTGGTGTCAGCATCGTAAGCAGCTCACTCCCTGAAGTCAGATCCCTTTTCCGGAGGGCTCCAGGCCACACGGAGCAGTTCCTCCTCCTCCTGACAGCCGGCTTTGCTCCCGCCAGGCTTCAAAGGCAGGAGGACAGCAGGGACACAGCAGTGGGCTCTGCTGTAAGACTTCCCGGTGTCCGAGGCTCAGCTGCGCTGGCTCGGTCTCTGCCAATACTATCCCTCTAAGCATAGCCCAGCCTTCCAGCGTTTAGGTTTCTGTCCAGATAAGATTTCTTTTAAAAAACAAAAAAATTGTAATAAATCAGCAACAGAGGCTGAACGTTTGTCAGACTCCACAGACCACGCAGAGCACAGAACAATCTGCTTCCATCGCGGCAGTCTCGGTGTTGCTTCACTGTGAAGAGAAAAGAGGGGGAGATGCTGGGGAGGGGTCTGCCTTCCTCTGCGGAAAAGCAGCAGATTTCCTGCCTGGTCCTCCCCTGAACCTTCCCCACCCTGGGAGAGGCAGAGCGGAGGGGGCTCTCGAGTTCAGGCTTGCCCCAACCACCATCTTACATCAAACCAGGAGGGTCTGTGAGTATTCGCTATCTGCCACGGGGCCAGCAAGATGCGCCTGGTCAGCTTCACCCCGTCTTGTCTCTGCCATCAGACCCGCTCTGGGCCCTCAGGAAAGAGGAATGTCTGTGCTTTGCCTCCTGCTTACCTAATTTAAGGCGGTTGGGGCAGGCGATATCACTAAGAGCAGGAACGGTGCCCAGTCCCATCAAAAACCAGAAGGGGATGAAGAACATCTGCTCCTGCTCTGGTCGACTCACACACCCCGCCCAGTGCCCGTGTTCCCAACACAACTAGTGACCACATAACCCTGAAATTCTCCATCCACCTCCAGAGCCACTCTTTTCCTCCTAAACAGGGAAGTACTCACAAAGCTTATCTCTGTCTCTTGCAGGTCTTCGAGCTGCTCTCTCAGCTCTGCGGAGCACTCGGGTATGGAAGGTCCTGGGGAGCCGCTGGGGAAACAGAAGGGGGAGACCTGTAAAGCAGTTTTTAGAAATGAGCTGTCAATAAGTCACATCTCCAAGGCTGCCCTGCTGGACGCAGCCAGCGGAACGTCCCAGCACAGCACTAAGGCGTTTGTCAGGCAGGTTTAATATGGAGGCACAGGCAACACCCAAAACACCACCTAGAGAGTCACCAACTCCAGACATTAGAAAGGAGGACCTTTTCTCCAGCCGAGCAGTAGCACCTCTTTACAGAAGTCTTCGAGCACCGTATCAACATAAATGGTCCTGGGTGAAAACAGTCCGGGGACAAAGAAACCACGGAACACCAGAGCTCAGCGAGTCTCAGCCTTTCCGGACATAGGCAGCCTTGTGTGAAAAAGCTCCTGGCAAAGCTCCTACAAAGCTTTTACGCTCTGAACACGACCTATCGCCCAACAGCAGGATATGTAACGTGGGCACGCTGAGCACCTGACAGGATACACTGCCAAGGAGGAAAGGTGGGGCATGGAAGACAACGTGCTTTACTCTCATACTCCCTGTTATTTCCCCACTTCTTTCACGATCCTACAGCTACACGGCTGCAACCTACTGGCTGAGGAACTGCCATTCCCAGCTTGGGTCTTGCCCTGCTTCCTACTGGGGATATGGTGACCACAGCTTCTCTCCTTGCCGTCACCTAGGCCCAGCAGCCAGGGCTCTCGGTGCGCTGGTGACAAACAGAGGAGGTTTCAGGACTGCCCACAGACGGCATGACCCGCTCGGGCCCTCCTGCAGCTGACACCCAGGGCTTGTCACAGCCTGCCTGCAGTGGTTGCCTTAATTAGTGGGTATTCGATGGCCTGTTACCCAAGTACAGGAAGCATCGAGCTGTTCAGTCATCAGGCTACACGTCACCCTGCACAAACACCCTTGGATCAACACCCGAACGGAGACGAGGGGACCCTTGCTGGGAAGGCACGGCTCCCTCTCTGCCTGATCATGCCTCACCTATGCGCACGGTTACTCTGAGCTGCTCTGGCTTCCTCCTCGGTTGAGCTCTCTAACTGGCGACTCGCTGCTTCTGACCTACGCAGAAATTAAAGGCAAGGATGCTCAGTGTTGGTTATAGCACAGACAGCTCTTGAGGGTTGTCTTAATTAGCACTAAAGCAGCACTGCCCTAATGCAGGGCTGCAGGATGAATCATAGCATCATTCAGGTTGGAAAAAACCCTTAAGATCAAGTCCAACCATTAACCTAACACTACGAAGTCCACCACTAAATTACAGTGCTTAAGAAAAATAGAAGTGCCACTCTCAAATGTCGGGGAACCCCTTGCTGCAGGATGCAGGTCAGCAGCTTCCATGCCCAGTGGCACATGCCAATGTTTAGGTGTCCCCAGCGCCAGCACAGTTCTACCAGAGGTTAATGACAGAGCTGGGCTGAGGACAGGGGAAGCCCAGCCTCGTGAGGGCACCCACGCCTGCCCGGTAGCGCTTACGCCACCATGGAGAACACGTCTTCGATGCACAGGTTGCACACCGCAAACAGAGGCATGTGGCAACATTTCTGAGGCAGGTGTGAAGCTGTGATGTGAAAGAGACACTGAGGTTGTCGTAGCACGGACAAGAGGGCTGAGCTCGTATTCCTAAGGCAGATCTGGAGTGGGCCAGATTCTGACTTCCCCCTGTGCCCACCCCTAAAAGGGCAGAAGCTCTATCTGGAGAGATTTTGGGTGAGATCACTCCCCTTTGTACAGGACTGCAGAGTTTTAAGAGGTTACCTCCCCCCAAGGGTGGTAAACACCCTGCTAGGCTGGCTGACTCTGCAGAGAGTGAAGAAAACCCAAACCACCTTTTTAAATACATTCAACAAGTTATGTTGCTATAAATCAACAATCACAAATCACTTTCATCCTTTTCAGGGTTTGCAGAGCTTTACAGATCTCCCAAGGTTGCAAAAGTGGATTTAAGCCTCTGACAACAGGTTTGATGTAAGGAGCTCAGATCCCAAGGGCCCACGTGGGAGAAAACACCGGTCCGTTCTCCCTCCTGGATTCCATTACCACCGTCTGATGCTGGCACATGGTTTTATGAGATGTTGGCACAGGGTAACCACATGCTCAAGTGCCCGCAGGGTACAGTGAGCAGTGTGCTCTGCTCCAGAGGCACCTGGGGCAAACACAGATCAGGCTTTACATCTGGTGAACCACTTGGGACTCAACCCAATGGTGCAGCAGGTTTGATCTTACCTTGCAGGACCTGTGCTTGTACCAAGAAGGGTGCTCAGTGCCACACGGGGTAAGGAGGACACCATCCTGAGAGGTTTTACCATTGAGCTTTACATCAGACAGACATGCTAAGGACTGCGGAGCCTCGGCACAGGGGCACACTGTGTTACAGCACTGCATTCTAGGAGTAAACTGACTGTACAGAACTTCTGTAACTGCTGGCCAGCAACAAGCGTGTAAAATAAATAAGCAATATGAGGCTAAATCCCAGGGCAAGGCTCACTGAGCACACCCTCTAGACAGGTGAAGGTTTCAGGCAAAGTCTGGTTCCTCCCCTCACCTAGACAGGAAGATGCCGGGAGCTGATCTAGTCAAATCCTTTGCTGAGCTGTCAGCTTTATGCACTTGTACGCCCACTGACCTACGTAGAGATTGAAGGAGAGAGACCCGCAGTTAAGTAAGTACAAAGAACACCCCAGGCATGCTGACGTACTGGAAAGGAGCAGCTCTGGTTTAGGATCCCTACCAAGAAGTTTCCATCTTTTACAGAGGGAGTAAGAGGCATTAATTACAATTTCATCTTGTTCTCCTGCAGCTCAGGAGAGAGCAGACACTTCGATCAGTGCCACTGTGCAGGCAGTGGGTCAGGAATGGGGAAGACTGTTACCGATCGCTTCCAGGAAGAAAAGTTAACACCTCAGAACAACTTCTACAAAAGGGATCGTCCTCTGACCATAGCTCCTCCTCGTTCCTGCTAGTCTTACCACTTCAGCAAGAAATGAAACATTCAAAGGCAGCCACCAGCTCCCTCAGGGCTGTCCATGCACTTCAGCTTCGGAGACATTTAGAACCAGACCCGCGCACGTCCCTGCAGCCTCCTTTCCTGAGGGATTGTAGGAGCTCAATGCTAACCCAGTCCGGAAGTTGCAAGAGAGCCCAACCCTCTGAAAAGAGCAGCAGGAAGGTCATTTTCAGCATCACCCATCATCACGTTAATGCTCTTCACGTACATTTTGGCAGTGACACTTTCACCAACTCACTTTAATTAGCACAATTACCTCAACTCCAGAATAAAACCATTAAATACAGAACACACAAGGAACTAAAAGCCACTGGGACCCCCACACAGCCCAAGCAGAAGATGCAAGATCATGTCATCTGTAAAGAACTGCACGCAGGAACGGTGACACAATGCTCCCCCCTCGCACATGCTTGATTGAACCAACAGCACTGAACTTGCTCAACAACACACGGACCACTCAAACGGGTAGTTCTGCAAGCATGCCAAGAACCAAAACATCCATAAAGCAGCACAAAGTCCTCCCACGGCTCACGAACCTGACTCGCAGGAGCCGCTGGCCTGCCATGCACCAAAACAACAAGAGTCTTACCTATTTGCGGGCGAGTTGAGGCCTCCACTGCCCAAGGAAGAGGTGGACAGGGTTGTTGCGATGGAGTCGCTGTTAGCTTCGTCTACCGGCAGGGTCCTAGGCAGGAGATCTGGGCGACCAAGGTGGGAACCTGAGTTGAAGCACAGACTGTTCCATCACCAGCACAAGTGGGATCGTGTGACACGAGCTCCCACACTAGCCACAGGTCAGGATCTGTGCTGGATCCCACCCAAGACAGATCTAAGACACCCGAGCACTGAAGAACCAGCCCTGCAGACAGTTCCCTGCTCCAAGTCCAAGTCTCCACATAACCGCCCAGCCCAGGTTCCCCGCTGGCACAAACCCCATGGGCACGAACTGCTGGGAAGAGACCAGGCACACGGGACTGCCACGCAGCCTCAGCCCATTTCTCTGGGGGAGCGTGGGCCATGCTGGGTGCTTGGACAAGGCTGAAAGATCCCATGAAGAAACAACTCCCCACCTCCACAACCTGGTGGTTGTGGTCCTGTCCTGCTTCCGAGTAAAGACTGGCTTTTACTGAAACATAAGGTTTGTCATCCTGCCCTGCATTTATTGCAACAGCATACTTGGAAACTGCCAAGTGTTTGAAGGGCTCACTGCTCCTCCAAGCTTTCTCACGGTGCTGTCAAAGGGCCATTTGGTGAATACGAGTTTTTGGCCCCATTCAGTTTCTTGCACCCACAGCCCCAGAAAAGAGGCCCTCCCCCGGCAAGAGCACAAAACAACGTGCAGGTGTCTTGCACAGCTCCATAGGGGCAGCAAGCTTCTATTAGACAAATACAAGCTGAGAAGTAACTCCTCTAAGTGGTTTTTTTTTGGTTGTTGTTTTTGGGTTTTTTTGTTGTTGGGTTGGGGTTTTTTTTAGCCCAGGCACCAACCTTGCTCTATATCCGCCTCTGTCATGACTTGTGCTTTTGTCTCGCACGACATGTGCGACTGGGAAGGCACTCCTCCTTGACAGCTCCGCCGAGGAACTGCTGTGCCAGACCGGCTCTTCTTAGAAGGGGATGGCTTTACTTAAAGACAAAAAAAAAAACCAAAAAACAGAAAGCATTTTTCTAACACATTCAGGAAGGAGTGAAAAACCCGACGCAGCAACTTTCCAGTGACAGAGTCTGTTGCGAGGGCTGGGCCCTGAAAGAACAAGCTGATGGATCAAACAGCTCCTCTAAGGTCACATCTGTGAGGCAAGAACAATCTAGGAGGGAGGAAGGAAGGGGTGACACAGCACAAGAGACTTCCTAAAGCTCTTACACGCTATCGTTCACGTTCCCAAACCACAGCTCCGGAGGAGCAGGGAGAAGACAGAAGCCATGGCAGTTGCCAAGGGTGCAGCTGCGGAGGTACTTACGTGGTATTTTCTTGAATGCTGTGTTGCACATGAACCGTTGGAACCTTTCGGCGTAGAAGCTGGGTCTGTGCACAGATACAGTGTCCTAGAAGTCCGAGAGACAAACTTTAACATGTGAATCTGAATAAATAAGTGATCGAGGTTAACATGAGCTTCTCTCAGGCTGTTAGTCTTGAAACACATGCTATGGTGGACTGGGAGCAATCAGGGATTCTCAGAGGCGCTCTCACCAGCAGCTGGGAGAAGCAGATTAGCTACAAACAGTAGGCATTATATACAAAGCAATCAATACTCGTTACTGAAAGAGTAGATGACCAGTGTTAACAAAACTCTCATTTTCGAGAGTACCTAGTAATACTTTTATATAAGAGGGCAAACATACACATGCCTTAGAAATCCAGGATCCGATGCCCAGAAGGAGCAAGGACAGTGGGCACAGTTTAAGGTGAACCTGGTGTTCTTGCTAAACAAGTTAAGTGATATTTTTCTACTTACCCCATCGTGTACAAGGGCCTTCCAAGAGTGCTCCAGCTTCTTGACAAATCTGACAAAGGAAAGAATTAAGAACAATTTTCACACCAAGTCCCCAGTCTGTATCATATCACGCTCGCTCAGTACTGAGCCTGGCTTCTGACCTCAGTGGCAAACAAACCCCAGACACAGACTACTTTGGCTGTAGATTCTCTTCATTGTCCCATTTTTCTAAGACTGTGCCACAGACACCAGGGCTGATTGCACAGTTCACTCTCCCACAGGGAGAGTTTCACAGGCGTAATTATCAAGGGCAGTTAACTTGCAGTGACATTTAAGAGAGACGTTGTGTATGTAACCCTCTGCATATTGCATTTTAACATAAGCAGAAGAAAAGGCAAGCCTTACAGCCATTTTTCATTTTACAGGGAGAAGCGGTTATGGCCATTCTAAGCCACCACTTGTTTTTCCCTTGCCACTTCCTGCGCAGTGCCTGTGTACAACAACCACAGCACACAAAAACAACTTCGTAAGAGTAAATGTACTCCGGGAACATGAAGCAAATACAGTAAGCAAGATCCAGAAATTGATCCCAAAACGCCTGACTTCAAGAAAACAGAAAGTGGTAAATAAATAAATAAATAAGTAAGTTTATTTCTGTCTTAACTATTTCTAGAAAGCCAATCTTGACAACCAAGCAGGGGCAGACAATGCTGGAAAGTGGTCTTCACCCTTAGGCGATACAAAGCTGTTACTCGATGTTTCTTACCTGTAGGATTGCAACACATCAATGATGCCGATGTAGAGCAGCAGCCTCTCCCCCTTCGCGTTGCGGGCTGGAATGCCTCCCATCCTAGAAGAGGACAGGGCACAAACATGAAACAGGGTGTTCTCACACCCCACTGCCTCTCTCACGCAGCCTAGCGTGGGCTGCATCTCATGCAAACTATTCCACAAGCATCAACATGCGGGAGGCACCTACTGTTCAGCTAACAAATTGGGGAAGACAAGTCAGAGCAAAATGCTATTTCAGTAAGTTAACTAAGCTCCCAAGAACTGACCCCTTTTCCCTCCGTATGACAATTTTATTGCAGATGAGTATTAATCCTAACTCATCCATGAGCGGAGACCAAACAAGTGTAAAGACCATCTACCACCATCCATACTAAGATGGCATCTGGACTTTATGAGCTGTTAGTCTGATCTAACAAAGCACACACTATGCCTCTTAGAAGGGGATGGAAATAACTAGTGGAAACTGCCAATAACCAGTGGGCAGAGAACTCTCAAATGTCATCTGGAAGGTAAGAAAATCTTTTATGCTTTAAGGTTGGGAAATCAAAGATAAAAGCACAAAATTTCACATCGAGACCTCTCTGCCCTGCGTGATAGCAACCCTGCATAGCCCAGTCTGCATCTAAATTAAGTGTCCATTAGCCAAGCTTGGGTTTTACCCCTCACTCCTCGCAGTATTTCACTGGGAACAGTAACACCGACATAGACTCACTGGTCATCTGTTTCTATGGTGCCACCTCGCCGGGCCTCTCCTTGGATGGATTCCATAGCTGTCGAGTAGAGGGCCTTCTGGGCAGCAGGTCGCCGCGTATCGGTCTGGGATGTCCCATCTGCTATCGCGTGCTCTCTCTGTGCCAGATCGATGTTATGGATTGCAACCAGCAAACTGTAGTCCATGATTTTAAAGCTCTGCAGGACCTGGGCAGAAAGTCAACAAAGGTTCACTCATTATTGCAAGCCCAGTGAAACTGTCAGAGCAGACATTTTCAGAAGCGTACTCAGCATTTTTGCCTAGAGCCCCGAGCGTATTGATGGCTTTTAATCCACAGCTCGTGAACAGTCAGCCCATCTACCGTCGCCAAAGGGAGTTAGAGGAAAGCCATCGGTGGTACTCCTGTGCAGACAGGGACCCGAGCCAGGCGCGAACACGGACTTTTGTACGGCCGCCCAACTTGAGACCAGACTCAGTCAAACATCCCACCCCTCTCCCCAGATCCTGCCCGGCTCCACAGCTCAGTCTTGGCAGAGGGTGCTTCCTCCACCTCTAGAGGCAGTGCTGGCTTTAATTCAGGTTGGAAGTATTGAACTAAACTGGTGTCCGGGTCCTGCTTCTTGTCCACACCACCACCAAAAAAAACAACCCAACAGGTTCTCTAAGCGGACAGGCAGAGGCTACAAGTGTGGCAGCTGTCATCGCCCTTTCATGGGAAAGGCTCAGAAAAAAGGAAAGAACTCTCCACACCGCCCTTCACCCTGCCACTTACCAAACAGTCTCTCTGTAACGTTTTGCACAGAGCATTATACATGTCAGAGTCTAAGAAGAGGCCATCAGGGATGTCCTGCATAAAATCCAAGTCCTTGTATGTTGGGAAGACCTTCTCTCGCTCCTTCTGGGATGCTCGGCGCTTATAGGTGGAGCCCTTCAGGTCATATTTCAGGTGCATTTTGACAGAGCGCGGCAGTAGGTTGTTCATCACAACAATGCGAATGTTTTTGCCTCCGGCCTGGACACAGTACAAGCCGTAAAACTTTGGCAGCAGCGTCCTTGGGTTCTGGTTCAAATTCTGAAATGTCAAAGACAAAGAAATACCTTCAAAGCCATTCTGGTTATTCGCATGCCAGTTAGAGGAGTTATTTGCTCCTTCCTGTGTTTCTATGTTGAAATGGAGCTGGCAAGGATTCAAAGCCATTGCCAAAGAAGCTATGAGACAAGGGCAGGTGAACACCCGGAACAGATGGGTGATGTCTACAGTTGTTAATAACCTCTCTGCAAAGCTGAATGGGTCAGATGAAGATTGCAGAAAGGAAGGGGTTTACTGCTCACTCACACAGAAGCTAAGCTGGGGAGGCTTTGGAGCAAAGGAAGATTTGTGCTTTGCCTTTTTAAACCGGGCACTTAGGTCAAGCTAAACACATCAGGGTAGAGATGCATCTAAACTCTCGTGGGTGCAGAAGGCACTAGACAGAATTTTGAAGAAAAATGATGTCGTTCTGGGATATAATCACAGCATAAATATTTGCGGCTTCAGAAGCAGTTTAAGGAATTCAGCTAGTGACCCCAACAGCATCAAAAGTCCTAAGGGATTTCTCTATGGCAAGACCGTCTCGTGGATAAATTCCCTTTGACAGATGTGGCTTGTAAAGGCCAGGCTGGACACAAACATGAGCAGTCAGATCACACACACATTGCGGTCAGGGTGGGATCTGGTTATGCTCCAGAACTGATAAAGCCTTTTTTGCTATAGCCCCTTTCATAAAATTAATACACCTTTACTCTCAAAGCTGCTGCTGCTAGAAACTTAACATCAAAGTTCTTCAACTCTTTATCGTTGCAGACAGAACCAAGCACAGTGCTGGGAAGGGAAACACAAGTACAGCTTTGCAAGACAAAGTACCATGGGCATGACGCTGTGTAGCATAGATGCAACAAACAGTTCACAGATGGTCACGAAGCAGCTTGCAACCTTCCAAAAGGGTCCAAGTCACAAAGTGCAACCTGAGCCCCCTGCGCAGCATGCCAGGCTCGTGATACCCAGGCAGCCCGTTAGTCTGTGACTGTCTTTGTCACTGGACAGTTGAAAGACAAGCTGCCACTCAGCTGGGGCACAGATCAAACCTCCGCTCACATCCACCAGGGAGTACACAGCAATACCTGTCACACTTGTACATTTGGGGAACCCTTCCCTAGCTTGCAGAGAAAGCCTCGCCCAAGCGACTTACCATGTAGTAGCCAGGTAGCAGCTTCTGTAAGAACTCAGCCTCTTTGTGCTGAGCCGTTTTGATTATAAACTCATCGTCGCTGGATACGTAGAAGAGGGATCCACTGGCCCCGGAGTTTGAAAGTTCAATGAGTGGCTCACTGCAGAGCGAGTACTGAGGACAAGGTGAGAAATGAAGAGGTGAGACATATCAACAGGGAAATTCAGCGCGAAGGCCCTTCCTTTTAAACATTAAGAGAGGCGAATCCCAGGGTCACAGCAGCATCCACTGCCGTGCTTACAAAGCTTTCCACGGGGCCTCACAGCACTCTGCAGCTCTGAGAGGGGGAAGAGGACAAACACCCGTCACACAGAGTATGCAACAAAGGGGAACCTGGTCCAACCACCAACTTACCAGATAGTCATCTGGTCGAATCCCAAACAGCTCCCGGAAATAGCGAAAGGCCACTGGAGCATAGGTTTTGAACCGAAAGTCATTGTAGTGATGAGCTGGGGTCAGGTTACTCCCTTCACTGAGCAAGGAGAGAAGGAGGTTTAAGTATTTGTATTTGAAATGTTTCTTAAGAAAATACCCTAAAAGCAAACACCCGCTGGCTGGCTGCTTCTAACACACCTGAGGGCTAGAAAGCACCCACCCAAAAGGGACACGCGTAGGCACACACAACAGCAAGCCGGCATTTGTTCACACAACGAAAGGCAGTCACGTATGGGGAAAAGCCAGGGTTCTTCAGACACAGGTCACAGGCAAGAGCACGCGTTGGTTTGTAAGCAGTGCACTGAGTAGCTCTGCTCTGGAGACCTGCGCCCGCTCCTGCAGTCAACTGTGTCCTGGTTTGGTGCAGCTTCCTCAAATGCAAGTAGGGTTAGGAACTAATGCTGCTACCCGTTATCAAAGCACCAGAGAGACATGAAAGCAAGCACCAACCTTGGGAAGAAAATACTTTCTACTACGTAGAAATCTTGCATGAGAACATCTCTTTCAGGTTTGGTGCTCAAGCTTCCAACTGTGTGTGTGATGCCCAGCTGAATGGCACCTTTCAAGGCAGATGATGTCGTCTGGAGGGGCAGTGAAAATGAGTTAGACAATGTGGAGCATCAGACTGGAAATCCGAATGAAAGGAGTTAAAGAGAGCCCCCAGTTTAAAACAGCATGGTTAGCTGGGGTATTTTACACCTACTGGTTCCAGCTTCTGTCATTTCTTTCTCCCTGACTAACATCACTTTGGCGATGGGAACACCCCTCCACCTCTGACAGCATCCTACTTGGTGTTTGCACCCTGGGCGGTCAAGCAGTAAAGGACTTAACTGGAATCAACATCCAGGTCGTCCTTAAAAGGACTGAATTTCATTTCATCCTCCCACAGCACTCATCTCTACACCCTGCAGTCAGAGGGGAAAGCATCCAGGGACGGATTATCTTGTACCTCTAGGAATAAACACACTTCTCGACACCTTTGTCCGCTAGGTCTTGGAACTATACGCTTTGAAGCTTGCGCTTCCCCAGCTTGGGAACAGACTTGGGTCTTCTGCAGGACAAGGCAGGCATGGCCAGCACACAACACACACTTCTGTCTGATCTGCCTCTCTGGCTAGGTCGTGGCTCTTTAACCCTAAGGAGTTCACTGTCATTTTTAAATAAGGAGCAGAGACATGAATGCCACTCCTGCATCCTCTGCACAAACTGCCCAAGAACAACGTAGGACTGTGTTCTTGTAACAGCTACTCACATCAAGAGTCCTCTTCTGTCTACAAAGCACATGATCTCATCTCAGACCACTGAGACGTGCTTCAGTCTATGAAGCCTTGTGCTAGGGGCTCTCTTTCCCAGAAGAGCCCAGATGAGAACTGCCCAGCACCCCCGTGTTATATGGCCTGTCAGTTCCTGGAGCACAGAGGTATGAACTCTGCTGTAAAGCCTGCTGGAAATGTTGAGGCTGCAGAGCAGGTGCGGGTTGGATTTGTGCGCTGCAGCTCATGGGCATTTCACTTGGCTTATACATAAAGCAACTGGACCCAGAACAAGATCCAGGGCTCATGATCCAACCAGTTTGTGTTTGTTTCCTTGAGCTAACCAAAGCCCAGCCCCCTGCCACATGCAAGAAATCACTGTGGATCAAAGCATTTGGCAGCAGAGGACACCGCAGTATCTGGGGGACAAACATTTCAAGTTTTTTCCCCAGACACACATCCTCCATCAAGCTTTGTAAAACAAACAGGAACATTTCTCCCACTTAACTGTTTTTCTGTTATCATAGCTTCAAGAGACCTGCTCATGGTTCCCTGAAGAGAGCGCAACAAAAACTGGCAGTAATTCCAGTTTGTTGTAAGACAACGGCCTTTCCTACCAGCTACCTGTTTGTATTTGACATTCACTTCAGTATTAGACGGGGATGAAGGAAGAACTTGACTCCGCTTTCCTTCCTTACCCTCTAAAAGGCTAAAGTTGCCTGAAAACAGATCTCAGCTCAGCTCACCTAGCCCAGCTTGAACTCCCAGGACAGTCTCACTGATGAGAAACAGATCTCACCAACACGGCGCAGCATTGCTGCCTTGTTTGTGAGCACAGAGCCACAGGGCCAGGTTGCCAAGGAACAAGTATTTTTCTCTTCTATTAGCCAGCACGATCAGCTGAGCAGCTGACTGCCTGTTTACAATCGCTTTTATAGGGCAAAGAATTTAAAAAAAACAATGTACCACCCCTGGAAAAGGAGGGGATTGAAAACACACAGACTGTCCATTACTATCATTCCTAGGTAAATCCCATGCAGTGTCCCACCAGCATTCTGGGTCCCTTGCAAGAAACATTTCAGGCATTTTCCATTGGCTTCTACTTTTCTCTCCTATTACTGCTGTCTAACCTTCTATCTCTGAATTTGCTGGGAAACTGAAAGCCGGATCCCAATCCTGGAGACATAAACCATTTCAAAAAGGGCTGTATAACAAAAACCAGCTTCTGTGGAAACACCATTTGAATTCCTCCCTTCCACTCCGTCACCCGACGGACAGACGGAGGTACATCTGAATCCGAGATTTCAGACCAGACGCTTCGCTTACACAACACGGTGACATGCCCATATCAAGCCATGACCCATTTAATCTACATCCTGGAAGTCAAATCTCATTTCAGAGGAAGTCAGGCCATTCCAATGAAGTCCACCAAACTGGAAGCAGCATCCACAAAATACCCACATTTACAGACTCTAAAAATACCCAAACAATCTCGCCTTTGTAAAGCAAATTCCAGTAATGCCACAAGATCTATAGAAACTATTGTGCCCAAAGAGCACAGAAAGCACCCAATAAGCCAGAAGAGGCCTAGAAGTGTTGCTAATGGGCAAAGTTTAAAAATAATCCTCTCTTTAGAAGGCTACAGAAGAGAAGCTAAGAAGCACACATTCATTCCTTTGGTTCCTGTCCTTTGACATCTTCAGCCGCTGTCACAGATGTTATCCACTGTCTAACGCCAAACCTCATGAGACACGCTGCTGCTATGGGCAGCACTTGCATCACAAAGAGGAGAATGATAACCGTCAGATGAGTTATGCAAGAGGCAACTTACCTTTTTATAGGTAGTCTCGCCCGTGGAGTCCACTCCTCTGTGCCCTTTCTTTATTGTCTGTGAGCCTGGCTGCCCAGAGGAACCCGGCATCTAGAGTTGGAGTAAAATATGGTAAGAACCAAGGATGTAAAACCCTTGAAATGCTTTGAAACCCACTGAAAGGCCTCCAGAGAACCCATTGACTCCTGTGTGATTGAGGCCAGACATCTAATTAGAGAGAAACACCTTTGTGCAGGACCACCTGGAAGAGTTTGGTTTTTTCTGATCACCCTCATCACAAACAGATCAGCTCTAAGCAAGTCCAGACCAGCTGCAGCTGGTCACCATGCTTTCTGCCAGTAAGGCCAAGTCTTTGAGGAAACATTTTAGGAAGGTAGCAAATTCTGCTCTGATTCATGCAGCAAGAGCTCACTTGACTCATCGTCTTTTAACACACGTGGTTGTTAAATGGTGTTTCTCAGTCAAAATGAGTTGAACATCTCGCTCACAGCAGCAGATCTACGTGGTGCTTTGGTGGCACGAGAATTGTCCAGTTTCAGGGCAAGCTGGGTTTTTAAGTGGAGATTCTCTTTGCAAGGAGAGAGGTTCTGATTGCCCAAATGAGTATCCGCAGCTTACTGTACTTACCACTGCCTGCTTCACCCCTAACATCTCTGCTATTTTTCCAATCTCATTCGAGTCTGAAATTGGGCATTCTCTCAGGCAGGGAACAAACCAGCTTGTCAGCCAGAAACTTACCTCAGGGGTGAGTGATTTTTTGAAAGTAGATGACCCTGTCAAAAGAAAGAAGCCACAGTCAGAGAGGGTTAATCATTATTATGCATCACAAAAAAGCCTGACGCACC
The DNA here is from genome assembly GCF_000708025.1 of Charadrius vociferus. Lineage (NCBI taxonomy): Eukaryota > Metazoa > Chordata > Aves > Charadriiformes > Charadriidae > Charadrius > Charadrius vociferus. Next base: position 21,573 of record NW_009646629.1, on the reverse strand, counting down.
GCCTTGGTTCGAACATTTTAAGGCATCTGAAAAAAGCACTGACTCATGGCTGATTTCTTCCCAGCTTCTCCTCTTACAGCAGAGAGAATTTTTGTCAAGCCACAACGAAATGCTATTCTGCTTACCACTCGCCAGCCAAACACACTTTTGTGCCGATGCTACCAACCAGGGTCTGCTCTGCCCCGCTCAGCTGGCTCCCAGCACTCCTCTGGGGCACACCGACATGCCAGACCACCTTCAGAGGTGGTATCAGCAACGTCCCTGCCTTCGATGGAGTTACACAGCTGTGCAGGATTATTGCCATCTATTAATTAGAACTGGGAGGGCCAAGTGCTCCGCAGTGTTTGAGTAGATGCGCTGACCACGCTGTATCTTCAAATTACTTCCAGGACCTGTTATTAAAAGGCTCAGAACACCACCCTTTCCACTTGAAACCAAGCCCAGGGATTTTCATAATTACCATGGTGCTAAATATCTGCGAGGTGATGTACTAACTTTTATCTTTTAGGCCTGGATTCACGTCTTGGTGGTTTTTGGACGCAGTAAGGAAAAAAACCAAAAAGCAAATAGATGACTCCGCCTCTCTGCAATGTCTGCCTACACCACAAAGGTAGATGGAGACCAACACCAGCGAGGCCAAGAGCTCCCAGGACAGGGACACTGCCGCCGCCAGGCAGATGCATAAAATAGTGATGTGCTCAGAAAGCCAGACAAGCTCTTTCTGCTTCAGACGCAGCAACTGGTTTTTTTAGGTGGGAGCGATGACCACAGTCTTATAAATCTGTCCCCACCCAAAAGCACCACCCCATCACACCACAGAGTAAGCGGAGGGTCACTTCCCCTGATGTCCAGTAATTGTTTTACCAGATTAAGCATTACTACATCAAATCCTTCTGGGTCCACCCACCGCTCGCTCAGCAGAGAAGCCCCTTCTGCTCGTCTGTTACAACCGGTGTAAAGACTCACACTGTGATTTCATCAAGCACTACGGCTCTAAAAAAACTGCATTTCAGCAAAAGGAACAGAGGCACTCAACAGCAAGATCCAGCAGCCTTCTGATCCCCTTATCAAATGATCAAAGTTCTCATTTCAATACATATTAAACAAGCAAACAAGAAGAAAAAAAAAAAAATCTGTGACAAACGCTTTTCGCTAAACAAAGCGAGCACAGAACGACTGGCTCCAACCGCCTTCCCACCCCCTCTCATCCCCCTTTGTAGACAAGAAAGTTCGTCCCAACAAGCTCTAATTTTTGTGTTTGAAGTTTCTTGCAGCCAGCTCTCCTCCTCCTCCTCCCTGCCCCCCTGGCACGCTCAGGACTGGCCTCCCCGCTTCACCTCTCGCATCCCTTCCCTCTTCTCCTCGCCACCAGCCCTGATCTGGGAGCATCTCCAGCTAGAAGGAAGCTTCTGGGACTTGTATGTTAAGAAGAAACCCATAAAGGTCGGCTCTGTCACCCTGCCACAAGGCTTTTGAGCTTGCCAAGATCCATCAGGACACAGGGACAGAGGAAACATCCCGGGCACCACACTGTAACACCTGTTCAATAGCAATTAAGCCCTTTTTTAAGCAAGAATCAGTAATTATGTAAATCGAAACCTCTAAAAGCCCCATGATTTAAGCAATCCCAAAGCAGCACCACCAGCCTCATCACCTTGGAGATCTGCTGTGTTAATATTTAATCATCCATGCAAAACCGTATTCCACTAGGATTTAACTAAAGCTCTCTCGCCAGAGGACCCAACAGCAAATCTTTTTTCTGTGCTGCTTTAATCACACGCAACAAACATAAAAAGCGAGAATATACAACAAGCCTTGGTTGGGAGAGCTGGCATCCCAAAGCACATCTGATTTGTCCCGTGATACCACGGGATATCTTTATCTTATAGGTGTCGCTGTGATTTTGAGGAAGTCATACAGCATCTCGGCACAGACCAGAGCACCGGCTTCACCTTCTCCTCTTCCCCCACCACCCCAAGACCGCGGTGTCTCGGTTCGCCCTTTCATGTAGTGATTTGGGATGCAACAATGACAATCCTCCCAACCAGGCCGGTTACAAGAAAGGGTGAGTCAACAAGCGAAAGCCGCAGTCTGCGGTCAGAGCCTCGGTGCGGTTGCAGCATCGCTGCTCTCCCAGCACACCCAGTTTCCGTGGCAGGAAGCTCCCCCTCCCTCGCTCCCGCTAGTTTCCAAACAAGTTTGCTGCTGGTTAGGAAATAGGTAATTCCTGTTCGACCATGATAAAAAACGCTTATTCACGCCCGAGTGCAAGGAGGAACACACAGCTGATGAGGTCCGCTCGGCTCCGAGGCAGGACTGAAGCTACGTACGGCTCCGTCATGCATCCTCCTGCAAAAACAAGCTCTCTCCATTACCAAAAGCGTTACCAGCTGAGGCCAGAGAACGAAACTCAAAGGTTTCCATATGAAAACGTTTCAGTTATCTCCACCTCTTTTTATTGCTATGTAAAGGCAGTTTTGTGTCATCCCACACACACTCTGCTTGGAGAAGTGAAGGTGTTAAGTTCAATGGCATAAATGTAACAAAATTAAATACTCTCCCAAAAGCTGCTATTTCTGCATCTGTTTAAGCCCCTCTTTAAAACGAAAGACCGGCGGCCATAATTCTGACCCAGATTGACAACTGAAAATATGGTTTGGAAGACCTGAACAGTTCATTCTGGCCAAAGGAAACACATCAGGGTTAGAAAGTCCTGTCCAAAAAATGAATTCATGATGTCCCCAAAGTTCCCTTTCTTTTTTTTTTCTTTCACAACTCTGGGAGCAACCCCTACGGGCGATTTCAGAGCATTCCTCAGAGCTGTTTACTGGAAGCTGAATCAACCTAAATAAATAGCCGCCTTCCGCCAGCCCTAGCTGTCCAGGATTATTTTCAGCCAGCAACAGATAGGATACTCTTACCGACTGTGAAATAAACGCTAGGAAAAAAAGCTAAAAAGTTGTGGTGATGGCACCTGGTCAAACAGTGCAGACAAATATTTCACTGGAAGCAGCACGTAACAAGGCATTCGGGTCAGAGCCTCACTCGTCTAGCAAACGAGTGTGCTAATTTGGTATAGCCAGAACAAATACCCGCTTTGCTCTATTTTTAAATAGAGCTGCTCAGACAGATTTGAGCTGCGCCTCATGTTTTAGACGAAAATAAAAAGTGAAAATGTTAGCACACCCAAACACATCATCAAGCTCAACTCTCCAGCGTCTGAGCAGGACAAGCTGAGCGCCAGGACACATCACACCAGCATGCACTGCCCTTCCTCCCCAGCCTTGCTGCTGACCACGGGTTTCATCTCCACCAAACCAGTGGCCAGGACCAGAGAGGCAGTGGGGTTTTCCCCAGACAGGTCCTCTTAATACTCAAAAATGGGAATATTCTCCCTCCTCACCTGGACTCTGCCTCCAGGCGGTGGCACCATCGCCAAGAGCACTTCTGCACACACAGAATTCGGGTGCAAGCCCAAGCCTTAGACCCACCAAACGCTACCTGGAGGACGTGTAGTACGTTGGAGCCTCCACGGACACATCCAAGTCGCTGTCCGCACAGAAATCCCCCAACACATTTTTCTCTCTGCCTGCAAATCCCCCCTCCCCCCCCAAAAAAAGAGTCTGTCGGGATCAGTCCCCCCCCACCAGTCCAAGGCCACAGTTGCAAATGGGAATAGCAGCGAGATTTCTTTCCTTCAAAATGCAAACCAGGCAGAAACCAAAGCAGAAAAGCCCCGCTGGAACAATCCTGCTGGTGCGCACAGCGATGCGGAGAGCTGTTTAGATGTCAGGAGAGCGCTTACACAACACACTTCAATAAAACAGCAGCTTTTGTTGAGAGCGGTAGCAGCTTATTTAGGGGAAAAAAAACCCACCAAGTTTTGTCAATCCTCAAAAGCCAAGACAGTTACGTAATACGGCATTTTGCTGCTGGTTACTGGAGAGGCAGAAACCATGCTTTTCTTTAAGCACGTATATGCAGTACATCTACCTCTTCGAAATGACATCACCGAGCAGCACAAAAAGCTGAAATCTATACGAGGAAAAACAAAAAGGTTACACAGTTGTCACGGTGAACTGATACTTCTGCTACTTGAAGAAGCAAGAGAGATTTTCCCCAAGAAAGTTAAAGAAACATGAAAAGAAATCCTATTTCTACTAGTTAAGAAAACAAAGGTCCAAACTTCACAAGCAAAACACTCTGAGCAAGGCACCTTAGTCACGCACAATAAAAACCTCTTCCACGGCTCTGGAAGATAAGAGCCTAAATACTTCATTTGCTTCTCTCGGGAAGCTCTTGTGGAAAGCTGTAGAAGCCCGGCCTGAGCTAAGAGTCAAAGCCAACGCTCTTAATCACAGCAGCTGGAGATGGAAGAAAACCCGTGAGATCACGCAGCCCGCCCCTGCCAGCGCAGAACACGGCCCTCCAGAGGAAGATAAAACACTTACAAACACTTGATCTTGGCCAGAAGGCCAAGCAGTGAGTAATAATTTTGAAATTCTCTGCATCAATAGATTTGTTCCGATAAATTATGTTAAGGACATTAAACCAACGGCATCAAAGCTCCTGTAAGAGAGTTTGTGAATTCAGTTTCTAGATAAAGAGCTCTCGCACGCTGTAGATTCCTGTTCAGGGTTATCTTTCCCACCACCGTTAGCGGTCGGCAGCTGATGTACGCATGACTGATTTTACTGCCCTGGATTAGCACATCTTCCTCCCTCTCCCCTACACTTGTTTTACAAGCCTGTTGATGGAGGCACAGGACGCTCCTGGAAGTCACTGGATACTGCTGACGTGTCCATGCCGGCAAGCGGGTGACGCGTTGGGAAAAGGCCGAGAGAAAGATAGAGGAGACGCAATCTCTGTAACGTTATCTGGACACTTCTCGCTGCTTTGCAGAAACAGTAAACCCTTCCTCAATCTCTCCTCACCAGCACACTGCCAAGGGCTTTGCGAGGAGGTCAGCACACCTAGCCATGGAGAAATAAAGCGATTTTTGAATCCAAGAGGTCATGGGCAGAATTCAGAACAGGTTTCCACTCACAAGCTTACCAGCATTTTCTAAGTACCCAGAAGAGAGCTGAGGCCAGGCGGGACATCTACCAAGCAATAAAAAAAAACAAAAAAATAAAAAAAAACCAAGCAACTCCTCTGCCTTCTACAGAGTGAGCAGAAGGGGAGGAGAAGAGGAAGTACAAAAGACGATGGGGTTTGGGCTTCCACCTTCCACCACCTGGAGGTCAGTTAGCACAGGTCACTGATCACGTCAGCAGACAAGCACTGACCTCACTGAAACTCTGGATCCACCGTTCGGGGCTTATCCCAGCAATTCCAGGAAAAGATGCACTTCACAGCAACTAGTTATTTGGGATAACTCCAATCCAAAACCACCATAACTCACTCGGGCTGGGAAGAAACTCGTTTTCCTTTGTGTCTCGCCAGCACAGCAGACCTTGACCAAAGATCAGTGGTCACAAGAGCACCGACAAACAAAACCCTGTCTAAATGTGCACAGAAACAGGAATACATCTCGACTGACAGCGGGTTACTCTCTCCACTGAAAAACATTTGAAATAAATAAAAAAAAAAAACCAAGTCAAATAAATGAGACTCAGATGCATGATGTCTTCAGCAGCAGAGGTTGGAGACAGCTCACGGACAAGTAGGCAGATGGTAGGAGTAAAGGGTGGAAACTCTGAAGACAAAAAGGACAGTGAGGGAGAAATTTCCAGCATCTGCTCCTGACTCCCGGCCACATTTCTTCCCCCACCATCCCTCTCCTGAGACGAGCCCTCTGGCCGGAGCCCTGCCCTCCTGCTCCCCCAGAAATGCCAACTCTGAGGTAAAGCAGACACGCAAACTCTTTGGTCGTTCTTATCAAACCGCTTGGGAGTCAAAGAGCACCACAGAACTGCAAAAATCCAAATTAGAAAATAAATCAGTGAGCAAGTTCAGCAAAACTACCTTCAGCTTCAGGGAAGGGGGTAGCAACGAGGCACGTACAAGCGAGGGCTAACGCAGCCGGGCGAGACGCTGGCCAGCCAGTATTCCTGTTATTGCTTTTCCGTATGGTTTCCAGCAAAACTGTCTTGGGGGGAGGAGGAATGAGGTTATCTCAAGTTTCCCAGCAGAAGAGGGGGCAGACTTCTTTTTGCTGAACGCGTTTTGGACAAGACCACTTTCTGGAATATTTGATGGCAAGACCTGCCCCTGTAACCTGCAGAAGAGCTGGGGAGACCCTCCTTCCCTACAGCAGCACCTTCTGGCACATTGGCTTTGCACAAGGTTCTGCCATTTGAAAATTAATCCTACCGTTGGCTGAAGACCATTGATTTTACAGCTCTGCATTACTCCCACTTTCCACCAAAACACTTCTGTGATTTAACACTTAAGTCAATCCCCGCTCCCAGACAGCAACACCTATTCCAGAAACACGAAGGCACTGGGTTTTCCAGGGTTTCGACGAATTTAAAGTCCAACTTTACGGCTCTCGGGAGCTACTTTGGGGATATGCAGTGAGCATTCCTTTTTCCAGCCTGCTCTCAACCATCACCAAGCCCCAGGAAGGGAGCATGTCAACAGCCCCTACTCCAGCTGAGCGATTACGGGACTTACTCAAAACCGACCCCAGAGGGAGCTGGCGACAGGGAAACCAGAATTAGCATCCTGCCTGCTGCGCCACCTTCTTAATTTGGGGGAAGATAAACAATCCTTTCCCAGAAGAGTAAGATTTAGGTCAGATGTAAGGTAGCTTTCTGCCCTGGGAGCACTCTGCTTTTTAAACAAGGCAGAGTCCGCAGGGATGCAGTGAGATAATACATTTAATCACCGCTATTACATAGTAATCAAAAAAGGACAAGGACGAGTCTGATACCTCGTCTGGGGGAAAACGAAGAAGGAAACTCTGTGTGAGCAGAGGGAAGCAGCACAGGCAGCATTAATTCACCTCCATCTCAAAAAAAAAAAAAAAAAAAAGGCTTTTCAACCCTGCAGGGCTAATGGGGGTGGCAGGGAGGAGAAATAAAACACCAAGCGGCCCCTTGCAACAATACACAGCGGAGCCGGAGGGAAGGAGGAGCAGCTTTTACTTTCCAAAGGGAAATTAAGTTATAATTCAGGAAATGGTACTCCAGGTCATCGGTGCCCCCCCAAACCACAAAATTCTCACTTGCTTTCTAGCTACCGCTTTGCCAGACAAGCTTCCCTCCAACAGACAAATCTATCATTTATTTAGACAAGCTGGCTCCTACCTTTGTTCTTTCAACGGCAATCTTTTGTCTCTAACTTAAAGAAAAGGAGCTTTGCCCTGCGCTGGGGTGGGCATCACACACACACAAGCATGACTCCCACAGCACCAAAAGGGACGGTGAGAGTTTCAGCAACAGGACCCGGCTGACGATACTAACCTGCGACACCCACAGAGATTCCACAGCTGATGGTTGGGAAGAAGAGAGATTTTTATAACAGAGACGGGACTTGGAGTCATTTGACGGTCCTATTTTAAGCTTGAGGATGATGAGCCATTCAGATGTTTCTATTTAATAAACTCATCTTCCCTCCTGCGCGCTCAGTCTTGGCCAGGTGGGATCAAGAAAGCTTTGTCCCTCTTGCAGGAATTTGGGGGGGGGGCGGCAAGTCTTTCTGTATGTTTTATACCTACATCAAGGGCTCAGCAGTTCGGGACCCTGCTCTCAGCTCGCTTCAGATGTGTCATGATGATTTCCTTGTCCCCAGTAGTGACTGAGCCATTTCAAGAGCAATTCTTTTGTCTGTGGACTCCAGGGAGGGGCCTGAAGCCAGGGTGACAATGAACTCTCAACTCTCTCGGACCCATAATTATAAAGCAGCGGCGGCACCTAAGGCACAAAGGACCAAACAACTGAAATCCCACATTAGCATTTTTTGGCACATGCTGCTTCAAAGTGAAAGCAACAAAATGAGAGAACCTTTTTGGGTGTTTCCCCAGTCAGTTAAAATACACGCTGAGGCAGAGAGAGGGGGAACCACTGCCTGCCTCGCCTGGGAAGGGTTTCAAAATCATCCACATCCCCTTTATCTATGCTGGATAATGCCAGTAATGGAGTAATAGCCCCCCGGGGCAAACTGCACCATGGGCCACTGAGGACTACAGTGTCCCAAAAAGCCATGGCAGGGCTTGAGATGGTTTAAGGTTTACCAAGGAGCAAAGCAAAACCTCATGTCCAAAACAACAACCGGCCTCCTTTTGTCCCCTGCCTTCTGCGGAGCTGCTCCTCTGGCATCTGAAGGGGCTGCAAGGGAAGCAAGGCACACCTACAGCGGGCTTGAATATCTATTCAAGCTGAAGCCACGCATTGCCACTGGCTGGCCAAAATCGATCCTGCTGCCCTCACAGCCTCTGCCCAAGGCGAAAACAAAAGCCCCAGTTACAGCTCTGACCTGGTGTTTGCTCAGCACCTCGTTATTACACCAGGGAAAGCACACTTGGCAAGGCAAGCGAATACCTCCTCTCGACAGGACAATAAACACAGGCACCGGGGACATCTCAAGCAGGGGACAGCCACAGTGGGACCTCAGCACAGGCAGCTCTTCCACAGCCACAGAATCTCCTAGATTGGAAAAGACCTGCCATGTTACCCAACACACGGCAGCTGAGTCCTTCCAACACCCATTTCAGGATTGCCCTCTTGGGCTTACAGCTCTTGTCATCCCCAACTCCACCTGTCCTCTCCAGGAGCTGCAGAGGAAGCAGCTCCTACCCAAAGCCCAAACACTGCCTAGGGCAGTGGGTGACCACCCAGAGAGGCCCCAGGTCTCCTGGAGGTGGGGCTGAAATCCCAGGTTTAAAGCCTGCGCTGTTAGGGATCAGCCAAGGTGAACGTACGTCACATATCACGCACGTCACGTGGCGGAGGCTCTGTCACAACCAGAATTCAAATCCTGTGGGAAACATGCGTTAGCCAACACCTCGCTGGCCAGAGAAGCAAACAATGGCAATTATTCCACCAGGAAGGGAGAAGTGATTTACTCGTGTACTCGCGTATTTTCTCTTAAGTAAGGCTCTCAACACCCTTCAAGCCTTCTGAAGCCAGCTCCTCCTCAGCTCAGAAGACAGGCAAGCACAGAAGATCAGGATCTCAAAGGAAGCCCCAAAGCAAAAGAAAAACACCCAGGGGTCTTGCTCCCGGATGCTCTGCCCTGTGCTGAGGCACAGTGGCTGCTGTAGCCAATAAAGACCAAAGTGCTCTCTTCTTCCTCACAAAACTGGCTTTATCGGACCAACAGGTACGACTTCCTCCGTGCCTGCTCACATGGTGAGCAAAGACAAAGCAGGTATGTTGGATGTCTGGCTTCAAGACTGCCCAAAGGACACAACGAAGCAGCCAGAAATCAAGCACATACACAGACATCCCCACTAGACGATACTTCACCAACCCTGCAGCAACAATTAAAGTAATTTCTTCTTTGGTGGTGTTCAGCGACCTGGCCCTAAATACTTCTCGAAGAGAAGTGGGGCAGCAGCAACACTCTGAGAGCACTGAACGAAGTCGGGGTTCAGCCACAAGTCTTCCCACAGGTTTCATCTTTCCTTACTGTGATTTGGGTGGCAAGTGCCATTGCGCTGACCAGGAAGCTCCAGTATATTGCGTTATAATAAATAAAAATCCTGGCCACTCTCCACCAGAGAAGCTCAGGAAGGATGGCTGGATCTTGCCAAATGCAAATTTCAAGGCTTTGAGAGAGTCATTTGGGTTTCTAGCCACAAACTAGCGTGAAGAAGCTGGTTTGGGGCCTGTGGAAAGGGAAATGTGGCTCTCAACTCCCCCAAGAACACCACCAGACCTCTGAAACACTGGGAGGACAGGTTTAAGAACCAAAAGTGCCCCATTTTATCCCAGACAAGGTTTCCACCTGTTGTTACCATCCCTCTGCAGGGATGAGGATGGTGCCCAGTTCCAACCCTGTGTATTTCTGGTGCAGCTCACATTTCGAATCAAGAGAGCAAGAGAAACCCTCAGCCATCAGAGGACTTCAAGACCTTTCCCTTGACTGTTACCGGCTCTGGTTCTAGTCACCAAAACAAACCTAACCAGACGATGTTTATGTTCCCACAATATCTTGCCTCCCACAGGTGCCAAATGGCTTTGACGAGCTACCTTTGCCTTGCCCAACACCAGATGCAGCAGAGAAGAGGGTGGCTGCGCTGAGGAGATGCTATCCTCCCCCTTCCCTGTCACGGTCCTGACTAAAGGAAGATATTTCAGCTCCTCCTGCCCCTTTGTGCCCCAGCAGCTGAGTCTGGGGACCCGAGACCTGCTGCCTCCCCTAAAGCAGGCGACCTGACTCACAGCTCAGGCTCTCAAAATACAAGGGAACAGCGAGTCGAGTTTCCCCTGGCACCAACCCCTCTGCTTCCCCCACCCCATCACAGTGCCCCTCCTAACAGAACCCAGTCCCCCCTCCCCAAAACCCTCTAACCCCCTCCGACTACCCTTTTACAAGGGGTTTTCGAGCCCCCCCCGAGCCCCATCTGTGCCTGGAGGGTCCTCGCCACACACCCACAGCCTGCTCCCCAGGAAAAGGTCAGCTCTACACCCACCTCCCCCGGCGAAAGCTCAACCCCAGCCCACCCCACGGAGCCAGCTGAGCTCTGCAGAGCCCGTCCCACTGGGGTCTGGGCCCATAACCCCCCCACTGCTCACTCCCACACCCTCCGGAGAGCTCAGCCTCTCCCCCACCACCGGCTTCACCCCACAGAACCGACCGGCCTCCCACGCACCGGTTCGCCCCGAGAGCCCTTCCCCGGCCCACGGACCCATCTCCTCGCCCCCCGCAGGGCC
>NW_009646629.1:8687-9385 GCF_000708025.1 Charadrius vociferus | reverse complement strand
CCCCCGGTGGCCGTGGGGCGGGAGGGCAGCGGCGTGGGGAGTCCCGGGGGGTGACACGGCCCCTCTGTCCCCGCAGGAGTCGGGCGATGACGAGTACCGGGGCGACCAGTCGGACAGCGACGACGAGGTGGACTCCGATTTTGACATCGACGAGGGAGAGGAACCCACCAGTGACCAGGACGAGAGCGAGCCCAAGCGCCGCCGCCGTGTCGTCACCAAGGCTTACCGGGTACGGACCAGGCTGGGGGCTGCGGGGTCCCCTTCCCTTTCCAGCACCGCGGCAGGGGACGGGCTCCCTGCGGGGAAAAGCTGAGATTTAAACGAGGCCGAAGCCACAGCTGAGGGGAGTTTTTCTCCCTCCTCACGTCCTCTGCCCCATTCCATAGGAGCCTCTCAAGAGCCTTCGCCCCAAGAAGACGGCCCTCCCCACCGGCAGCTCCCAGAAGCCACGAGAGGTGAAATCCGTCCCCTTGGAGCTCCAGGATGACGTGGGAGACAGTGAGTGTGCGCGGGACAGAACGGGCTGGACACAGGTCCCCTCCGGGACATCTCCTGGTGAGAAGGGCTGGCTGGTGCCTGCCGGTGAGCCCCGTCCTCCCACCGCAGGCCGGAAGCACATGCGGCAGTCGACGACAGAGCACACGCGCCAAACCTTCCTGCGCATCCAGGAGCGGCAGGGGCCGGCCCAACCGCAGTAA
>NW_009646629.1:6917-8329 GCF_000708025.1 Charadrius vociferus | reverse complement strand
GGGGGCGGGAGCCATGCCCAGGGGCGCAGCTCCCCCCGAAACGGTGCAGGATGGGGGGTGAGGGTGTCGTCGAGGCGCTGAGCCTCCCCCGCGTTTGTCTCTGCTTTCTCAGAGAACTACGAGCGCCTAGAAGCCGACAAGAAGAAGCAGGTCCAGAAGAAGCGGAAGTGCGTGGGACCCGTTATCCGGTACTGGTCTGTCACCATGCCCCTCATCCCGGAGCCGGGCAAGGAGGAGAATGTGGACGTGGAGGGGTAGGTTGGGGTCACTTCGATGTGGCCCCGGTGGGCTTTTTCCCCCCACACACACCCAACCCGGCCACTCTGTCCCTATCTCTCCGCGCCGCTCTCTCCCCGGGCTCTGTTCCACTGTGGTGAGGGAGAAGTGGGTTTTGGGCAGCCCCTTGGAGCCCCCCAAGCCCCCACACTCCAGTCCTGGGGGGTGGCTTGAGCAGATTGGGCAGCTCTCCCCACCATGGAAGCACCCCCGGGGTTCCCTCTTGCCCCGAGGGTCTCCTGGGCGCTGATTGTGGCTCTTCCAGGTTGGACCAAGACCCGCAGCAGGCCGAAGCAGCTCCAGCCCCGGCTCCGGCTTCTGCTGGGAAGTGCTCCCGCACCTTCATCTCCTTCAGCGACGACGAAACCTTTGAGCGCTTCTTCCCCAAAGCAAAACCTCCGCGGCTGCCGGTGCGGGAGATCTGCCCTGTCACCCACAAACCGGCCGTTTACCGCGACCCCATCACCGACATCCCCTACTCCAACATCCGCGCCTTCAAAATCATCCGGGAGGCCTACAAGAAATACATCACGGCACACGGGCTGCCCAGCGCCGCCGCCTCCGCCGCCCTGGGGGCCACAGCTCCCCCCGGCCCCGACCCCAACGTCCGTCCCACCCGCCAGAAGATCATCATCAAGCAGAGTGTCCCCACGACCTGAGCTTCGGCATCCGCGGGGGCTTGTGGCCGCTCGGGTCGAGGCCTCTCCTCGCTCCCACTCCTGTGGGTGACAGTTCGTTGCTCTATTTATCTCCTTCCTAACTTTTTTTTTATATAAAAAAGAAATAAATCCAAGTAGTCTGCATAAACCAAAGGTGCGGACTCTTATTTCCATCCAACGCGCAGCCCCTGCAACACCCAGAGACCCTAAAGTGAACACAGGGTGCGTACGACCCCGTGTTTTCTGAGAGACCCTACAGTAAACCAGCAGTTTGTTCTGAGCGCTGCTGCTCTCACCGCACCCCCATGACGGTGGCCCCACACACCCCCCCAGATACGATTTTGGGGGCTGGGGTGGCACTTGGGAGAAGAATCACCTGGATGGTCTTGGAGTGAAGGGCTAAAAAATGTCCCTGGGGGAGGTGACGGGGGGTTCGGGGGTCTCTGAGGGGCTGCAGGGTTCAGCCTCTCCATGCGG
>NW_009646629.1:4465-4827 GCF_000708025.1 Charadrius vociferus | reverse complement strand
CACCCCGGTGAACACCTGCCGGCCCCTTCCCCAAGCCACCACGTCTGGTGTCACCCGGCTGGTGCGAGGCCGTGCAGGGTGCGACCCGTGTCCCCATACCCAGGGAAACCCTTCGTGCCCAAGAACCCGACGCGGGAGATCCCACGGGAGGAGCAGATCACGCTGGAGCCGGAGCTGGAGGAGGCGCTGGCCAACGCCACCGAGGCCGAGATGTGCGACATCGCCGGTGGGTGACGCACGGGACCGTGCCTTGTACCGCAACCTTACACGGGGCTGCCACATAGTGCTGCAACCTCTCACAGGGCAGCCATGTCACACCGCAGCCTCGCAGGGGGCAGCCGTGTCGCACCACAACCTTGCAC
>NW_009646629.1:2064-3855 GCF_000708025.1 Charadrius vociferus | reverse complement strand
CGGCGTCCCCAGACCCCCCCCGCCCCCCGGGCGGGGCGGGGGGGGCTGCGGCCACCCCCAGGGGGGACACGAGGGGACCAAGGGGGTCCACCCGCTGACCCCCCCCCCCCCGGTCCCACAGCCATCCTGGGCATGTACACGCTGATGAGCAACAAGCAGTACTACGACGCGATCTGCAGCGGGACCATCTCCAACACGGAGGGCATCAACAGTGAGTGCCTTGGGGACACGGGGACACGGGGACGATACCCTCGGGACAGGGGACACAGGGATGAGCTCCCCTGGCACGGGGTCATGGGCTCCACGGGGTTGTTCCAGGGGAATCTGGGGACCAGAACCCCTCCCGGATTCACCGTGGTGACACCACACATGCATGCAAACGCACATGTCCCCATGTGTCCGTGCCCCCACGCGTGGTCACGTGTGTCCCTACGCACACGTGTGTGCTCCAGGTGTGGTGAAGCCCGACACGTACAAGCCGGTGCCGGATGAGCCCCCAAATCCCACCAACGTGGAGGAGACGCTGCGGCAGATCCAGGCCAACGATGGGGCTCTGGAGGACGTCAACCTCAACAACATCAAGGTGAGGGACCTCGTGGCACTGTCCCCAAGGTGTCCCCAGGGTGCTAGTCCCAGTCCTGGGGTGCCAATCCCCATCCTGGGGCGTTCCCATAGGGGTGGTCCCTATCTCAGGGTGTCTCCAGGGCACCCCAAAGTGCCGGTCACCATGCTGGGGCATCATTGTGTCCCCCAGAGTGTCCCTGGGTGCTGCTCCCTGCCCAGGATGGTGCCAAGGTGATGGGTCCCACCCTGCGCTGTCCCCATGAAGCTTGGTCACCCTGTCCCAGGGTGCTGCTCACTGTCCTGGGGTGTCCCTGCAGGGTTGATCCCTGTTTTGGGGTGTTTGTCCTCATCCTGGAGTGGCTCCAGGGTGCTGGTCTTCATCCAGAGGCATCCGTGTCCCCTTGGTGACATCCCACATCCCTTCAATGTCACTTACATCCCTTGTGTGACACCCAGCACCCTCTCAGGGATGTCCCGTCACCCTTGGAGACATCTGCACCCCCTTGCTGCCACTTACATCCCCTTGGTGACACCCCCATCCCCTTGGTGACACCCGCATCCCCTTGCCGCAGGACATTCCCATCTCCACGCTGAAGGCCATCTGTGAGGCCATGAAAACCAACACCCATGTCAAGAAGCTCAGCCTGGTAGCCACCCGCAGCAACGACCCCGTGGCCACCGTGAGTCCCAGCCCTGTGTCCCCACCGTGTCCCCAGACAGAGGGGACAGTCCCCTGCCCCGGGCTCCATCCTGGACACCATCAAGGCCAGGTGACGGTGGCTTTTCCACTGTCACCTGGGGCATTGGTGGCCCAGGACATGCCAGAGGGGGGGTGCCAGCCCTGGGTGACACCCTGAGGTGACACGCAGGCCGTGGCCGAGATGCTGATGGAGAACAAGACCCTGCAGAGCCTCAACATCGAATCCAACTTCATCACCAGCGCCGGCATGATGAGCATCATCAAGGCCATGTACCACAACACCACCCTGAGCGAGCTCAAGGTGGACAACCAGGTAGGGACAGGCACCCGTGTGTGGCCTGGGGAGGGGACAGCGGTGTCCCCAGCTTCCCGGCGTGCCTGGCTTCACCCCATCCCTGCAGTGCCAGCGGCTGGGCGACACGGTGGAGATGGAGATGGCCACCATGCTGGAGCAGTGCCCCTCCGTCGTGCGCTTCGGCTACCACTTCACGCAGCAAGGCCCCCGCGCCCGGGCCGCCATCGCCATC
>NW_009646629.1:905-1236 GCF_000708025.1 Charadrius vociferus | reverse complement strand
TGGAGGGGGGGTGGCACAGCCAGGCGCTTCCCAAAGCAGCGGGACAGCTGCTGGAGTTGGGGAGGAGGGGGGGAACCCACCGCCGCCACCCCAAAAGGCCACGACCTGCAGGCAGCTGCCAGCGTGCGAGAAAACGAGCGTGACTTGGGACAGGGACAGGAGGGGATGGGGCAGGGAGAGGCCGAAACCCACGTCGAGGTTGGCAGCGCTCGCAGGGCTCTGGCCAGGGAAGGGACAGCCCAAAACAGCACCACGTTGAGCAGCAAAACGCTGGGACCACCAACATCACCCCTCCCCGGGACCTGACCCAACGGCTCAGACACCTCTGTCC
>NW_009646629.1:0-864 GCF_000708025.1 Charadrius vociferus | reverse complement strand
CCCCAGGGGGACAGGTGGGGCAAAGGGGGCCTCAGGCCGGCAGCAACGCGGGCGGCTCGTCCTCGTCGGAGTCAAATTCAGCGTTCTCATCCTTCACCCACTTGCCAGAGCGGTCCTGGATCCAGCCAGCACTGGGGGTGGACAGACAGACGGAAGGAGTGAGAGGCGGCTCATTACGGGGTTCCCCGCGCCAACGGGGCCAAGACTCACCTCCGCAGCTGCAGGTATCGCTCCAGGGCCTGGCGCCTCTCGGGGCTGAGGGCTTCAGGCCGGCTCAGGGCTGACGATGAGGCTTTTCTTTTGCCACCTCGCTGTGTCCGGGCCGGAGCCACCTTCAGAGCATCTGGGAGGACAGAGAAGGGCTGGTGAGACCCACAGAAATGGGAGAGGTCCAGCTGAGAGCCCGGGCACCCTGTCCTGCTGGTGCCAGTGCAGCCCCGGAGCCGCCAGATGGCTCTTACCTGCTTGCCCACCGTGGTGCCCCGGCAGCAGGGCTGCAGGGCTGGCGTCCACGGCTTCTCTGTCCTTCTGCAACAGCTCTGGCAGTGTTGGGGCGGCGTTCGGTCCCGTCCAGGTGACACCAGCTTGTGAGCTGCTTCCCTCCGCCCTGCGATGGGAAAAGGAGTCAGGGCTTTACCCCACAAACACCCGACATGGCGAGGCCATAGTGTGCCGGTCCCTCCTGAGAAGCCCAGAGCTTTCCCAAGTCCTCCAGCAACGAAAGAAAAGGCCTCACCCTGTTCTCCGGCAGCAGCTGCTGTAGGGAGCAGCTTTCAGCAGAGCGCTCCGGGCAATCCTCCTTGTCCGAGCCAACAGAGGGGCCGGGGAGCCCTGGGGAGAGGGGACAGAGCTCAGGAGGGCCTG
>NW_009646628.1:0-8342 GCF_000708025.1 Charadrius vociferus | reverse complement strand
ATTCATGTGCACAGAGACACATGCAGACTCAGATGCAGAGAGAGAAAGATGAGCACACACAGAGATACGGAGGAAGAGAGACAGAGAAGCGTGCACACAGATGCTGAGGAACAGAGACGCGCGAGCACACACAAACACAGAGTGAGACTGAGAGACACACACACAGATGCAGAGGAAGAGAGACAAAGATGTGGCACCGAGAGGGGGAGGGAGAGAGAGAGAGAAGGGGGGGACAGACATGCTGGAACTCCAAAATGAAGTAGAGTCAAAGGCAGCCAAGTGGTATGCTAAAATTGATATTGCCATTGCATTTTTCTCAATTCCTTTGGCAGCAGAGTGCAGGCCACAGTTTGCTTTCACATGGAGGGGTGTCCAATACATCTGGAATCAACTGCCCCAGGGGTGGAAGCACAGTACAACCATTTGTCATGGACTAAACCAAACTGCACTGGAACAGGGTGATGCCCCCTGATCTACAATACATCCATGATATCATCATGTGGGGCAACAAAGCGGTAAAGTGTTTTAGAAAGGAAAAAAGAATAAACCAGATTTTTCTGAAAGCTGGTTTCGCCATAAAAAGAAGCAAGGTCAAGGGACCTGCACAGGAGATCCATTTCTTGAGAGTAAAATGGTAGGATGGATGTTGTGTGATCAAAATCATAGCAACTATGTCCCCACCAGCTAACAAGAAAGAAACACAAGGTTTCCCAGACCTTGTGGGATTCTGGAGAATGCATATTTCAGGTGATAATCAGTTTGTGAGCTCTCTCTATCGGGTGACCCAAAAGAAAGACTATTTTGAGTGGGGCCCCGAGCCACAACAAGCCTTTAAGCTGATCAAACAGGAGATAGCTCACACAGTAGCTTTTGGGCCTGTCCATACAGGACCAGCTGTGCAAAATATGCTCCACATTGCAGCCGGGGAGCATGATCTCACCTGTAGCCTCTGGCAGAAAACACCAGGTTGAGTAAAAAACCTGAGGTTGACCACTACAGTTTTGGACCCGAGGGTACCGAGGATCGGAAGCCCACTACACCCCAACTGAAAAAGAGATACTAGCAGCATATGAGGGGGTTTGAGCCACTTCAGAAATTGATGGTTCAGAAGCATATCTCTTCTTGGCACCACGATTGCCTGTGCTACACTGGATGTTCAAAGGAAACATCACGCAACTGATGCTACATGGAGTAAGTGGGTAGTGTTGATCATGCAACGGGCTCAAATGGGGAACCCCAACTGCCCAGGAATGCTGGAAGAGATGATGGACTGTCCAGAAGGCAGTGATTTTGAAGCATTGCCTGAGGAGGTGACTTGTGCCCAACAGGCACCACCATATAATGAGTTATCAGAAAATGAAAGGCACTTTGTTCTGTTTACTGATGAATCCTGTCATGTTGTAGGCAACCATGTGGAAAGCTGCTGTGTGGAGTCCCACACGACAAGTTGTTGAAGGTGTCAAAGGAGAAGGCAAGTTTGAAGATGTGAAAACCATCCAGCTGACCCTAGAGATCGCTGAATGAGAAAAGTGGTCAGTACTCTATATCTGTACTGACTCCTGGATGGTGGAAAATGCCCTGTGGGAGTGGTTATAGCAATAGAAGAAGATCAACTGGCAGCGCAGAGGTAAACCCATCTGGGCTGCTGCACTGTGGCAAGGCATCGCTGTCCAGGTAGAAAACATCGCTCTAAAGGTACAGCATGTAGATGCTCACATGCCCAAGAGTCCAGGTAGAAAACATCACTCTAAAGGTACAGCATGTAGATGCTCACATGCACAAGAACTGGGTGCTGGTGCCCAACAATTGATCATGCTGTTTCTCCTGTCCTGAGCGACCACCTTGACAGATGGGGCCTGAGTCATAACTTGTTCTTATGAGCATTTTAGTGAGTGGTGGAGGCCCATGGAATGGGGAAATGATATCTAACTATCTGTTAAGGGAAAAGGGATAGTAGTTAATGAGAATGTATAAATCTGTATGTTGGATGTAAAGATGGTTTAATTATGTCATATAAGTTACAAGTGTTGGCAGGAGGAGGTTTCAGGAATGTGAAACAGATACAATGGGATGATCAGAAGATATATTAATGTTTCAACTTATATGGAATGAGCATGATGCAAGTGGACTAAGCGGTATAGATTGTACTATTTGTAGCTAGAATGATGTTGATAACATACCAATGTTTTGGCTATTGCTGAGCAGTGCTCACACAGCATCAAGGCTGTCTCTCCACGCCCCCCGTCCCCCGCAAAGGCTGGGGGTGGGTAAGAGGTTGTGAGGGGACATAGCTGGGACAGCTGACCCAAAGGGATATTCTATACGCTATGATATCACACTCAGCAATAAAAGCTGGAGGAAGGGGCATTTTTTATTAAGGCATTTGTCTTCGAAAGCAACCTCTATGCATACTGAGGCCCTACTTCCCAGGAAGTGGCAGGTTTGTGTCTGATTATTTTAATTGGCTAGTTCCTCAGTGAGTGTCATAATCACATAATCAGGCTTGAGTTATTAGCAGTACCTTAGTTTTTCATTTTATTTTCTCCCTCTGTCCTGCTGAGGAAGGGAGAGTGAGAGCAGCTTGGTGGGCACCTGGCAGCCAGCCAATGTCAACCCACCACATGTGCACACAGATGCAGAGGAAGAGAGACAGACAGATGTGGGTACACACAGACATGCAGAGACGTGCACACACACAGATGCCAAGGAAGAGAGACCAAGAGACACATGCGGACACAGAGATGCACAGGTGGAGAGACAGAGGGACGTGTGAAGAGAGATGCAGAGGAAAAGCAGCAGAGATGCATACACACACAGACGCAGAGATGCTTCTGCACACAAACGCAGAGGAAGAAAGACGTGCACACACTGAGAGTTGTGTGCATACACAGACACAGAGAGAGACAGAGACACGCATGTGTGCAGAGTAAGAGAGACAGAGAGACAGAGGCAGGCACACATACACAGATGCAGAGAA
Source organism: Charadrius vociferus (assembly GCF_000708025.1). Taxonomy (NCBI): domain Eukaryota; kingdom Metazoa; phylum Chordata; class Aves; order Charadriiformes; family Charadriidae; genus Charadrius; species Charadrius vociferus. The sequence goes on along the minus strand of NW_009646628.1, from coordinate 5,365 downwards.
GGAGACTGAGACATGTGTACACTGGAGCACCCCCAGACACAGAGATAAACATAGAGGCACGCACACAGATGCAGAGGAAGAGAGAGAGACAGATGCACAGCACACACATGGAGAGACATGCGCGCAGGCAGAGAGGCAGAGAGAGACATGAGTGCACAGACACAGAAGGAAGAGAGATGCACACGCACACAAATGGAGAGAAGAGACAGATGCATGTGCACATGCACAGATGCAGAGAGAGACAGGCACGCGCACACAGGTGTAGAGAAATGTACATGCACACAGATGCACAGAAACAGACGCACACGCATGTGCACAGATGCAGAGAAAGATGCACATACACACAAAATCAGAGGAAGGGAGAGAGAGGTATGCACACACAGAGGAACAGAGACGCGCACACACACAGGAGCAAAGTGAGACAGAGAGACAGACAGAGACAGACACAATAGCACACATTCACAGATTCAAAGGAAGAGCATCTGAGAGACACTCATGCAGATAGATGCAGAGACGTGCAAAGATGCAGAGGAAGAAAGACACGAGCATGCGCAGATGCAGAGACATACACAGATATGCACGCACACAGAGAGTGTCCTGGTTTGAGCGACACAGGACTAATTTCTCTTCTAATGCTTGGGAAGACTGCACTTTTAGAATACTCTAGTGTCTGAATTGGTGAAAATATTTACTTTATAGCCAGCTATGGTGTGTGGGTTTCAAGGTCTCAGTGGTTTTCGAGCTTGCCAGGTGCAGGGAGGATGAGGAGCGAGACCCGGGCACTTGACCCGAGCTGGCCAACAGGATTATTTCATACCATGAATGTCACATTCAATATAAATTAGAAAGTTTGTGCAGAGAGAGACAGGCACACGCACATAGGTGTAGAGAAACAGACACACACATGTGCACAGATGCAGAGAAAGATGCACATACACACAAAATCAGAGGAAGAGAGAGACAAAGAGGCATGCACACACAGAGGAACAGAGATATGTGCACACACACAGGAGCAAAGTGAGACACAGAGAGAGACAGAGAGACAGACACAATAGCGCGCACTCACAGATTCAGAGGAAGAGCATCTGAGAGACACTCATGCAGATAGATGCAGAGATGCGCAAAGATGCAGAGGAAGAAAGACGTGAGCACATGCAGATGCAGAGATACACAGATATGCACGCACACAGACAGAGAGTGTCCCGGTTCGAGCAACACAGGACTAATTTATCTTCTAATACTTGGGAAAACTGCACTTTTAGAAGGCTCTAGTGTCTGAGTTTGTGAAAATATTTACTTTATAGCCAGCTATGGTGTGTGGGTTTCAAGGTCTCAGTGTTTTCGAGCTTGCCAGGTGCAGGGATGAGGAGGAGTGAGACCCAGGCACTTGACCCAAGCTGGCCAACAGGATTATTTCATACCATGAATGTCACATTCAATATAAATTTGAAAGTTTGCTGCAAAGTGCTCTCTCTCCCTTGATGACAGCGATCCAGATAAATTCTTGCCCTGGTGCCGTACCCCTGAGGCCTTCCCTTCCTCCTGAAGCTGTAGCACTCGCAGTGTCCCACATTTGCTGTCCACTTCTGGGAGTGCACAGCTTCCTACTGATATAATTGGCTGAGTATAATCCTTGTATATTTTATATTGGTATTGGGATTGATATTGGTTCTTTAATGTTAATTATCCAGTCTTATTCTATCAAATCTGTTTATATTTCAACCCCCAGGTTTCCTTGTTTTTCCCAATTCCCCTTCCTGGGTGGGGAGGTGACATCGGGTGATAAAATGATTGTCTAAACAACAATAAACTGTTGTGGATTTTCTCAAACCATAACAGACAGATATGCCTATGCAAAGACATGGAGAAATACTGATGCATTTGCAGTCACAGAGACATGCATGTGCACAGAGGAGGAGAGAGAGATCAATGTGCACACAGAGACATGCTCAGACAGATGTACAGAGAGACAGAGTGAGACAAAGTCAACCCATTCGCTGTCAGAACAGTCTGAGAAGGAGAAAAGGCCTTGACACTGTGCAAGCACTGTTCAGTAATAACTAAAACATGGGTGTGTTATCAACACTGTTTTCAGCACAAATCCAAAACATAGCCCCATACCAGCTACTATGAAGGAAATTAACTCTATCCCAGCCAAAACCAGTACATTCTCCACCCCTAATTCCACACCATTTACGTCATGCTCAGATCCCACACTGTCCAATACATCCTCATTAACCACCACCCCCTTTCCCATCCTTTGCTATTTACACAGATATCATTCCCTTAGTCTATGGACTACCCTTATAAAATGCCTGTCCATAAAATGTCTATTCAGTTCATTTATTCCATGACTTTGGGCTCCATCTGTTATGGAGGACAGAACAGGAGAAGTGGTGTGGTGTGTGGACTTATTGGGCACCAAAGCCAGCTCAGGTTGGTTCACTGCTGCACTTGCACTGCTTTTTGCGAGGCATGGCCTTCATTGGTCTGGGTGGTTCCTGCTATAGTACTTCCTATAACATGTAACTCAAAACAAAGGTTACAACAATTTAAAGGTATATCCATTACATTCTCCACCCCTGGTCCCTTTTGGCCAGGTTATAGGGTTTTACATTGCAAAGAACTCCTCCCCTTGCCCGTAGCCTGGCTAGCAGCAAGGGGTTCCTGTTATAATACCTTTGACACATGGCAGCCACAGCAGTGGCAACATACACTGGCATCATACAGGAATGGCACCATACAACTCAAATCATGGGTTATTTTCACCCAGGATTAAATCTCCTTGAGGTACACGTGTGACTTCCCCATCCTTCTGCTTTATCCACCAAGTACACCCAGGCCCTTGAGCAAAAGCAATCCCACAAATGGGTTTGCCCTTTCCAGAGGAAGGAATAACCCAGACTGTCTTTCCCAGCCAGTTCCTTATGTGTACTACGGAGACTTTATGTCCTTCCACAGTACGTAGTGGTTTTGATTGAACAGGGCCAGGTTGACTGACAGATCCTCGAGTGTTAACTAGCCAAGTGACTTCTGCTGAATGTGTATCCCAATGCTTGAATGTCCCAGCACCCATTGTTCTCAGTGTAGTTTTTAACAGTCCATTGTATCATTCAATTTTCCCAGAGACTGGTGCATGAGAAGGGATGTGATACACCTAGTCAATGCCATGCTCCTTGGCCCAGCTGTCTATGAGGTTGTTGATCACCTCCATCACGGCTAATTCCCTCACATACTGGATACCTCCCTCAATGGTGGTCCGCTTGCCTTGGTAATTTATAAGATCTTCCTTGAAGGGATACCTTTCCTTCACGCTCGACAGGATGTGCCTCCAGAGGCTGTGGACTGTTGCCCCTTTTCCAATCCCTTTGTCAATGGCCTTATGCCAAGCAAGGAATCCCAGCTACCAGGCTTCCTTATCCTCTAATTCCTGACTATTGGCCCCAATATCCCAGCATTGGAGCATTCAGCTGATAATTTGCTCGCCTGGGTGATGGTTGAAATATTTTCGCATATCTCGCAGCTCACGCAGGGACAGGGTGGTTTCTGACTTGGTTATGCCTTCAGTCTCTTCCCTCTCCTGTTCTTGTGACTGCCCTGCTACAGAACAGGCTGCCTTTTCTGATTCTCTCTCCTGCTCCCTCTCAGGAGAAGCTTCTTTTTTCCTTGCTAAACGAGTTGATCTCTGCTTCCATTGTTTCTTCTTGACTATCCTGGAGCAACTGATATAGTTGAGGTTTGGGTCTCTGGTTGGGCCACAGTGTCTGTTTGTATGTCTTCAGATATAGAAACCCTCTCTTCTCCTTGAGGGTGCTGAATAGTTCTCAGTAGGCGTAGGCCAGGCCCCAGCACAGTGCGAGTTGCGTCTCTTTGGCATAGCCAGGGCCAAGGCATCCTTTTTTCAAACATTCTATCACTTCATCAGGATCCCGCACTTGTTTGGGGATGAAGTTCCAGACCATCGCTTACAACCATTCTGGGTACCTGCCCATATTCTCACACATGCCTTGCCACCCATAATCACACTACCTCGGGGCATATCCCTGGGTGATATTCCTAAATAATTGATTAAACTTAGAAAAAAAAAAAATTCTTCAGAAGTACCAATAGGAGTGTTTTGGTTAACCAAGGATGTTCAAAATACTTAAGACATTGTAACAAGGGAGCAAACATCTACCCCACAGAAGAAGGGGAAGGTGCCATTCTGTGTTTTCTCTACTGAATGCCTCTCAGAGGAGAAAAGGGAAAAAATGTAATTGTTAATTGTCTCTATGAGATGGTTCCTGAAGTACAGGGAAGGCATCAATGCAGGCCCCAAATACCAGAATAGGCTCAAGGCCAGTGCTTTTATCATAATTCTCCTAAGCAAAACACCACCAAGTGCTACACAGCACAGCAGACTGCAAAAGCCAAAACCAGCCTTTAACAAGCTATCAAATTTCATGTACAGCAAAACAGGGGAGCATGGCACAGATCAGATAAACCAATGTCAAGGACAGATAAGTCAACATCACGATCAGCAACTGTTAAACAGATATAATAATTATAAGTTCCCTCCAACACATTCTGGTCAAACCTGTTGTTATCTCAAACCCTTTGAGCTCCACATTGGGCATTTTTTTAGACTTGTGGTTTAACCCCAGTAGGCAGCTAAACACCAAACAGCCACTCGCTCACTCCCCTCCCCACAGTGGTATGTGGAAGAGAATCAGAAGGGTAAAAGTGTGAAAACTGATGGGTTGAGATAAATACAATTTAATAGATAAAGCAAAAGCTGTGCGCACAGTGGTCTGAAATGCAAGGTCTGTACTCTGCTTCTTGCCTTCCTTACTCCCTCAGGATCCTGAGCTCCACTCAAGTCAAGGTTGCCACTGATTGCCGCATCCTCAATTAGTTCTTCCTTGTTCATGAGCAGCAAATCCAGCTGTGCATCCCCCCAGTCGGCCCATCCAGCCCCTGTATTAAGAAGTTTTCATCATCGTTCAACCCCCCCGCAACACCCTCCAGAAGCCTCCTGGACGATTTCTGTCCCATTGTTGCCCTTCCAGCAGATGTCAGGGAGTTTCAAGTCCCCCATAAGAACCAGGGTCTGTAATCTGGAGACTTCCTCAGGTTGCTTAAAGAAGGTCTTGTCCCCTTCTCCACATTGATCAGGTGGTCTGTAACAAGCTCACATCATGTTATCACCCCTTACTAGTCTCTTCTCTATTTCTGACCCCCAAGCTCTCAAACAGCCTGTCACACATTCCATAGAAGAGCTCTATATGCTTGAGCTACTCCTTCATGTAAGGAGCAATCCCCTCTGCGTTCTCGTCTGTCTTTCATAAAGAGCTGTTAGCTGTAGCTGTACCATTTTATAAGACCA
>NW_009646627.1:3981-9741 GCF_000708025.1 Charadrius vociferus | reverse complement strand
ATTCTATGATTCTATGATTCTAAGAAGTAGGACATACCTATTTTGTAGCCTGCTATCTCTCAGCTAATATCTGAACTGAACATGAATAATTAATAATAACAGTGTAGATGTGAAAGTCTGAAACTAAACTTGCTTTGTTGGGCTAGAAATTTGACAGAGGTGTTTCATTGCATGGGTGATGAGACAATATAGATACTCAGCTATTCAGTGAGCTGCTGTTAAATAAAGGAGGTGTCTTCCATTCTGTACTAGATCCTGCTCTTCTTCAGGTATGGTCACTAAGGGTTACACTGGGGTAGATGAAAGCAAACCAGATGATCAGATTAACAACGAAATGCTGCTGTGCTGAACTGCCATCTCAGTGGAGGTAGGGGATGGAGATTCCGTGAAGCAGCAAAGACGCAAGGGTCATTGATGTGTTAGAAACGATGGAAGTGCCTGAGAACTGTCACGTAGGAATTATGGCTTCTCATCCCAAAAGGGTGGTGGGATCAATAGCCCAAGTGAAGTGCTTCTACACCAATGCACGCAGCATGGGCAACAAACAGGAGGAGCTGGAAGCCATTGTGCAGCAGGAAATCTATGATATAGCTGCCATCACAGAAACATGGTGGGATGCTCGCACAACTGGAGTGCTGCAAAGGATGGCTATAAACTCTTCAGAAGGGATAGACAAGGAAGGAGAGGTGGTGGGGTAGCACTGCGTAGCAGTGTTCACTTGCTTATGTTGAACCTCATTAGGTTCCTCTCTGCCCAGCTCTCCAGCCTGTCCAGGTCATGCTGGATGGCAGCACGGCCCTCTGGAGTGTCAGCCACCCCTCCCAGTTTGGTATCATCAGCGAACTTGCTGAGGATACACTCTGTCCCTTCATCCATGTCATTGATGAATATATTGAACAAGACTGGACCGAGTATTGATCCCTGGGGGCCACCAACTGGTTACGGGCCTCCAACTTGACACTGCTCCATTGAATCAAAGGTTTACTATTTTCAAGATGAAAAGAACTTCCATAAGGATTTGCATAAATTTACACATGTAATATGCATGTTTAAATTCAGGGTTTAGCAGAAAGAAAAAGATAAGAAAATTATCTTCATCAAAGATAATTGTTGTCTGGGCTACCGTGCTGTTTAAGCCTAACACCAGATATGAATAGGGGGGGGGTGGGGGTGTGTCATCAGAACTGCTACCTTGCATTTCCGGAGGGTTGACTTTGGCCTGTTCAGGAGCTTGGTTGATAGAGTCCCTTGGAAAGCAGTCCCAAGGGCAAAGGAGTCCAGGAAGGCTGAACGTTTTTCAGGAAGAAAGTCTGAAAGTTGCAGGAGCAGGCCATCACCATGTGCCGAAAGACGAGCCAGCGGGGAAGACGACCTGCCTGGCTTAACAGAGAGCCATGATTGCAAATTAGGAAAAAAAGGAGAGTTTATGGCCTTTGGAATAAGGGCAGGCCACTCAGGAGGACTAAAAGGATGTTGTGAGGTTATGCAGAGAGAAAGTTAGAAGGGCCAAATCTCCCCTCTCTGGTGACCAGTGGCATGAGGAATTAGAATGAAGCTGTGTTGGGGAAGTTCAGATTGGACATTAGGAAAAGGTTCTTCACTGAGAGGGTGGTAAGTCACTGGAAAAGGCTCCCCAGAGAAGTGGTCACAGCAGCAAGCTTGTCAGAGTTGAAGGAGCATCTGGACTTAGCACTTAGACGTACACAAGTCTGTTGGGCTGGATGGAATCCACCTGAGGGCACTGAGAGAGCTGGCAGAAGTGCTCACTAAGCTACTTACTGTCATTTATCCTCAGTCCTGGCTAACCGGGGAGGTCCCAGTAGACTGGAGGTTAGCAAATGTGACGCCCATCCACAAGAAGGGCCGGAAGGATGATCTGGGGAACTACAGGCCGGTCAGTCTGACCTTGATGCTGGGGAAGGTTATGGAGCAGATCATCTTGAGTGGCATCATCCAGCACGTACAGTAAAAGCAGGTGATCAGGCCCAGTCAGCATGGGTTTATGAAAGGCAGGTCCTGCTTGCCAAACTTGAATCTCCTTCTGTGACAAAGTCACTTGCTTAGTGGATGAGGGAAAGGCTGTGGATGTTGTATACCTAGACTTTAGTAAAGCCTTTGACACCGTTTCCCACAGCATTCTCCTGGAGAAACTGGCTGCTCATGGCTTGGATGGGTGTAGATGCGTGTATGCTTTGCTGGGTAAAAAACTGGCTGAAAGGCCAGGCCCAAAGAGTGGTGGTGAATGCAGTGAAATCCAGTTGGCGGCTGGTCACAAGTGGTGTTCCCCATGGCTCAGTGTTGGGGTCGGTTCTCTTTAATATCTTTCTCAATGACCTGGATGAGGGGATCGAGTGCGCCCTCAGAAAGTTTACAGACGACACCAAGCTGGGCGGGAGTGTCGACCTCCTTGAGGGTAGGAAGGCTCTAAAGAGGGATCTGAACAGGCTGGAGCGATGGGCCGAGGCCAATGGTATTGAGGTTCAACAAGGTGAAATGCCTGCACTTGGGTCATAACAACCCCATGCAGTGCTACAGGCTTGGGGAAGTGTGGCTGGAAAGCTGTCCAGCAGAAAAGGACCTGGAGATGTTGGTGGATGGCCAGCTGAATATGAGCTAGCAGTATGCCCAGGTGGCCAAGAAGGCCAACAACATCCTGGCCTGTGTCAGGAATAGTGTGGTGAGCAGGACTAGGGAGGTGATCATCCCCCTGTACTCGGCACTGGTGAGGCCCCACCTTGAGTACTGTGTTGAGTTTTGGGCCTCTCACTACAAGAAGGACACTGAGATTCTGGATCACGCCCAGAGAAGGGCAACAAAGCTGGTGAGGCATCTGGAGAACAAGTCTTATGAGGAACGCCTGAGGGATCTGGGTTTTTTTAGTCTGGAGAGAGAGGCTGAGAGGAGACCTTATCCCTCTCTACAACTACCTGAAAGGAGGGTGTAGAGAGGTGGGTGTCGGTCTCTTCTCCCAAGTAACAAGTGATAGGAGAAGAGGAAATGTCCTCAAGGTACGCCAGGGGAGGTTTAGATTGGATATTAGAAAAAATTTCTTCATGGAAAGGGTTGTCAAGCATTGGAACAGGCTGCCCAGGGAAGTGGTGTAATCGCCATCCCTGGAGGTATTTAAAAGACGGGTAAACGTGGTGCTGAGGGACGTGGTTTAGTGGTGGTTTTGACAGTGTTAGGTTGATGGTTGGACTTGTAATCTTAAAGGTCTCTTCCAACCTACACGATTCTATGATTCTGAAATACGCAGTTAATTTCAGAGTTAGAACTGGCTTAACTGAAAAGTTAAATTACTGAAGAGAAAATTGGTTCTACCTTACCTCAAACCACGATGTTCCACCCCTTATTCCATACCTTTTGCATCATGCTCAAATCACTACTGCTTTTTTTTTTAATCTTCAAATATACAAACACATATATATACAGATCACTAATTTATGATTTATATTTATACACAAAAGTGCGTGAAGTTCATTTAGTTCGTGATTGCAGGATTCCATGTATCATAGCAGACTCTCCGGGCAGGAAAGATGGTATGAAATTCATCAGCGTACATGCCCACGGGTAGCATGTCTGCCTTGAAGAGTTTGTTGGATGCCACTTGATGAAGCTAGCTCAGGTTTCATCACCACTATGTTATCCTGAAAAACACTTATTGAACACTGTTAGTGTTATGTAGCAATCAGGATCGTAGAGCTCAGAATTGAGTATTCTCACCAAGGGTTAAATTCCCTTGGGGTACACATTGCACTTCTCCATCCTTCAGCATCACCCACCAAGTACATCCAGGTCCTTGAGCAAAACCAGTCCCGCAAACGGGTTTGCTTTTGCCTGAAACAGGAAAAACCCAAACAGTTTTCCCCATGCACCACAGGGACTTTATCCCCTTCTACCATTTGTAAAAGGTCTGATTGAGCAGGACTAGCTCCATTGGTGGATCCCCTGGTGTTAACTAACCAGTTAGCTTGAGCAAAATGTTTGTCCCAATTTTTAAAAGTTCCACCCCCCATTGCTTTCAGGATAGATTTTAACAGTCCATTGTATCGCTCAGTTTTCCCAGAAGCTGGTGCATGATAGGGGATATGATATAACCACTCAATGCCATGTTCTTTGGCCCAGTGACTAATAAGATTGTTTTTAAAATGAGTCCCATTGTCCGACTCCCTTCTTTCTGGAGTGCCATGATGCCAGAAGACTTGCTTCTCAAGGCCCAGGATGGTATTTGGGGGGAGGGGTGGCATGGGGCACGGCATAGGTTTCCAACTATCTGGCGCTTGCTTCCACCATTGTAAGCACATAGCGCTTACCCTGGCGAGTTTGAGGGAGTGTGATGTAGTCAGTCTGCAAGGCCTCCCCATACTTATATTTCAGCCATCGTCCCCCATACCACAAAGGTTTTAACTGTTTAGCTTGCTTGATTTTGGTGCACATTTCACAGTCGTGGATAATCTGCGCAATAGCGTCCATGGTTAAATCCACCCCTCGGTCACGGGCCCGTTTATATGTTGCATCCCTACCTTGATGACCTGAAGTGACATGGACCAACCGAGCTAAGAATAGTTCACCTTTATGTTCCCAGTCCTGGCCACTTTTCTCATTCAGCAATGTCTAAAGCCAGCTGGATAACTTTTACCTCAGCAACGTCTTGCCACAGTTCAGCAGCCCAGATTGGTTTCCCTCTGTGATGCCAGTTGCTCTGCTTCCACTGCTTTAACCACACCCACAGAGCATTTGCCACCATCCAGGAGGCAGTATAGAGGGAGAGTATTGGCCACTTTTCTCGTTCAGCAACATCTAACACCAGCTGCATGGCTTTTACCTCTGCTAACTGGCTCGATTCACCTTGTCCTTCAGCAGCTTCTGTGTCTCATCATGTAGGACTCCACACAGCAGCTTTCTACCTTCTATGCATTCCTACAATACGACAAGACCCATCAGTGAACAGGGCATACTGTTTCTCATCATCTGAGAGTTCATTGTATGGTGGAGCTTCTTCAGCACGTGTTACCACCTCCTCTGGTGGCATTCCAAAGTCTTTGCCTTCGGGCCAATTTGAGATAATTTCTACGATTCCTGTATGATTTGCGTTTCCTATTCGAGCTCGCTGCGTGATTAAGGCAACCCACTTACTCCAGGTAGCATTGGTGGCATGATGAGTAGAAGGCACTTTACCCTTGAACATCCAGCACAGTACTGGTGTCCTGGTTCCGGCAGGGATGGGGTTAATTTCCCCCAGGAGCCGGCAGGGGGCAGGTATTCCATCCCATGTGACCCATGCCCGGGCTATAAGAGGAGCTAGCCGGGGAGGGGAGAGCAGTTCACCACTTGGGGGTGGGGTGCTGCGGCGTGCGTCCGGTCGGTGCGCGATCCAGTCGGTGCGCGGTCCGGTCGGTGCGCTTCGCGAGGTACTGTAATCACGTTTTCATCTTTCCTTTTGCTGTTCTGTTAAATTGCATTATTTTAACCCACGAGTTTTGCCCTGACGATTTCTTTTTTTCCACAACTGTGGGAGTTGCGCGAGTGGCTGCATGGTTCTTTGTTGCTGGCTGAGGCCAAACCACGACAGTCCTTTTTGGCGCCCAACGTGAGGCTCGGAGGGTTGCAATAAAAAATTTCTTGTATCCATTTTCCATATTGGTTAGATAGTCGCCGGTTACAATGTTACTTCGTTTGTTTGCGTGGCTGTGCTTTGCAAATTCTTATATGCTCTATCTACTCCCCGTGATGCTGTTTGTTATCTCAGGGAGAGGGATC
>NW_009646627.1:3207-3576 GCF_000708025.1 Charadrius vociferus | reverse complement strand
CACCCAGAGATCTGCCCCAAGGCTGGATAGTCAGGGGTGGCATGGCATGTGGGAGAATATGGGCAGGTATCTAGAGAATTTCTCACCTCCAGTGGTTTGGGACTTCACCCTTGAACAACTACAGGACCCTGATAAAATGATAGAATATTTGAAAGGAAAATGCTGTGACTACTTGAGAGAGGCACAACTTATGGCACTATGTTGGGCCCTGACCAGTATCTACCAAACACTGCTCAGTACTATGCAGGACTCTCAGGGGAAAGCGGGGCAAACCATACTAGAAGACAATTCGGCTACTCCAACCCCGGTGACAGATACTGCAGCTACACCAATACCAGTGGCAGGCAAAGCCGCCCCTCAAAACCCAAT
>NW_009646627.1:0-2615 GCF_000708025.1 Charadrius vociferus | reverse complement strand
CCCTCGTCTCAGCTGTGGGGAAACTGTCCCAGAAGGTCCAGCAACTTGAAGAGAGTATGTCCTACTCTCCACCTGTACAGGCCAGCATCTCAGCTATTAGGAGCAGGCGTTTCCCTGCTCAAGAGGGAAAGTACAGGGCGTACACACCACGAGGCACCCTGTGGTTTTACCTGGGTGACCACGGAGAGGACATGAGGAGGTGGGATGGACAACCAACCTTGGTTTCTGAAAAAGGCAATAAAATTGTTCAAATCCTTCTGAAAGCTGGCTTTGCCATAAAACGAAGTAAGGTCAAGGGACCTGCACAGGAGATTCAGCTTTTAGGAATAAATGGCAAGATGGACACCGTCAGATCCCAATGGATGTGATCAACAAAGCTGGTGAGGACAAGTGATAGGAGAAGAGGAAATGACCTCAAGTTACGCCAGGGGAGGTTTAGATTGGATATTAGAAAAAATTTCTTCATGGAAAGGGTTGTCAAGCATTGGAACAGGCTGCCCAGGGAAGTGGTGTAATCGCCATCCCTGGAGGTATTTAAAAGACGGGGAAACGTGGTGCTGAGGGACGTGGTTTAGTGGTGGTTTTGACAGTGTTAGGTTGATGGTTGGACTTGATCTTAAAAGTCCCTTCCAAAGAAAACAATTCTATGATTCTGTTTTTCTATGGATGATGCTCTTGGTTCTAAGATTTAGTTTTAGGTAGTCCTGTGAGGAGTGGGGAGTTGGACTCAGCAATCCTTATGGTCCTTTCCAGCTTGAGATATTTTATGATTCTATGTTATCAGGAAGAACCTTTAAAAAAACAGCCATATGTTCTTTTTCATTACTGAGTTGTTTTCCAAGCAAACCTAAAGCCATGTTTTGTCAATGTCAGTGATAAGATAGGGTAATACGTTAATTTCTGCCACATCCAAAACTTCAAGAAACCAATAAAGTTTTTATATGGCATTGAATGTTTTTTGTTGTTCTATCATGAGTCTTAAGAATGATCTGATGAAAATTATAGAAGCCTGTAATTAAAAATAGAAAACAGTAGATTCGAAACAATTTCCTACTATCAAAGGTTGTTTGTGGGGTTTTTTAGGGAGAATCAGTTGCAGTATATTCTGCTCCTCAAATCTCTGGGGATATGCCCCGCCATTGACTTCGAAATGCAAGGATACTTGTTTTTGTAAATGCTGGGAGAAACATTTTCAAAGACTTTAGAGTGGGTCTATGAAACTGGAAAGCATGTAGGTGGTTTGAGCTGGCATCAGATTAGCATTTTTGAGCCAAAAAAAGTTTCATTACAAACTTTAAAGGCTGAGAGAGCTGGGACTCTTTAGCCTGGAGAAGAGAAGGCTGAGGGGAGACCTTATTATTGTCTACAGCCTACAAGTGTCTAAAGGGTGGGTTGAAGGAGGATGGAGCCAGACTCTTCTCGGTGGTTCCCAGTGACAGGATGGGGGGCAATGGGCACAAGTTGGAACATAGGAAGTTCCGTTCCAATACATGGAAAAACTTCTTTACGGTTAGGGTGACAGAGCACTGGAACAGGCTGCCCAGGGAGGTTGTGGAGTCTCCTTCTCTGGAGATTTTCAAGACCCGACTGGATGCAGTCCTGAGTCATGTGCTCTGGGCAATCCTGCTTTATCAGGGGAGTTGGACTGGATGATCTCTAGAGGTCCCTTCCAACTCTGAAGATTCTGTGATTCTGTGAAACTGTCGTGGTTTAACCCCAGCCAGCAACTAAGCACCACGCAGCCGCTCGCTCACCTCCCCCATCAGGATGGGGGGAGAGAATTGGAAAAAGAGAAGTGAGAAAACTCATGGGTTGAGATAAAAACAGTATAATAATTGAAATAAAATGAAAGAATAATAATAAATGTTAATGAAAAGGAAAATAACAAAGAGAGAGAAATAAAACCCAAGAAGGACAAGTGATGCAAATTAAAGCAATTGTTCACCACCAGTCGACGGATGCCCCACCAGTACTCGAGCAGCAGCCCCCCTGCCAACCTCCCCCCTAGTTTTATTGCTGACCATGACATCATATGGTCTGGAATATCCCTTTGGTCAGTTGGGGTCAGCTGTCCAAGCTGTGTCCCCTCCCAACTTCTTGTGCACCCCCAGCCTACTCCCTGGCAGCGTGGTGTGAGGAACAGAAAAGGCCTTGACTCTGTGTGAGCACTGCTCAGCAATAGCTAAAATATCCCCGTGTTATCAACACTGTTCCCAGCACAAATCTAAAACATAGCCCCTTACCAGATACTGTGAAGAAAATTAACTCTGTCCCAGCCAACACCAGGACACAAATTTTTGAGGGAAAAGACAACATATCATCTCAGGGAACTAAGTTTTCCATAAGTAATTTAAAACATCAGGAATTCAGTAGCAAACAATGGGTGAAAAATGGCTAAGCAAACTGACCTGGGAAACAGAGTTTTGTTTAAATATTTTGAAACACATTTGTTCCACCAAGAATAACTCTTTGATAAATGTCTTGATCCTGAACAGATCATGGTGTACTGGGTGAAGAACTGGCTAAACAACAGGGCTCAAAGGGTTGTAGTGAATGGGGCTACATCTGGCTGGCGACCACTCACTAGCTGTTGGAGTGAGATTGGACCCGGAGTA
>NW_009646626.1:0-315 GCF_000708025.1 Charadrius vociferus | reverse complement strand
GGACCTGTCCCCAAGGGTCCTTCTGTCCCCAACGGTCCTTCTGTCCCCAACTTGTCCCCACTGTCCCCATCTTGTCGCCACGCACCCAGTGACTTTCTGTCTTGTCCACAGAGCTCCTCTTCGGCCAAGCCCGGGCACAGCCCCAGCAGGTGAACGGCGTCCTGGGGGGGTCCGTGCTGCTCTCCCCGGCTCTGCCCCCCAACAAGACGGTGAAGGAGATCGAATGGAGCTTTTCAGCCGGCGCCGGTGCCACCATCCAAGTGGCAGAGTTTGGCCCCGGCGGCTTCGAGCGCCCCAACCCCAAGGACCGGTTCA
>NW_009646625.1:5434-6833 GCF_000708025.1 Charadrius vociferus | reverse complement strand
TTTTTTTTTGGTTTGGTTTTATTTTTAGTTGGTGGGGTTTTGGGGTTTTTCCTTTTTTTCTCGGGTCTTTTTTTCCTTTTTATCGTTCTTTTCCTTTTTCTTTTGGTCGCTTTCCCTTTTTTTATTTAGTTTTTTTCTTTTTTATCACATTTTTTCTTTTTTATCACATTTTTTTCTTTTTTATCACATTTTTTCTTTTTTATTTCATTTTTTCTTTTTTCTTTTTCTTTCATTTTTTCTTTTTCTTTCATTTTTTCTTTTTTCTTTCATTTTTTCTTTTTTCTTTCATTTTTTCTTTTTTCTTTCATTTTTTCTTTTTTCTTTCATTTTTTCTTTCGTTTTTCTTTTTTATTTCATTTCTCCTTTTTTTATTTCGTTTTTCCTTCTTTTATTTCATTTCTCCTTTTTTTATTTTGATTTTTTTTATTTCATTTTTTCTTTTTTTTATTTCATTTTTTCTTTTTTATTTCATTTTTTTATTTCGTTTTTTATTTCATTGTTTCTTTTTCATTTCTTTTTTCTTTTTTTGTTTTCCCTTTTTTATTTCGTTTTTTCTTTCTTATGTCTTTTTTTCTTGTTTTTATTTCTTTTCTTTTTTCCTTTTTCATTGCCTTTTTCTTTCCCTTTTTGTTTTGGGTTGTTTGGCCTTTTTATTTCTTTTTTGTTTCTTTTTTCCTTTTTGTGTTGCTTTCTTTACCTTTTCTATTTAATGTTTTTTCTTTTTTATTTCTTTTCTTTTACCTTTTTTATTTCTTTTTTTATTTTTTTTTCTTTTTTATTTCTTTTTTCCTTTTCATTTCCTTTTTTCCTTTTTTCTTTTGGGTTTTTCCCCTTTTTCATTTCTTTTCTTTGTCCTTTTTTATTTTTTTCTTATTTATTTCTTTATTCTTCCTTTTTTGGTTTTTTTTTCTCTCTTTTATTTCAGGTTTTATCCTTTTTCTTTTTTTTTTTTTCCTTTTTTATTTCTTTTTTTCCCTTTTGTATTTTGGGGTTTTTTTCCTTTTTTTTTGTCTTTTTCATTTCTGTTTTTTTTTCCTTTTTTATTTTGGTGGTTTTTCTTTTTTATTTCTTTTTTTTTTCCCCTTTTTTATTTTGTGGGGTTTTTTTCCTTTTTTATTTTTGTGGGTTTTTTTCTTGCTTTCTTTTCCTTTCTTTTTCCTTTCTTTTTTTTTTTTTTCCTTTTTTATTTTGGTTTGGTTTTTTTTTTCTTTTTCCCTTTTAATTTTTTTTCCCTCTTTTATTTCTTTCTTTTTTCCATTATTTTTTTTTTTCATTTCTTTTTTCTTTCCCCTTTTATATTTTGGCTTTCTTTTTCCCCTTTTCTCTTTTTTTCCCCCCTTTCACTTTTGGTTCTTTTTCCCCCTTGCCTTATTTTCATTTCCATATCATTTCAGCCTCT
>NW_009646625.1:4731-5419 GCF_000708025.1 Charadrius vociferus | reverse complement strand
GGGGGGGGA
This sequence comes from Charadrius vociferus, assembly GCF_000708025.1. Classification (NCBI taxonomy): domain Eukaryota; kingdom Metazoa; phylum Chordata; class Aves; order Charadriiformes; family Charadriidae; genus Charadrius; species Charadrius vociferus. The sequence continues at coordinate 5,410 of NW_009646625.1, read as the reverse complement.
CGCATTTACTGCCTTTTCCCGCCGTGTTCCTATAGAAACCCCATCACCACCGCTCCGGCGGTTTATTATTTTTTATTTTCCAAAACTCATCGATCGGTGAAGTTGTGACATACGATGAATGTGTCGGTCCTAATAAAATCAAGCAAACGCATCCGGGCAAATCACTTTCTCCTCCTGGATAAAGAAAAGGGAGGGGAAGGGGGGGGGCGGATTTATTTTTCGGGGGACCCCACGGATGCGGTGGTTTTCCCTTGGGATTTTCCCGGCGGCGGTTCGGTGAGAAACGGTGAATTTATTTATTTTTTAGGCGGAGCGAGGAAGAGGAGGAGGTTAAGCCCGGCGCGCGGAATAAGGGGAATCCCATCCCCCCCGCCCCCAAAAAATAGGGGTGAGTCGCCCCCAAATTAGGCATGAGTTGCCCCCGAATAGGGGGGAATCGGCCCAAAATGGGGGGGAATCGCCCCCAAAATGAGGGAAGTCGCGTCAAAACAGGGGAGAATGGCCCCAAAATAGGGGTGAGTTGCCCCAAAACGGGGGTGAGTTGTCCCAAAATGGGGGTGAGTTGCCCCAAAATGAGGGGGTGTCGCCCCAAAATGGGGTGAGTCCCCCCCCAAAAAAGGGTGGATTAGCCCAAAATAGGGTGAATCACCCCCAAATAGGGGGAGTTGCACCAAAATGG
>NW_009646625.1:2914-3742 GCF_000708025.1 Charadrius vociferus | reverse complement strand
GCCCCAAAATGGGGATGGGTCACCCCAAAATAGGGCGAGTTGCCCCAAAATAGGGGTGAGTCGCCCCCAAATAAGGGTGAGACGCCCCCAAATGGGGGTGGGTTGCCCCAAAATAGGAGTGAATTACCCCAAAATGGGGGTGCATCACCCCAAAATAGGGGCAGTTGCCCCAAAACAGGGATGAGTTGCCCCAAAAGGGGGGTGGGTCGCCCCAAAATGGGGGTAAATCATCCCAAAATAGGGTTGAATGACCCCAAAATATGAGGAGTTGCCCCCAAATGGGGGTGGGTTGCCCCAAAATAGGGGTGAGTCTCCCCAAAATGTAGGGGGGAGTTGCCCAAAATAGGGGTGAGTCACCCCAAAATAGGGTTGGATGACCCCAAAATAGGGGCGAATTACCCCAAAATGGGGGTGAATCATCCCAAAATAGGGGGAGTTGCCCCAAAATGGGGATGGGTCACCCCAAAATAGAGGTGAGTTGTCCCCAAATGGAGGTGAATCACCCCAAAATAGGGGGAGTTGCCCCAAAATGGGGATGGGTCACCCCAAAATAGGGGTGGGTCGCCCCAAAATAGGGGTGGGTCCCCCAAAAATGAGACGGAATCCCCCCAAAATAGGGGGAGTCGCCCCAAAATGGGGGTAAATCACCCCAAAATACGGGGAATTGGGCCAAAATTGTTTTATCCTTTTTCTGAAGGGCCCCCAGTCACCCCAAAATAGGGGTGGGTCCCCCAAAAATGGGAGTGAATCCCCCCAAAATAGGGGTGGGTCGCCCCAAAATAGGGGTGGGTCCCCCAAAAATGGGAGTGAATCCCCCCAAAATAGGGG
>NW_009646625.1:921-1380 GCF_000708025.1 Charadrius vociferus | reverse complement strand
TCCCGGAGACCTTGGGGGAAAGGAAACGGCCCCGAAGACAATGGCAGCGGCGTTTCCTCCCCGGGGGGGGCCCCGTTCCCGGAGATCCTTCAAGGAGTTGGGATTTTTTGGGGTTTTTTTTGTTTTGTTTTGGTTTTTTTGAGTGTTTTTTTGGTTTTTTTCCAGGATAAAAATTAATTAAAAGGTGATGGGATGAGGCACCGGAGTGGCTTCGGCCTTAAATCCCGCCGGGATGCTCCTTCGGGGCTGAATTTGTACGGGGTCGTGATGGTTTTTCCCCCCCACACACACCCCCTTCCCCAAAAAAATCCCGCCGGAGCGCTGGGGTGGGATGTTGTAGGGACCAAAAGCGCGAAAACGTGGCGAAAAGAGGGGTTTGTGGCCCAAAATGGGTGGGTTTTCCGCTCCCTTTGCTTCCCGGCGTCCCGTCCCCACCCCGTCGGCTCCACACGGGATCGG
>NW_009646625.1:0-833 GCF_000708025.1 Charadrius vociferus | reverse complement strand
CCCCCTCCTTTTCCGCACCCTTCCCCATCCCTATCCCATCCTTTCCCAGCCCCAATCCCCTTCCCATCCCCATCCCCAGTCCTGTTCTCTTCCCATCCCTATTCCCATCCCCATCCCCAATCCCAGTCTCATCCTATCCCCAATCCCATCCCAACCCTGTTCCTGTTCCTATCCCATTCCGATCCCCAACCCCATTCCCATTCCTATCCCATCCCAATATCCAGTCCTGTTCCCTTCCCATCCCCAATCCCACTCCCACCCCCATCCCAACCCTGTTCCTATCCCATTCCCATCCTGTCCCATTCCCATCCCCAGTCCCACCCCCGTTCCCATTCCTGTCCCAACATCCAGTCCCATTCCCTTCCCATCCCTAATCCCATCCCCATCCCAACCCTGCTCCTGTTCCTATCCCATTCCCATCCTGTCCCATTCCCATCCCCAGTCCCACTCCTATTCCTGTTCCGTCCTATCCCATCCCAATATCCAGTCCCATTCCCTTTCCATCCCTATTCCATCCCCAATCCCAGTCTCATCCAATCCCCATCCCCATCCCAACCCTGTTCCTATCCCATTCCCATCCCATCCCATTCCCATCCCCAATCCCACTCCCATTCTTATCCCATCCCATCCCAATATCCAGTCCTGTTCCTTTCCCATCCCTATTCCCATCCCCAGTCCCAGTCTCATCCAATCCCTATCCTCATCCCAACCCCATTCCCATCCCATTCCCATCCCCAATCCCACCCCCGTTCCCATCCCATCCCATCCCAATATCCAGTCTCATCCCATCCCCATCCCAACCCTGTTCCTGTCCCATTCCCATCCCCAATCCC
>NW_009646624.1:146496-147870 GCF_000708025.1 Charadrius vociferus | reverse complement strand
GGCGAGGAGAGCAGTTGCCACTCAGGGCTGGGCTGCGGTGGTGTGGGTTTGGTCGGTGTGCTTTGCGGCGGTACTATCATCGCGTTTCCATCTTTTCCTTTTGCTGTTCTGTTAAATTGCGTTCTTTTAACCCACGAGTTTTGCCCTGACGATTTCTTTTTCCACGACTGTGGGAGTTGTGTGAGCGGCTGCGTGGTTCTTTGTTGCTGGCTGAGGCTAAACCACGACAAAGGCCTCCTTGTTTCTCAAGCTGTTTATAAGTGGATTGAGATCACAATTTTATAGCAGGTGGAGAACATTTTATTCATAGAATCATAGAATCATTGAATAGTTTAGGTTGGAAGGGACCTTAAAGATCATCTAGTTCCAATCCCCCTGCCATGGGCATGGATACCTCCCACTAGACCATGTTGTTCAAAGCCCTGTTCAGCCTGGCCTTGAACACTTTCACGGATGGGGCAGCCACAGCTTCCCTGGGCAACCTGTTGCACTGTCTCACCACTCTCAGAGTGAAAAATTTCTTCCTGATCTCTAATCAAAATCTACCCTCTTCCAGTTCAAAGCCATTCCCCCTCATCCTATCATTACATGTCTTTGCAAAAAGTCCCTCTCCAGCTTTCTTGTAGGCCCCCTTCAGATACTGGAAGGCCACTATAAGGTGTCCTTGGGGCCTTCTCTTCTCCAGGATGAACAATCCCAACTTTCTCAGCCTGTCCTCACAGGAGAGATGCTCCAGCCCTGTTATCATGTTTGTGGCCTCCTCTGGACTTGCTTGAACAGGACCATGTCCCTCCTGTGTTGGGGGCCCCTGAGCTGAAAACTGCAGTCCGGGTGGGGTCTCACAAGGGCAGAGCAGAGGGGCAGAATCCCCTCCCTCGACCTGCTGGCCACGCTGCTGAGGATGCAGCCCAGGATGTGGTTGTCTTTCTGGGCTGCAAGAGAACATTGCTGGGTTCGTGTTGCGCTTCTCACCCACCAACACACCAAGTCCTTCTCCTCAGGGCTACCCTCAATCCATTCTCTGCCCAGCCTAGCAGTCTTGTGCTTGGGATTGCTGCAACCCACGTGTAGGACCTTGCACTTGGCCTGGTCGAACCTCAAGCCTGTCCAGGTCCCTCTGGATGGCATCCCTTCCCTCCAGCATGTCAGCCATGCCATGTAGCTTGGTGTCATCAGCAAACTTGCCAAGAGTGCACTCAGTCCCACTGTCCATGTTTCTGGCAAAGATATTAACAACACCAGTCCCAGTACCGATCCCTGAGGAACACCACTTGTCACTGATTTCATAGAATCATAGAATGGTTTAGCTTGGAAAGGACCTTGAAGATCATCAAGTTCCAACCTCCCTGCCATGGGCAGGGACACCTCCCACTA
>NW_009646624.1:140976-144087 GCF_000708025.1 Charadrius vociferus | reverse complement strand
CGACTTCCTGGTGAGCACATTGTCACCTGGCTGCTCCGATGCTGGGATAACGGGGCCAGTAGCTTGGAATTAGAGGGCAGGGAAGCCAGGCAACTGGGATCCCTGTCCAGAGAAGCAGGCATTGACAAGGCTATTGGGAAAAAGACACAAGCTTTTTGTACAGACCAGCATCTCAGCTGTTAAGAGCAGGCGTTTCCCTGCTCAAGAGGGAGAGTACAGGGGGCACGCACCACGAGGCACCCTGTGGTTTTACCTGCGTGACCACGGAGAGGACATGAGGAGGTGGGATGGAGAACCGACCTCGGCCCTGTCGTGGTTCGGCCTCAGCCAGCAACAAAGAACCACGCAGCCGCTCACACAACTCCCACAGTCGTGGAAAAAGAAATCGTCAGGGCAAAACTCGTGGGTTAAAAGAACGCAATTTAACAGAACAGCAAAAGGAAAAGATGGAAACGCGATGATAGTACCGCCGCAAAGCACACCGACCAAACCCACACCACCGCAGCCCAGCCCTGAGTGGCAACTGCTCTCCTCGCCCGGCTAGCTCCTCTTATAGCCCGGGCATGGGTCACGTGGGATGGAATACCTGCCCCCTGCCGGCTCCTGGGGAAATTAACCCCATCCCTGCCGGAACCAGGACAGTTGTCAGAAGTAGTATTACAAAATCGGAGAGGATTAGACTTGTTGTTCTTGCAAAGCAGAGGATTGTGTGCTGCCGTTGGTGAAGAATGTTGTTTTTATGCTGATCATACAGGAGCTGTAAGAGATTCACTAGCCAAACTAAGAGAGGGGTTAGAAAAGCGAAGAAGAGAACGAGAAGAGCAATCCTCCTGGTATGAATCCCCGAGAAGGGAGAATATGGCCTTCCTCCTAGCAACAAGGGACCGAACCTATGAAGAGACCGGAGAAGACCACGACATCCCGGAACTAAAGAGACTATAAGAAGGGGGCTCTAGCAAGGGTAAATTTGCGAGCCCTTGGTGGAGCTGCGACTCCCCGGCCGCCCAGTGCTGCTTTTGCTTTCCTACCTTAATAAATACTTGATGAATCCATTTTAGACTTGATTCGGTTCATTTCAACTATAACAAGGTCATCTGACAGCAACAGCCAATCACACTATATCTTTATAAATGTATGTATCTATCTATAGATACACATATACAAGGATACACAAAAAATAGTGTATGTATACATAAATAAAATACATATATATTTGTACACTCCTTTATATATTTTTCTATATACATATATATTGTATGTATTGTATATAAAAGTATACAGTTTTAGATCTGAGCATTTCCTGGTCCAAAGGAAGCAGGCAGCCAACCAGAGGGAGAACTGAGAACACCTAGGTAGGACAGTGTCAAAACCAGCCCTCAGCCAATCACAAACCAGTACGAACACACATGGGGAATGATACTGTCAAAAGTGGCATCCTCCCTGCCTGTAGTGAGAGGGGGCTTCCTTTTCTGACATACTTCTGTAAACAGAAAGGGGTGGGTAGTCTCGTTTGTGCTCACACAGATTATTTTCTAACCAGTTAACTGTAGCTTTGTTCACAAGACTGGAAGTTTTTTCTAACTTAAAAAAAAGAAAAAAAGGAGTCCTGGGGGATGTGGGTGTGAAGCACAGACAAAGAAAATGAAAAAAAAATAAATACAGTGAACAAAAATAGTGGTCCTCTGTGTATGTAGGGGGAAGGGACTTCCTGGTCTGATGTACTTATGGGTAGACTGGAACGGACAACTGGTCCTGCCACCCAATCGCAACAGACCACATGACCAGAAAAGGGGGCGTAACCTCCAGGACAAATGGTACACATGGTTGCTTGGGGGGGGGGAGCGGCACCTGTTACTTTTTATCTCAGACAAAAGTTGTCCCTATACTACTAACTAGTCTTGGAAACTGGGTCACTTTCATGTAAATCAGTACATCTGATCATTCAGGATATCTTTTAATTAACTCAGAACAACAGCATATCATTATATGCAAATTAGAGAGCTTCAAAGATTGTGGATTTTTGCATTGCGTAAAAAAACAAATTTCCCAGAAATTTCAATGGACTCGGTTCTATGTGTTTAGAAAAACATCCAAGAAGTCTGAACTATGCCTGCAGCCCCAGAAATTGCTCTGAACTGCTGCTGTGCCGCTGTTGCAGTGAAACTTAGATTTATCAGTGCTGTTCTCAACATATCCAATATGTCTGAGAAGTAGGGTTACCATTCATTGCATTTTCCGCCAGACTATAATCCACAAACTGGAAAGAGTTGTCTGCTGCCCAATATGACATGTGATCAGGATTCCAACAGTCTGCAAATTGCTGAAATCTAATATACGACAAGTTGGCTCACAAATGAAACGATCTTCCTAATAGCCTACTCACATTAAATGCTTAGAACGCATCCCACATCGTGACAGCAGCCATGTTATTCTGAAGTTGTGTGTCCAAAAATGGATTGGGAAGAGACAGCGATTCTACTGAGAGAGGAAGGCAAGTTAGTGCTACGCTGTCTGTGGATCATATATAATGTGGGTGTGTGGGTGTTACACCAGCAAACCAAAATGTTTTATCCATCTCCAACAAGCCTGGAATGGGTGAACCTAGCAAGCAGACAAAATACATCATCTGTATAAAAAAAAATTAAATGAGAAAACACCATAATGCCATATCCAAATTATGTAGGAAGGTCCCCTTCCTTATCAACACGTATACAAGAAAAATCCATATGAATATCTACTTGGTTAGCAAGATTTGTGTCTTTAAACTTTGCAGATCTTCAAGGACCTGCAGAAGGTAACTGCTGTGCTCTTTAAAGTCTGTGCAGATCCACACTGAGAGAGGTACATGGTGACAATGAACCCAGAACTAGAAGGACAGGAATTGTGACCCTCCTGTTTGAACTCCACGAATGGAAGAAATGGGAAAAAACCCCAACAGCAGCAGCAAACAAAACAGACCCCAAACTACGATACTGTAGAACAATTATATTTAAAAGTATTAACATAGAAAACTTCACCTTGATAGAGGTTTAAATGTTTACTTTTGCATAATGCCTCGCTTTTGTACCTTCACTCCTCAGTGAATACGGCGGGTGCTGTTGGGGGGGGGGG
>NW_009646624.1:128485-140808 GCF_000708025.1 Charadrius vociferus | reverse complement strand
GGGGGGAGCCCGTCCCGGCCGCGGCCAGACTCCGGGACCCGGCGCTCACCGCCCACTTCCCGCTGCCCCATTTCAGCTGCCAACTCCTTCCGAGACATCTCCCGGCCGGCCAGCCAGCAAGCCAGCCGGGGCCCCCAGGCCGTGCCAGGCAGTGAGACGAGACGTCGAAGCCCTCCGGACAAAGACCCCCCACACCCCTGCCGCAGACGTTTTTCTCTAGGTTCTTCAGTACCTATCTCAACACCGCACTGCGGGCTCGCAGTGGAGCCCTGGCTTCACCAGGGAGTACTCCGACTCCCTACGCGAGACGGAAGCAATAACACAAGGAAAAAACGCACGACGGGGCAGATATGCGCAAGCGGCACGACTCGACTCGCGCATGCGCGGCGGAGTTGTTTTTCACAAAGCTGTTCTTAAAGTGAGCTGGCAGCGTGGGGGGCGGTTGTCTTTGTAAGGAGATTGCAGCGCTAGATGGTTGTTGCTGTTTTCTCTGTAATTCCGATGAAGCGTTTGTAGGGGGTACACTGATCTCGTTGGCAGGCTTTTTGCGTGGCAGAGGCGTTGTTCAGTGTAAAGCGAAGATCGCATTTTGTATGAGACCTTGGCTTTTTTTCCCCCTCCCTTACTTTTCCCCCTTATTTTTTATACGCTTTGTTATAAAATATGGTGCTGGGGAAGGTGAAGAGTTTGACGATAAGCTTTGACTGTCTCAATGACAGCAATATCCCCGTCTATTCTAGTGGGGATACAGTCTCAGGAAGGGTCAGTTTAGAAGTTACTGGAGAAATTAGAGTAAGAGCTCTTAAAATTCACGCAAGAGGACATGCCAAAGTACGTTGGACTGAATCTAGAAATGCTGGATCCAACACTGCCTATACACAAAATTACACTGAAGAAGTAGAGTATTTTAACCATAAGGACGTTCTACTCGGTCACGAAAGAGGTAAGCTTTTTCACTTATTCATTCACTATATGCAGGCATATTTCCAGAAAAAGATGCATCTTTGTGTCGTCTTGGTTTATTCCTTTTTCACATGCAGTCTCATAGGGTTCACTATTTCTAAAGATTTGGAAATGCTGGTTATGTTCTTAGGTTTTATTTTTGATTGTTTGAACATCTACTTAATGCTAAAACCGTGTTGAGGTGCATTTTCAAAGTACCTGCAAACAGGGTTTTCTTAAAATTCTTGCCTTTTAGCAGAATCTTTTAATAAGGATTTGCTTTTGTAATACAGTTTTTTGGCTATGCAGTGTTTTGGGTTTTTTTTTCTTAGTGATATTAGCAGGATTTGTTTCTCTATGTGGAAAATGGCTGTTAAATCAAAACCAGATATGCATTAAATTACTCTATTGGTAGCATCCTATCGAATCATAAGTATAATTAAAACGTAACACTAGACTTTTTGACACGTAATAGATATAAGTCTGACTTTCAGACTGATATGCAATGATTTTTATGGTTGGCTCATTGTTGGCAGATAAAAGATTCTCTATGGCTTACTTTGACATTCTATCACTACCTCACCTGTAATTTTCCATCTCTTCCTTTGTTCTAAACTAGTATACTTGTAAATTACTTTCATTTATTTTATTAAACCCCTCTATGGGGGACCCAAATGTAAAAATTATCTGAAAGGCCGAATAAGAGGTCATGGTTGTACAATCGAAGCATCGCTTCTGAGTTGGAGAGTTCTGGAACCTGTATTCAATGAAAACCTGGTCTTCCAAGCCCCTATAGAAACGGAAAGTGCTCTGCAAGTTCCCTTATTTTGGGTATGGAAATGGGGTATTACATTGTGAGAGGGATTGTGAATCTTAATTTGTCTAATCTGTTCGTGTAGTTACGTTGTGAAAGTGTAAGGGACTCTAGGCTTGTTTTTTCTGAAGTTTCCACCCTTTGTTAGAAGCGGTTCAATCCTGTTTGGGACCGGTCCTGGGAAGAAGGGAGGGAGTACTACTCCTCTCTGCAGATTGGTTGCACGCGTCAGGTGGTGGCGATGACTTAATTCCTAGCACAAGAAAATGTTAACACTGATTATATAATTTGGGTCGGGTGTTTTGGTGTGGTGGTGTTGGGGTTTTTTTTGTGGGTGGTTTTTTTTAATATATATATATGCAGCATTTTATATATTATAATATACTGCAGAGGATCTATGCAGTAAAATGCAACCTTTTCTTTTTTTTTTTTTAAGAAATTCGGCTATAGATTGCATTGAGCCATTTATTAAGCACTTCTGAAAGAAATACTGTAGCAGTGTGGAGTTGCTGTTGACTTTAATTATGTTATCGTGATGCAAGCAAGCACGAATCACTCATGAGGTGGCTTTGTAGCTCAAACGTTCTTTATACTGCCGCCTTAGAAATAATTTTCTCATGTGAAAGTTCGTTCACCTCTGGCTTGCAGATGATAGAAACGTGCAAACATGCATGAGGCGTTCGTAGCGGGATGTATGCTTACAAGTAGGAGGGCAACCCCATGCTTCTAACTGTCTGCTTAAGCGGCAGTAATGACTTTGCATGTGGACTGTAGCTCCAAATGCTGACCTCGATAGTAGGTGCTTGCCTTTGGCTGGAAAGGGAACAAAAGGTGGCAGGGAAGGGAGAGATCTGGCACGTTCCGACACCAGAAGCAAGACAGGGTGCGCACCGCTGCGTGTGCGGCACGTAAAAACAAGCAGTTGTCCCGGGACACCGCTGCTCCTCCCTCGGCTGCAGGGGCAGGACCGCGAACATTCACCGCACAGAGTGAAGTTTAACTCAACACTTTGTATCCTAGCATAGTCCGGAGGGCCACTCCCTGTCCCCACCTTGTCATTGGCTTGCTGGGGTTTGTTAGCCTGTTGCTAAGGCGATGTCAGCCGCTGATTATAGGGGGCTGGGACGTGGGGGAAGAGCGAGGCTGAGGGAGCAGGTTCCCTTGCCCGCCCTCTGGTGTGTGCTGGGGGCGCAGCGAACGGGCTCTGGCCACCCCGAGGTCAGTCCTGTGTGGAGTTGGGGGCGCTCCGGGCCCGCTTCCCTGAGGAGTTAGCAGAGTATGCACGGTGGGGGAGGGCACTAGCTGTGAAGTGAGGAGTACAAGTTTACCTTTCTGGGAAACCGGGGGGTGGGGAGTTTCAATTCAGCAGTTGCTGCTTTCTCCCTTGCTGCCTGCAGCTAAGGCGCTGCCCTGCTAAGGGGGAGTGCCGTCACCCTGGTCACTCTTTGTTGGGAACAGGGCCTGCCTGGCAATGTTGGCCTTGACGGCTCAGAGGGTACGCTGCCTTTCTTGGGAAAGTCAGTTTCTGGGGACAGACGGAAGCATTCAAGCTCCTGCTGTGCACATCCACTGGGCCAGCAAGGGGCTATGAGCAGGGGTGGCCACTGGGATGTGTGGCCCTGCAGCCTCTCACATCCCTCACTCGGTTGTCTTTCCCCTCTTGTGACCCCAGCCAGTACTATCCATAATCGCCTTTCGGTAATGGTCAGCACATGCTCCTGAGAGACATGCAGGATTGGGGTGTCACCTTGTATGTAGCGCAGGGCAGGCCGGGGCAATCCAGCAGCATGGCCCTGTGGTATGAGGAGACCGGATGGTGAGGTATGGGTGGTGCCCCTCCCTCTCTCCTTACGTCTTCGGTAGTCAAGCTAGGCTGTGAGTAGAGTTGCTGAGCAAATGTGGTGGGGTGTAATGTATACTGTATGTATATGAGTGGCTGGCAGGGGGTCTGCTCACGCCTGTTTAGGCCAGTCCTTTCCTGCTCCTGCCTAGACTGTGATTGACAGCTCAGTACTTGTTTACCACATTTCTGCTGCTCAGGCTCAATGGGGCTGCTGATCTGGCAGGAAGGAAGTGAAGAAGGGATGAAAAAAAACTTATGTGCAAGGGAAAAAAAAAATTACTTTAAATTTTTTTAAAAAACAAGCAAACAAAAACCTCCAAGTTTTTTTTTTTTTAACAAAAAAGCATTATACACATTGTTTTGCTCTTTTAGTGTATTGAAGATTCTTATTTCATGACATCACATGCTGAGGATGCATTTGTGTAAATAGTGTTTTAGTGTTTTTATATTTTTTGCATAGCTTTGTTTCAGCATTTCTGGTGCACTAAAGAAATTAGAGCATCAGCATTTTTGTAGGACAATGGGAACTAAAAAAAAAAATAATCTTAAAACGTACCAACATTCCTTCATGATGTTTCAGACTATTAACAATAGGTAGTGTCTTTTGCATAATCCCACTGTATATATTTTTTTTATTACCCCAACCCTTTTGCATATGAGATGCTCAATTATCTTCTCTGAATAACTTCTTATTTTGATGGAATTGGCATTTTTTTCTGGTTTCATGGTTATTATATCAGAACAAACCACAAATTTGTTGGAGCACTTAAAGCAATACAAGGAATCATGACTATAAACCAAGGTCAGCTTTCTTGTTGAAATTAGGAAATATTTGGGTCTTTGCTATCCAAGCAAAATCGAGCTAAACTGAATTTTTGGTACAGTAGCTCAAAACAACATTAATTGGACAGCTTGCCACCTTTTGTGCCCCCCTACATCTATTAATGTAGCAGACTTAATACTATTAGAGAGCTCTAGTTCATTTTAAGTAATCTAGTATTAAGTTTTAACTAGAAATCATATTGGAAACCACAGTGTACATTACAGATCTTTCAGGCAGACCTTGAAATGGTAGCAGTTACAACTATGTCATTACTCAGAATTGAGATCGTAAATTAAAACAAGTTAACTTTTGCTTTTATATAAGGGGGATTTTGGAATCTCGCCTAACCTTAAAAATTCTGTAGCCATACATCTAGCAGTTAATACAAACGAACTGGAGAGACTTGTTTCTGGGACGCTGTGTTAGTATTGTAAAGAATGTATAAATCCCTCTTATTCTGGAAGAGAAACCCATATAATATATCGTGCTGTGTAAAATGTTCACAGGTGGAATAGCATATTGGGTTTTTCCCTCCTAGATGAGGACAATTCTGAAGAAGGACTTCATACCATTCATTCAGGGAGGCATGAATATGCATTCAGCTTTGAGCTTCCACAGATGTAAGTACTTACATGCAGCACACAGCTTGTATGAGAGAAGGCTAAGATACATACCTGCCTAAGAAAAATTCTTGTGGGTGGAGGGGAAACCTTTTCAATGGCAGTAGGAGTTGTGCTCAGACATGCAATAGAGGACATAATCTCATTAAATTGAAGAGGTTGCTTTTAAACTGGCTAAGAGTTTTTCAAAAAACAGCAGCTTGTTGTTGCCTAGCTGGTTACTCTCTCTTGACTGAAGTCTATTGACTCATTTTGTCTTGTAGTATGTTACCCCTTCGCAGGAGAAGGGAGGGGAGTTTGTGTCGTTTGAGTCCTGCAGAGTGGCTGAGGTATCTTCTAAATTAAACAAGATTTTACTGGAGCCGTGCAGGCCATCAGAACTAGTGATAAGATAACAGCTTGACTGTTCGGGCTCAGTATGAAACAGATGTGGCAAGCTTAACCACCTCTGAACAAAATGCAGATGATATTTTCTCCTAACTTTAGTATCATAGAGTTGTCTAGGTTGGAAGGGACCTTGAAGGTCATCAAGTCCAACCATCAACCTTACACTGCCAAAACCACCACTAAACCATGTCCCTAAGCACCACATCTACACGTCTTTTTAAATGCCTCCAGGGATGGTGACTCCACCACTTCCTTGGGCAGCCTGTTCCAATGCTTAACAACCCTTTCTGTGAAGAACTTTTTCCTAATATCCATCCTAACCCTACCCTGGTGTATCACAGAATCGCAGAATGGTCAGGGTTGGAAGGGACCTCTGGAGATCATCTTGTCCAACCCCCCTGCCAGAGCAGGGTCACCTACAACAGGTTGCACAGGACAGCGTCCAGGTGGATTTTGAATGTCTCCAGAGTGGGAGACTCCACCACCTCTCTGGGCAGCCTGTTCCAGTGCTCCACTACCCTCAAAGTAAAGAAGTTCCTCCTCATGTTAAGATGGAACTTCCTATGTTCAAGCTTGTGCCTGTTACCCCTTGTCCTATCACTGGGCACCACTGAAAAAAGACTGCTCCCATCCCCCTGGCATCCTCCCTTTAAGTATTTGTAAGTATTAATAAGATCCCCCCTCAATCTTGTCTCTAGACTAAAGAGACCCAAAGTGTAACTTGAGGCTGTTTTCTCTTGTTCTATTGCTTGTTACTAGTGAGAAGAGACTGACCCCCGCCTCTGTACAACCTCCTTTCAGATAGTTGTAGAGAGCGATAAGGTCTCCCCTCAGCCTCCTTTTCTTCAGACTAAACAACCCCACTTCCCTCAACAGCTCCTCATAAGACGTGCTCTCCAGACCCCTCACCAGCTTCGTTGTTCTTCTTTGGACGAGTTCTAGAACTTCAATGTCTCCCTTGTAGTGAGGGCCCCAAAACTGAACACAGTACTCAAGGTGGGGTCTCACCAGTGCTGAGTACAGGGGAACAATCATTTCCCTAGTCCTGCTGGCCATGCTATTTCTGATACAAGCCAGGATGCCATTGGCCTTCTTGGCCACCTGGGTACACTGCTGGTTCACATTTGGCTGGCTGTCGGCCAGCACCCCCGGGTCCTTTTCTGCCGGGTAGCTTTCCAGCAGCTCTTCCCCAAGCCTGCAGCACTGCATGGGGTTGTTGTGACCTAAGTGTAGGACCCGGCACTTGGCCTTGTTGAACTTCATACAATCGGCCTCAGCCCGTTGATCCAACCTGTCCAGATCTCCCTGTAGAGCTATCCTATCCTCAAGCAGATCTACTCTCCTGCTTAACTTGGTGTTGTCTGCAAACTTACTGAGGGTGCACTCGATCCCCTCGTCCAGGTCATTGATAAAGGTATTAAAGAGAACCAGCCCCAGTACTGAGCCCTGGGGAACACCACTTGTGACTGGCTGCCAATTGGATTTAACTCCATTCACCACCTCTCTGGGCCCGGCCATCCAGCCAGGTTTTAACCAGCAAAGAGCATGCCCTTCCAAGCCATGAGCAGCCAGTTTCTCTAGGAGAATGTTGCGTGAAACTGTGTCGAAGGCTTTACTGAAGTCCAAGTAAACATCATCCACAGCTTTTCCCTCATCCACTAAGCAGGTCACCTTGTCATAGAAGGAGATCAGGTTTGTCAAGCAGGACCTGCTTTTCATGAACCCATGCTGACTGGGCCTGATCCCCTTGTCCTGCATGTGCTGTGTAATGACACTCAGGATGATCTGCTCCATAACCTTCCCAGGCACTGAGGTCAGATTGACAGGCCTGTAGTTCCCTGGATGGTCCTTGTGGCCCTTCTTGTGGATGGGCTTGACATTTACTAACCTCCTTTCAACTGGGACCTCCCCGGTTAGCCAGGACTGCTGATAAATGAGGGTGAGCTTGGTGAGCACTTCTGCCAGCTCCCTCAGTACCCTTGGGTGGATCCCATCCAGCCCCATAGACTTGCGTATGTGTAGGTGCTGGAGCAGATCACTTGCCATTTCCCTGTGGATTATGGGGTCTTCATTCTGCTCCCTGCCACTGTCTACTAGCTCAGGGGGCTGGGTACTCAGGGAAGGACTGGTTCTACTACTCAAGGCTGAGGCAAAGGCGGCATTAAGTATCTCAGCCTTTTCCTCATCCTTGGTCACTATCTTTCCACCCCCATCTACTAAAGGATGGAGATTCTCCTTAGTCCTCCTTTTATTACAAATGTATTTGTAGAAGCTTTTTTTGTTGTCTTTAACATCAGAAGCCAGATTAAGTTCTAGTTGGGCTCTGGCCCTTCTAATTTTCTCCCTACATAGCCTCACTAATCTTACATTCTTCTGAGTTATGGGAACTTTGCAAATAAGTTATGCTTATTATGATGCGCTAAAAATACAGTTCTACGTACTGATTCCTAATCCGATCAATTGTATTGTTATTGGAAAGAGAGAAAGATTTTACTCAACTTTGACCTTTGTCTCGCACAGACCACTTGCTACCTCATTCGAAGGCAGACATGGCAGTGTGCGCTATTGGGTGAAAGCTGAATTGCATAGGCCTTGGCTTCTACCAGTAAAATTAAAGAAGGAATTTACAGTCTTTGAACATATAGATATCAACACTCCTTCATTACTGGTAAGAACTGACAGGATTACTCATTCTTTTTCTGGCATAAAAATAATGAAGTATAATAACTGAAACACCATCAACATGTAATTTTACCTAATATTTATTTGCTAGTTTAACTACAGCTCTTCTTTTAGTATTATATCAGTTTAGAAACTCTTTAACTGCTGGTATTTTGAAGGCTAAGTTATCCTGTACTTGGAGTTGCTTGATTTTTACGATACATAAAATGCATTTGTCAATCAATTGTAGAATCTCATTAAGGAAGAAAATTTGGCGAACTGTTCAATTATAAATAATGAATGATCTATGGAAGGAACGGTGCAACTTAATATTTTAGTGAGGGACTGCTAACTTTAAAATGCAAAGTAAAACATTTACTGCAGTGCATAATTGATCACTTCCATATGGATAGTTTTCTATTGATGGGGAGGAAATTATCACAATTTTGTATAATCCTCTCCTGAAATTTTATTTTATTAAAACAACTTTAATGTCACAACTGTTTTCAATGAGGATTTGATTTCAGTCTGGCCTAGAAATCCTTTATTTTATCCCTTCCTCAAATTTTAATCTAGGGGGGGTGGGGTGGGAATTTAGAAGTCCATTGAAATTGGCTTCTTGTGTGTATGGGTGAAAAATCAGGCTTGCAAAGGGACCTTGCACAAACTCCTTTAAAATCAAAGGTCTCTCATTTGACTTTAATGGGCTTTGGATCAAGCCCTAAATCCTGATGTTGTGCAAAATAAGTCTTTTTAATATAGATGAAAGAGGATCATTCAGAAACTGAGGAAATAGCAGGAGTCAAGATTACAGTAGTTTAGCTTAGTTACTTTGTTTCTGAAATACAGGTTAATGGAAAGTGCAAAGATGTTATAATTTACTATTAGTTAAATGAAAAGCTCTGCAACAGTATGTTGGGATGTGTAGGCTATGAAGCGTTTTGTTTTAAGCTATACAGTGTTTACTTTTAGTATTAAAAACTGTTTTAAGTATGGCTATAGTATGGAGGATGGCAGGAAAAAGCAACATTGACGCAGCAATGGAATTAGGACAAGCATTGTATCTGTATAATGCTGTTTAAATTGCTTGAGACTTTTCCTATGAAAGTAGTTTTGTTTATCAAAATATGTAATTAATAAGCCCATTATGAAATTGATTGTTTTCCTGTGTTGATTTAAATACCTGAAGAGATTTATGGAACTCATAATTTAAATGGACAATATTTTTCTCTTCTTGCAGTCACCCCAAGCAGGCACAAAAGAAAAGACTCTTTGTTGTTGGCTTTGTACCTCAGGCCCGATATCCTTAAGTGCCAAAATTGAAAGAAAGGGCTACACCCCAGGTATGTAATAGAAGTAATTATAGGATATGTTTTTCCTTCCCTTTTAAAGCTAGAGTTTGTACTTACTGTTTTTCTATAAAAGAAACATTAAGGATGTTTTTACCATCTCAGTCTGCATCTAGCAATCTTCTCTGTATACTCTGTTAACTAAGACAGCACAACTTGTATCTCTAGATTGTTAAAGGACCTCATCTGTTAGACTGGTATGCTTTGGTTTGGGTTTTGTTTGTGTTTTTTTTTTG
Source organism: Charadrius vociferus (assembly GCF_000708025.1). NCBI lineage: Eukaryota > Metazoa > Chordata > Aves > Charadriiformes > Charadriidae > Charadrius > Charadrius vociferus. The sequence continues at coordinate 131,133 of NW_009646624.1, read as the reverse complement.
TGGTGGTGTGTTTTTGTTGTTTTTTTTTTTTTTTCTCCTTTTAGAACAGCTCATGGGGATCTTTCTTCTATTAGCATCAGTGGATGTTTTTTCCAGGTAGAGCAGCGATAGCAGCATCTGGTGCATTATAACAGTATACAGAATGCGACAGTTAGCTTAAGCTGCCTTGTAAATGTAAAGAGAACTTAAAATTCTGGTTTTCTTGTTTCAGGTGAATCAATTCAGATCTTTGCTGAGATTGAGAATTGCTCTTCCCGTATGGTGGTGCCAAAGGCAACCATTTACCAAACACAGGCATTCTATGCCAAAGGGAAAATAAAGGAAGTCAAACAGCTTGTTGCCAACCTCCGTGGGGAATCCTTGTCGTCTGGCAAAACAGAAACCTGGAATGGCAAACAGTTGAAAATTCCACCTGTTTCCCCTTCAATCCTTGACTGTAGTATAATCCGTGTGGAGTATTCACTGATGGTATGTTGGGCAATCCGTTTCACTCTCCTGAATGAGTAGCTTCCAACATTCCATGCAAATTCCTAGCACAGCATTTTGTGATAACTGGTTATGAAAGAAATACATGTTCTGGTATTAGTGTCCTGACAGAAGATATGGTAAGTAACTTTAGTTTAAATCCTGCAAGTTCTTAAAACAGTTCTGTGTCAACTAAGCAAGCATTTAACGAGTAGACTGCATTTCCATGCAAGGGCTCGTGTTAAGACTCTTCTTTTAACTTGAAGAGCTCATGTCTCCATAGGGGCATGGGCTCTAAAAGAGACTATTAGAAACAAGCTCCTCATGGAAACTTCCCTAGAAAGACAACTTAGATTAATACTTATGTAGTGCTGATAAACCCCCCACATTTTAATCATACACTTGTTTCATTTTTCTTCAGGTATATGTTGATATTCCAGGAGCCATGGATTTATTCCTCAACTTACCACTGGTCATTGGTACCATTCCTCTACATCCATTTGGTAGCAGAACATCAAGTGTGAGCAGCCAGGGTAGTGTGAATGTGAATTGGCTTGGTTTGACGCTGCCTGAAAGACCAGAAGGTAACTTGACAATTCTCCTGGTTCTGGGGAGTGATAGGGTTAATTTTCAAAAGAAGCTGGGAAGGGACCCAGCCAGGGTGGCTGACCCAAACTAGCCAAAGGGGGTATTCAATACCATGTGATATCATGCTCAGTATATAGTTGGAGGAGCTGGGGGGGGGCAGGCAGAAACAGCCCCTGGGGAGCAGGCTGGACTTCCTGGGTTATGGTGGTTGTATGTTTATTGCTTTGTGTGTTCCTTTATCAGTATTGTTGTTGTTATTTTCTTCTTTCCTTTGCTGTTCTGTTAAACTGCCTCTATCTCAACCCATGAGTTTTGCCTTTTTCTTCTGATTCACCCCTCATCCTGCTGCGGGGGTGGGGGGAGCAAGTGAGCGATCATGTGGTTTTTTGTTGCCGGCTGGGGCTAATTTGGCACCCAATGTGGAGCTCAAAGGGTTGAGATAATGACAGATCTGACCAGAGCATGTTAAAACAAATTTGTTATATGCATTTATTATATTAGTTAGATAGTTGCTGGTCACAATGTTGCTTTATTTGTTTGCATGGCTGTGTTATATAAATTCTTATGTGCTCTATGTACTCCCCGTGATGCTGTTTATCACCTCTGGGAGAGGGATTGGGATTATCATTTTGCTGTCCTGTGTAATACTGACTTATGATAACATCACTGTTCATGCAGTTATGTTGGTGTGTTTATACGGTATTGCTGTCCTGCCTGTACCTTGGGCGCCATCTCTTGGAACTTATTAATAATCACAGCCAATCTATGGGGGAAACGGGGGGATGCTTTCCCCAGCTCTTTTGCCTCCCTTTTCTCCTTTGGGCCAGGTACGACAGCTTTTGAGAATTTTGAATATCCTTGGGATGTTCAAACCAACATGGTCCTATTGCTATGTCTCCTGAATGTGTCTCAGGTCTTGTTTAGGGTTAAACAACTAAGACTACCACCCAGAGAATTGCCCCGAGGCTGAATAGTCATGGGTGGCATGGTATGTGGGAGAATATGGGCAGGTATCTAGAGAACTACTCACCTCCAATGTTTTGGGACTTCACCTCTGAACAACTACAGGACCCTGATAAAGTGACAGAATATTTGAAAGGAAAATGCTGTGGCTATTCCAGAGAGGCACAACTTACCACACTGTGGTGGGTCCTGGCCAGTATCTACCAAACACTGCTTGATATTATGCAGCACCCTCAGGGGAAAGAGAGGGAAACCCCTGTGACAGGCACTGTGGCTACTCTAACCCCTGCAACAGGTACTGCAGCTGAACCAGAAAATCAACCCATGCTGGTATCAGTTGCCCTGATACAGAAGAAGAAATATATGAAGGAATCGGCTTGCTTAGTAAGGGATGGCCAGGACAACCAGGGCCATCACAAGGAGGAAGAGGCAGAACCAGAGATAATCGCACAATCCCTATCCCCGAGTGAGCTGTGAGATAGCTGTGAAAAGATTTCAGCTGCCATCTGGGTGATTGCATTGTCACCTGGCTGCTCTGATGCTGGGATAATGGGGCCAGTGGCTTGGAATTAGAGGGTAGGGAAGCCGAGCAGCTGGGATCCCTGCCTAGGAAAGGAGGTGTTGACAAGGCG
>NW_009646624.1:121539-128471 GCF_000708025.1 Charadrius vociferus | reverse complement strand
GGGGGGGGGGAAGACACAAGCCCTCAGCCTCTGGAGGCGACTCCTGTCAGGTGTGAGGGAGAGGTATCCCTTCAGTGAAGATGTTGTATGTTGTCCAAGCAAGTGGACCTCCATGGAAAGAGGTATCCAGTACCTGAGGGAATTAGCTGTGTGGGGCATGGTTTATTATGACCGGGACAGCACACAGTTACCCACAGATCCTGATGAAGTCCAGTGCACAAGGCCCATGTGGCGGAGGTTTGTACAGAGCACACCATCATCGTACACCAACTCCTTGGCAGTGATGGAATGGAAGGGCGAAGAGGGACCAATGGTGGATGAGGTGGCTGGCTGACTCCGTCAATATGAAGGAAGTCTCTCTTCCCCCCCTCATCTCAGCTGTGGAGAAACTGTCCCAGAAAGTCCAGCAACTTGAAGAGAGTATGTTCTACTCCCCACCTGTACAGACCAGCATCTCAGCTATTAGGAGCAGGTGTTTCCCTACTCAAGAGGGAGAGTACAGGGGGTACGCACCACGAGGCACCCTGTGGTTTTACCTGCGTGACAAGGAAGAGGACATGAGGAAGTGAGATGGACAACCTGTCCCGATTCTAGAAGCACGATTTACGTGACTTGCAAGGAAGAACAATCACAAAAGGGGTTCCTTTCAGGAAAAGTGATGCTCCAGTTTCCAGTGGGCAGTTCCCCAGACAGAATAGAAGGCCTGATGTCGCCTCCGATCCTCTTGAAGGGACTCCCAAGTCATTTCTGCAACAAGTGAGTAATGGATACTATGATCAGGATTAGAGGGGCCCTGCCTCCAGCCAGGTGGGGGAAAAGGGACAACCGGGTTTATTGGACTGTGTGGATTTGATGACCTGGCATGTTAAAGCCACAAAAGTATCATGGAATTTTCAGAGTTGGAACGAGAGGGAGAGTACAGGGGGTACGCACCACGAGGCACCCTGTGGTTTTACCTGCGTGACAAGGAAGAGGACATGAGGAAGTGAGATGGACAACCTGTCCCGATTCTAGAAGCACGATTTACGTGACTTGCAAGGAAGAACAATCACAAAAGGGGTTCCTTTCAGGAAAAGTTGTATTTGAATGGAACTTCCTATATTCCTGATGTTGAATGTTCCAGGGATGGGGCATCTGCCACCTCTCTGGGCAACCTGTTCCAGTGTTTCACCACCCTCATTGTAAAAGAGTTTCTTCCTTATATCTAGTCTAAATCTACCCTCTTAGTTTACAACCATTGCTCCTCGTCCAATTGCCACGGGCCCTGCTAAAAAGTTTGTCCCTATCTTTCTTATAAGCCCCCTGTAAATACTGGAAGGCCGCAATAAGGTCTCCCCGGAGCCTTCTCTTCTTCAGGCTGAACAACCCCAACTCTCTCAGCCTGTCCTCATAGGAGAGGTGTTCATTTTTGATCACTTTTGTTGCCCTCCTCTGGATCTGCTTCAGCAGGTCCATGTCTTTCCTGTGCTGAGCGCTCCAGAGCTGGATGCAGTATTGCAAGTGGGGTCTCACCAGAGTAGAGGGGCAGAATCGCCTCCCTTGACCTGCTAGCCATGCTTCTTTTGATGCAGCCCAGGATAATACGGTTGGCTCTCTGGGTTGCAAGTGCACATTGTCAGCTCATGTTGAGCTTTTCATCCACCAGTACCCCTAAGTCCTTCTCAGCAGGGCTTCTCTCAATCCCTTCATCCCCCAGTCTGCATTGATAATGGATGTTGCCCCAACCCACATGCAGGATCTTGCACTTGGCCTTGTTAAACCTCATGAGGTTTGCACAGGCCCACTTCTCGAGCCTGTCCGCATCCCTCTGGATGGCATCCCGTCCCTCAGGCATATCAACCGCACCAATCAGCTTGGTGTCATCTGCAAACTTGCTGAGGGTGCATTTGATCCCACTGTCCCATTGTTACTGATGAAGATATTGGAGAGTGGTGGTCCCAATATGGACTCCTGTGGGACACCACTTGTCATCGATCTCCATCTGGACATAGAGCTGTTGACCACTACCCTCTGGATGTGACCATCCAACAAACAGTCCACCCATCAAATCCATAGCTCTCCAGTTTAGAGAGAAGGATGTTGTGGGGGGACCTTGTCAAAGGCCGTACAGAAGTCTAGATAGATTACATCCATAGCTCTTCCCCTTGTCCACTGATGTAGTCACTCCATCATAGGAAGCCACTAGGTTGGTCTGGCAGGACTTGCCCTTGGTGAAGCCATGCTGGCTGTGGCAAATCACCTCCCTGTCCTCCATGTGCCTTAGCACAGCTTCTAGGAGGATCTGTTCCATGATCTTCGCAGGCACAGAGGTGAGACTGACATGTTGGTAGTTCCCAGGGTCCTCCTTTCTACCCTTTTTAAAAATGGGTGCAAATTTTCCCTTTTTCCAGTCACCGGGGACTTCACCTGACTGCCGTGACTTTTCAAATATCATGGAGGGTGGCTTGGCAACTACATCAGCCAATTCCCTCAGGACTGTGGGATGCATCTCATCAGGTCCCATAGACTTCTGTATGTTCAGGTTCCTCAGGTGGTCACGAGCCTGATCTTCTCTTACAGAGGGAAGGCCTTTGCTCCCCTAGTCCCTGCCTTGTGGTCCATCCACTCGAGAGGTGTGGGGAGAGAGGTTGCCAGTGAAGACTGAGTCAAAAAATTCTTGAGTACCTCAACCTTCTCCTCATCCGTTGTTACCAGTCTTGCTCATCGGGGGGTATGCTTTCTTTGACTTTACTTTTCTGGTTGAAATACCTGTAGAGGCCCTTATTATTCTTTGCATTCCTTGCCAAGTTCAGCTCCAGCTGCGCCTTGGCCTTCCTGACCCCATCTCTACACAACCGGGCAGCATTCCTATACTTGTCCCAGGATACCTGTCCCTGCTTCCACTGCCTGTGTGTTTCCTTCTTGCCCTTTAGTTTGACCAGCAGGTCTTGACTCTTCCATGCTGGTCTCTTGCCCTCCTTTACTGATTTCTTATACCTGGGGATTGGGAGCTCTTGCACTCTGTGGAAAGCATCCTTAAAGGTCTGCCAGCTCTGTTCTGCGACCTTGCCCGTGAGGCAATTTCCCCAGGGGTCGTATTGACTAACTCCTTGCAGAGCTGCAAGTTTGCTTTCCTAAAATTCAGGGTCCTGACTTTACTCCTCCCCTGACCCATATCCCTCAGGACTGCGAACTCCACCAGTGCATGATCACTGCAGCCAAGGTTGCCTCCAATCTTGACGTCTCCAATTGGCTCACTTGCATTGGTGACCATCAGGTGTCGTTGTAGAGACGGACACGACACTGAATATCCAGTTACAGCAATAGTCATGCTTTATTTTACAAGCAGTGCTCTTTTATATCCTCTTAGCTGGTTGCTTATCTGTGCATATGTTCTAACATTCTACTTTTGCCCAATCCACTCTCACATCACACACCATTCAGCCAATACAATTGTTGATCACGCGCTGTTTGTGCTCTGGGAAAAGCCAGGATGTTTGCCACCCCTTATCTTGTTTGCTCGGATCTTCTCAGGATTCTTCTGTCTCCTCAAGGTTACACGGGTATCTGTTCAGGGTCAGTGTTAAACTTGTATTCTGATCCCTCGGCCCAGCCGAGGTCTCCCACAATCAGGTCCAGTATCGCACCTCTTCTGGTAGGGCTGTCTGTTACCTGGCTTAAGAAGTTGTCTTCAGTGCACTCCAGGAGCAGTGCACCAGTGTGAAATACCATGTGAAATTTTACCGTTTGTTGTAAAAATTAGAGGAAATAATGTAATTGACTCATATAACTTCATAATTAGGAAAAATAGTTACAAGAGCAACAAATTTTCCTCAAGTACGTTCAGTATTTATACTTACTCTTTGTAATTACTTGTCCTGTGAATTCATGACATTGATATTGATGAACCATTGCTATTGAGCTCTAAGTGGTAATGGAGTAGCTTATATTTCTTGTTACATAAGCAAGCACTTTACAGATAAATATGTTCAAGTTCAAGATGCAGTTTCTATAACTATTTGTGTGTGACTAATACTTGCTTTTCTCATTTATTTTTTTTCCCCAGTAGATCTCATAGCCTATACTAAAAAAAAATAAGAAAGAGAAATAAAATTTATTTTAAAATGCACATTTATTTTGGTGTCGGAAGGAGGATTTTATGGGGGGGGTTGATTTGTTTTGAGGTTTGTCTGTGGATTTTTTTTTCATTATCACCAAAGTCTATTTACAAAGGTGTATTGCGTTTATGCGGCAAGGTTTTGGTAGTGGGGGGAGGCTGCAGGGATTGGCTTCTGTGAGAAGATGCCAGAAGCTTTCCCCTATGTCTGACAGAACCAGTTCCAGCCAGCTCCAAGATTGGCTCAGCTTTGGCCAGCCGCAAGTCCATCAGGGACATTGGTAGTGCCTCCATGCTAATCAACCCACCACAGGATCCCAGCAGTTGACTGTACTGGAAGCTGAAGTGAGCCTGACTGGGAATGAGTTGCAAAAGCATCCTGTTGTGACCTGCCCAGAGGCTCCGTGCATCCTTGGCATAGACTACCTCAGGAGAGGGTATTGCAAGGACCCAAAAGGATACTGGTGGGCTTCTGGCATAGCTGCCTTGGGGATGGAGGAAATCAAACACCCGTCTAGCTTGCCTGGTCTATGGGAGGACCCTTTTGTTGTGGGGTGGTTGAGGGTCAAAGAACAACAGGTGCCAATTGCTAACACAATGGTGCCTCAGCAGCAGTATTGCACTGAGACTCTCTTATTCCCATCCATAAGCTGATTCATCAACTGGAAAGCCAAGGAGGGATCAGCAAGACCAGCTCACCCTTTAATAGTCCCATATGGCCTTTGAGAAAATCTAATGGAGAGTTGTTCTGGTTCTGGCAGGGATGGGGTTAATTTCCCCAGGAGCCGGCAGGGGGCAGGTATTCCATCCCACATGACCCATGCCCTGGCTATAAGAGGAGCTAGCCGGGGCCGGGGTGGGCTGTGGTGGTGGCGCGGGAGAGTGGAGGCTAACAGTAGACTATTGTGGCCTGAATGAAGTCACACTTAGTGCTGCTGTGCTGGACTTGCTAGAACTTGAATATGAACTGGAGTCAAAGGCAGCCAAGTGGTATGCCCCAAATGATATCGCTAATGCTTTTTTCTCTGTTCCTTTAGCAGCAGAGTGCAGGCTGCAGTTTGCTTTCACTTGGAAGGGCATCCAACACACCTGGAATCGACTGCCCCAGGGGTGGAAACACAGCCCTACGCTTTGCCATGGACTGATCCAGACCACTTTGGAACAGGGCAAAGCTCCAGAACACCTGAAATACATTGATGACATCGTCATATGGGGCAACACAGCAGAAGCAGTTTTTGAGAAAGGGAATAAAATTGTTCAAATCCTTCTGAAATCTGGCTTTGCCATAAAATGAAGTAAGGTCAAGGGACCTGCACAGGAGATCCAGTTTTTAGGAATAAAATGGCAAGATGGACGCTGTCAGATCCCAATGGATGTGATAAACAAAATAGCAGCTATGTCTCCACCGACCAGTAAGAAGGAAACACAAGCTTTCTTAGGCTTTGTGGGTTTTTGGAGGATGCATATTTCAAATTACAATCTGATTGTAAGCCCTCTCTATCAAGTGACCTGGAAGAAGAACAGTTTTAAGTGGGGCCCTGAGCACTGACAAGCCTTTGAACAAATTAAACAGGAATTACTTCATGTGATATCCCTGGGGCCAGTTTGGGCAAGACAAGTGTGCTCTACACTGTGGCTAGGGAGAATGGCCCTACCTCGAGTCTCTGGTAGAAAACACCGGGGGAGACTTGAAGTCGACCCCTAGGGTTTTAGAATCAGGGATACAGAGAATCCAAAGCACGCTGTACTCCAACTAAAAAAGAGATATTGGCAGCATATAAAGGGGTTTGAGCCGCTTCGGAAGCGATTGGTACAGAAGTGCAGCTCCTCTTGCCACCCCGACTGCTGTTGCTGGGCTTGATGTTCAAAGGGAGGGTCCGTTCTACACATCATGCAACTGATGCTATGGAGAATAAGTGTGTCACACTTGAGCACAATGACCTTGAATGGGAAACCTGTCACCCAGGAATTCTGGAAGTGATCACGGACTGGCCAGAAGGCAAAGATTTTGGAATGTTGCCGGAGGAGGAGGTGACGCGTGCAGAAGAGGCCCCACTGTATACTGAACAGAAAATGAGAAGCAATATTGTATTTTAGGGAAACACTGGTAGTGGAAGGCTGCTGTGTGAAGTCCTACATGACAAGTCACAGAAGGACAAGGTGAATCGAGCCAGTTTGTAGAGGTGAGAGCCATCCAACTGGCTTTGGACATTGCTGAGCAAGAGAAATGGCCAGTACTCTATACTGATCCATGGATGGTGGCCCACTCTGTGTGGGTTGTTACAGCAGCGGAAGCAGAGCAACTGGCAGTGCAGAGGTAAACCCACCTGGGCTGCTGATCTGGCAAGATATTGCTGCACAGATGGAAAATCTGGTTGTGAAAGTATGTCACATAGATGCCTGTGTACCCAAGAGTCAGGCCACCGAGGAGCATCAAAACCATCAGCAGGTGGATCAGGCTGCTAAGATTGAAGTGGCTCAGGTGCATCTGGACTCAGAAAGTTATTCATAGCTCAGTGGGCCCATGGCACCTCAGGCCATCAAGGAAGAGATGCGACATGTAGATGGGCTCATGCCTGGGGTTTGGGCTTGACCATGGACATTACGGCACAGGTTATTCCTGAATGTGAAATATGCACTGCAATCAAGCAAGCCAAGTGGTTAAAGCCTCTCTGGTATGGAGGACAATGGCTGAAATATAATCAATCTACCACGCTGTCCTGGTTCCGGCAGGGATGGGGTTAATCTCCCCAGGAGCCGGCAGGGGGCAGGTATTCCATCCCACGTGACCCATGCCCATGACCCATGCCCGAGCTATAAGAAGAGCTAGCCGGGG
>NW_009646624.1:104183-114877 GCF_000708025.1 Charadrius vociferus | reverse complement strand
TGTCCTGGTTCCGGCAGGGATGGGGTTAATCTCCCCAGGAGCCGGCAGGGGGCAGGTATTCCATCCCATGTGACCCATGCCCGAGCTATAAGAAGAGCTAACTGGGGCGAGGAGAGGAGTCGCCACTCAGGGGTGGGCTGCGGCGGTGTGGGTCCGGTCGGTGCGCTTCGCAGCGGTACTGTAATCGCGTTTTTGTCTTTTCCTTTTGCTGTTCTGTTAAATTGCACTCTTTTAACTCACGAGTTTGGCCCTGTCATATTTCTTTTTTTCCACGACTGTGGGAGTTGTGCGAGCGGCTGCGTGGGTCTTTCTTCCTGGCCCAAACCACGACACACGCCTCTCCATATTTATATTACACTCCCCCAAACCTGCCAAAGCAATTGCTAGCGCTCTAGAAACATCCTGTGCCCCATGCCACTGCCTGGAACGCTGTCTTGGGCCTTGAAAAGCAAGTCTTATGGTGACATGGCACCCTGGAGAGAATTGAGTCAGAGAACGGGACTCATTTCTGAAACAGCCGCATAGACACCTAGGTTAAAGAGCATGGCATTGAGTGAGTATATCAAGTCCCATATCATGTACCAGCTTCTGCAAAAAATTGAACAATACAGTGGACTGCTGAAACTTATGCTGAGAGCGATAGGTGGTGGAACCTTCAAAGACTAGGATATGCATTTAGGAAAAGCAACCTGGTTAGTTAGCAGCAGGGGATCTACCAATCAAGCTGGCCCTGCCCAGTCAAAACTTTCATGTACTGTGGAAGGTGATAAAGTCCTTGTAGTATACACAAAGAATATGTTAGGCGAGACAGTCTTGGTTAGTCCTGCCTCAGGCAAAGGCAAACTCATCGCTCAGATGTGTACCTCATGGGGATTTGATTTTGGGTGAGAATAGTCAAGAAATCAAATTTTGTTACGTTAACTGTGAAGTAACCCTGCCACTCTGTCATGCAATTGTCATATGCCCTATCAATGGTGCTACAGTAAGAATCACCCAAACTGATCACTGATTGACTTTGAAACTGAGTGAAGTGCAGCAGTGATGGGACCAGAACTGGCTTCAGCAACTGGTGCACAGCAACTTTCTCGATCAACATCTTCAACCTACAGACTGTGGACATAGGCCATGCCAGATAGACCAGCTGTGAGCTCTGAGTACAGCATGCAACAGTCCAGCACTGTACATCATCTTTCCTGCCCTGAGAGAATGGATGGAGCCCAAAGTCATGGATTAAATAAACTCAACAAACGTTTTTAGAGTGTTGGCCCATTGACTAAGGGAATGATGCTTATATATCTATACATGCATATAGATATCACAGACAGGGAAAAGTGGTGGTGATTAATTGGAAAGTGTAAGATCTGGGCATGATGTAGATGGTCTAGAATAAGGGGTGAATAATGTCCTGGTTTTGGCTGGGATATGGTTAATTTTCACAAGAAGCTGGAACAGGACTCGGCCAGGACAGCTGACCTGAACTAGCCAAAGGGATATTTGATATGCTCAGTATATAGCTATGGGAGCTGGTGGGGAGTGGGCGCGAACTGCCACTGGGGAGTGGGCTGGGCTTCACGGATTCCAGTCTGTGAGTGGTTGTACATTAACTGTGTTTTGTATAATCCTTTATAAGTGCTATTGTTGTTGTTTTTCTCTTTCCTTTGCTTTTCTGTAAAACTGCCTTTTTTTGACCTGCAAGTTATGCCTTTTTCTTTTGCTTCTTTCTCCATTCTGCTGCGGTGGGTGAAGTGAATGAGCGACCACGTGGTTCTTTGGTGGGCAAGGCTAAACCATGACAACAATACAAATCCAAATCATTTTGTTGGTCTGTTTTGATTTTTGTCTGCTTTATTCATTATGGTCTTGCAAACAGAGTCATATTACAGCCTTTCATAATAAAGCCTATATGAAATCTGTTGTGGATGTTTTCTTGCTTCCTTCTTGTCTTATGTAGAAGAACAGAGTTTCTTCCCTCCCTGCCTTTCTTTCTCGAGGACAGGCAGTGAAATGCAGCTGCCCTGGGGGGTGGCAGAAATGAAAGCACAGGTTGCCATTGTATCTGTGCACAACTTCATTATTTCCATCTCTCGCATCCTTGGTTATAAGGCATTGCAACCCATAATAGCAATTTCTGAGGTCTCTCATCAGCCTTAGTAGCCAAGGCTTTATGAAAAGATAGTATTCTTTTCTGTGGGAGATCTCTTCTGGCTAAAGAAATAATTATGTATTTCCTTCCTTCTGTTTTCATGTATCTAATATCCTGGGCTTTTTAAAATACAAATCTTAAACCTGGAGCCTTCTGGAGGTCAGAGGACTGTACAGGCAGGAATGACAGATCATTGCAGAAATATTTTATCTTTGGTATGCTTTAAATTTTAAGGGGATAATTAAGCCACAGTAAACAGTGATCAGCCTGGTTTTGAACATAAGATTATTAGAATAAAATGAAATAGTTTAGTCTTTTTTTTTTGTTGTTTAACAATTTTTAAGAAGCTACCTACCTGCTGGTGATTAAAGTTTAATATTTATCGTGTTATATATTTTGACATACATAAGAACTTGTTTGAACTGCATGTACCTTCTCCTTTCAGCACCTCCTAGCTATGCAGAAGTGGTCACAGAGGAAAACAGACAGTCCAGCCTTGCATCTACAGCTGCTTTTGATGATTTTGAGAGAGCATTTCAAGGACCGTTATTTGCATACATCCAGGAGTTCCGTTTTCTGCCTCCACCCCTATATTCAGAAGTAGGTATATTTGTCAGAATATGATGATTCATGTATTCTTTGTGTCTGTTGTGGGGGTGTGTTTTGTCTTGTGGAACAAGTTTAGGAAGCTGTTTCTACTGGCTAAAATTAGGAGAAAACCATTAAAATGATGAAAATGGAGTAAGTTGTTGTTGGGGAGGATTTTTGTAAGATGCAGATGACTTACATCAAGCGTTTTCCATGCCTGTTTTACACAATGGATTATTCTTTATTTTTAACATAAACTCTGCAACCTTAAATTTAAAAGGTGCTCTGTGGGGTGTCTTGGCTTCTCTATCATGCTATTTCCTGGAGCTGCAGACCTGGAAGGTAATTTTCCTCGACAGCGCTCTTCCCTAGTCTAATACTTTCTGGAAAATTTCAAAGTGTTGTTTACCATTTTAACAACATTTGTTTTTTCAACAAAAATTTGTATTAAAAACAAAAAAATAAGGTTTCAACTCTTCATCTCTACTGTTTCCTAACATTTTATAGCACCCGCTAAACTGTTTTGCCTGCTTGTGTGTTTAAGTTCTGTGGATGTCGGGCTTTCAGAAGCTTCATGTAGAAAAGTGACATACTGGTATTCATTGCTGACTTAAGTTTTCTGAAGTACACAGTTCTTCAACATTTTTGGCCTTTACAGAACTAAAAATGAATAACCATGAATGAGATGAAAATTTCAAAGCTTTTCATGTTTATGTTTTTCAAGAAAAAGCAATGATATAGGACAAAAGAAAGAAAACATGTCCTCTGTCCAAATTTTGCCTGAATTCACCCACTTCAGGAAAATAGCATTATGTAGCACGATTCCCTGCCCCAGCCTTAACCCAGCCTTAAAACACTACTATGCTAATGACCAGGCAGAGGGGTGTTTTTTCTGTGCTAGACGCTTTCCTGAAAACTCTGCTATAGCTTACCTCCAGAGTACAATGCCCGAGTCCTTTTCTTTTTAGGTACTTTAATATTTAGAAAGAAGCATTTATTCTTCTTTTTTTTTTTTTTTAAAAAAAAAAGCTATATGAAGTTAATTGATGTAATGTTGTCTAAAAAATGCACTATACACTTAAACTATTCTTACCATCCAGTTTTTGAGACCTAAGTTAGGCTGTACACCTTCTTTTTCCTATAGAAAGGAAAAAGAGGTAAGGTTTAGAACACATGAACTTTTGAAACATCCAATAGGATATTTGAGGATTAACTGCTTTTAATTTAAAAAGTAGAATGCTTTTTTTTATTGATAACTTTCTGCCTTTTCAAGCAAAACTTCTGTACTTTTCTCAAATCAATTAAATATTTCTTAAATTACAGTTCTAGTGATATGTGTTAATTCATCTTTTTTTGTATATATCATAATTCAAGACTTCTGTGCTAGTAAAGCAGAAATTTATAAAGTTTTATATTAGTTATTCATGCTTATCCTTAAATTGCTATCAACCTGTAGCTGAAAGTCTTTTACTGTATTCAATATTAATATTTCTATTAATTTTTATCCAAAGTATTGTCTCACTAGAAGTGTTGCAATTATTTCAATATCTTTTGGACTGGGAATGCCATGTATTGTTGTAACTGTCTTCAAAATCCAAACTCACAAGTTTATTTCTAGCAGTTAATTCTAAAATGCACTGGGTTGTTGTGGCTTTTGGGGGTTGTTTTTGTTTGGGTTTTTTTTTTTTGTTTCTTTGGTTTTTTTTTTTCTTTTGGTTAGATTGATCCAAACCCAGATCAGCCCACAGATGAGAGACCGTCTTGCCCCTCTCGTTGAAGGAATCCCTAGAAAGCTGACTTGACTTGGGTTTTGAATCACACCTGCTTTGTTGAAGATCAAGGTGTTATAGTGGAGACTTGCTTTTAAAGGAAATGGTATTGCTCTTGCCTGTATGGTGAATAAATGAAAAAAACCTGTGATCGTGCTTTGACACCTACAGCACATCGTAGGACTGTTCCACATGCTTGAAAATCTGAGGCTCCCTCCCTTAAATAATGGCACATACTAGGAGCAGCCTTACTAGTGTACAGTCATGTGTTTCAAAACACTCAAATCATGTTGTAAGAAAAGAATGGCTGCTTCTTATGATTTGAAAATTTGCACATGCTTATTGCTTATGTTATGCGGTTCAGTGTCACTACAGCTTTTTCTCATTTATGATGGACTGTTATTCCCCCTTAATTGTTTGTGTTCTGCACAACAAGGAACAAAAGAAAGCTTTGACACAAAAAAAAAAGCAATGAAGACTGACAAATGTACTGACTTTTTTTAAATTTAATGTAGCCTGGACTTTACCTGCATATGCACATGCTCAGAATTGTCCTAGTAGGCTGATCATGTATCACCTCTTCAGCTTGGATCCTATTGTGGATTTATTTGCAAACATCACATGCCTTCAAGCTAATCCTTCTTGCTGTATGTTTTGCAGCCAACTGTAGTAGACAAGCAACAGCTATGTGCGGGTGGGGGAAGAGATAACAGAAGGAAACTAATAAGAGACTTTGTCAAGATTGTATACGTTCTTGATTTCTTTTAAGAATTTGTTGCCTTTCTGCTATTATTGTAAAGCAACGTTTTGTTACAGACTGCCTAAAGATCAGTTAATCTCAGGTGAACTAATCACTTGCCAAACTGTTAGAATGCTATTTTGTTTTGTTACATTGCACTGTTATTTCTTTTGATTTGTGTTTGTCTTTTGGTTTTGTTCTTGAGGGGGATTTTGAATAGGGACATGCACAAAACTTAAAGTGAAAGCAGCACCAGCAGACACCAGCAAAGTGTGAAAAGAGCTTTAAAAGGGGATAGTCATATGCTGTCCAGGGTTCATAGGCAGAGAGATATCTCAACTTGTACGGATGGGAAGGAGGAGGTTTGTTGGTTTGTGTTTGTTGGTTTTTTAAAAATAATATGTAGTTACTTAATCATCAAAAATCATATATAAAATGAGTTGCCAGTAGAAAGTACATTTCAGCTGTAAGAAAAGTTTGAACTATGGCAACTAAGCAACATCTCGGTTTATGCACTTTGTATTATCTTAAGGGTTTATGATACTGTATGCAGAATCATAGAATACCAGATTGGAAGGCACCTCAAGGATCATCTGGTCCAACCTTTCTTGGCAAAAGCACAGTCTGGACGAGATGGCACAGCACTATGTCCAGCCGAATCTTAGAATCCTAAGGGTGGAAGGGACCTTTAAGATCATCAAGTCTAACCATTACCCTACCATGACAAAACCACTTCTAAACCATGTCCTCAAGTACCTCATCTATCCTTTTTTTGAACACCCTCAGGGATGGAGAATCCACCACCTCCCTGGGCAGCCTATTCCAATGTCTAATAACCATTTTGGTGAAAAAATGTTTCCTAATATCCAATCTAAACCTCATCTGACATAACTTGAACCCATTTCCTCTCGTCCTGTCACTTGTCACCAGGGAGAAGAGGTCAGCCCCCACCTCTCTACAACCTCCTTTCAGGTAGTTGTAGAGGGTGATAAGGTCTCCCCTCAGCTGCCTCTTCTCCAGGCTAAACAACCCCAGTTCCCTCAGTTGTTCCTCATAAGACTTGTCTTCCAGACCCCTCACCAGCTTTGTAGCCCTTCTCTGGACATGTTCCAACACCTCAATGTCCTCCTTGTAGTGAGGGGACCAAAACTGAACACAGTACTTGAGGTGGGGTCTCACCAGTGCTGAGTGCAGGGGAACAATCACTTCCTTAGTCCTGCTCACCACACTATTCCTGATACAGGCTAGGATGCCCTTGGCCTTCTTGGCCACCTGGGCACACTGCTGGCTCATATTCAGCCAGCCGTCCACCAACACCCCCAGGTCCTTTTCTGCTGGGCAGTTTTTCAGCCGTTCTTCCCCAAGCCTGTAGTGCTGCATGGGGTTGTTGTGACCCAGCTGCAGGACCTGGCAATTGGCCTTGTTGAATCTCATACCATTGGCCTCGGCTCATCGATCCAGTCTGTCCAGATCCCTCTGTAGAGCCTTCCTTCCCCCAAACAGATCAACACTTCTGCCCAACTTGGTGTCATCTGCAAACTTACTGAAGATGCGCTCGATCCCCTCGTCCAGATCATTGATAGAGATATTAAACAGAACTGGCCCCAAGACTGAGCCCTGGGGAACACCACTTGTGACTGGCTGCCTACAGGATTTAACTCCATTCACCACCACTCTTTGGGCCCGTCCATCCAGCCAGATTTTTACCCATCGAAGTGTACACCCATCCAAGCCATGAGAAGTCAGTCTCTCCAGGAGAATGCTGTGGGAAATGGTGTCAAAGGCTTTACTACAGTCTAGGTAGACAACACCCACAGCCTTTCCCTAATCCACTAAATGGGTCACCTTGTAGAAGGAGATCAGGTTAGTCAAGCAGGACCTGCCTTTCATAAACCCATGCATACCAGGCCTGATCTACTCAGTGTCCTGTATGTGCCATGTGATGACACTCAAGATGATCTGCTTTATAACTTTCCCCAGCACTGCGGGCAGACTGACAGACCTCTAGTTCTCCAGATCCTCCTTCCCAACCTTCTTTGAGTCACAGAATACCAGGCTGGAAGGATCACCTGATCCAAATTGTCTTGTAGATGGGCGTCACGTTTGCTAGCTTCCAGTCAACTGGGACCTCCCCAGTTAGCCAGGACTGCTGATAAATGATAGAAAGTGGCTTGGTGAGCACTTGTGCCAGCTCCCTCTGTACCCTTGGGGGGATCCCATCTGGCCCCATAGACTGGTGTGCGTCTAAGTGGTGTAGCAGGTGCTACACCAATGCCAACCATTTCCCCTCAGATAATGGAGGGCTCATTCTGTTCCCCTTCCCTGTCTTCCAGCTCAGGGGGCTGGGTACCCAGAGAACAACAGGTCTTACTGTTAAAGACTGAGGCAAAGAACGCATTAAGTACCTCAGCCTTTTCCTCATCCTTTGTCACTGCTTTCCCCTGCATCCAGTAAAGGATGGAGATTCTCTTTAGCCCCCTGTGCTGCACTCCTGGATTATGTTTTCCCAGGTGCAAGACCTTACATTTGTCGTTGTTGAACTTCATCAGGTTCTTGTTAGCCCACTCTCCCAGCCTATCCAGATCTTCCTGCAGGGTGGCTCTCCCTTCCGAAGTGTCCACTTCCCCACTCAGTTTGGTGTCATCAGCAAGCTTCATCAGGGTACACTTGATCCCATCATCCAGATCACTTATGAAGATATTAAACAGCGTTGGGCCCAGTCTCAATCTCTGGGGGACCCCACTTGTGACAGGTTGCCAGATTGAAAAGCAGCTATTTACCACCACCCTCTGGGTGTGACCTGTCAGCCAGTTCCCCACCCACCGCACAGACCACTTGTCTAGACCATAACCCATGGGTTTCTCTAGGAGGAGGCTGTGGGGAACCATGTTAAAAGCCTTGGAGAAATCTAGGTAGACAATGCCTACCACTCACCCCATATCAACCGAGCAGGTTACTTTGTTGTAGAAGGCAATCAGGTTTGTCAAGCACGATTTGCCTTTGGTGAATCTGTGCTAGCTTTTCCCAGTCATGTGCTTCATTTGACTTGTGATAGCCCCCAGGAGGATTCATTCCATAACTTTCCTAGGAACTGACATAAGATTGATGGGCCTATAACTTCCTGGATCCTCCTTTAAGCCCTTCTTGTAGATGGGGGTGACATTAGCCTTCTTCCCGTCTT
This sequence comes from Charadrius vociferus, assembly GCF_000708025.1. Lineage (NCBI taxonomy): Eukaryota > Metazoa > Chordata > Aves > Charadriiformes > Charadriidae > Charadrius > Charadrius vociferus. The sequence goes on along the minus strand of NW_009646624.1, from coordinate 106,457 downwards.
CTGGGACACCACCCCAGTCTCCATGACTTCTCAAAGATTATGCAGAGTGGCCTTGCAATGATGTCAGCCAGCTCTCGACACCCTCTGGTGGATAGCATCAGGGCCCATTGATTCGCAGGTGTCAAGCTCCTGTAATAGTTCACATACCTACTCTTCCTTCACTGATGGTGGGTCTGTGTTTGCATCAACCTGGATTTTTGTTCCCAAGGCCTGGGGCCCAACAGTGCTGGTAAAGACAGAAGTAAAGAAAGTGTTGAGATCCTCTGCCTTTTCAGTGTTGGTGACTAATTCACCTCTCCTGTTTAACAGTGGGTCAATATTTTCCTTCTGTTTCTGCTTATTGTTTATGTACCTGAAGAACCCTTTTGTAGTTTTTAACATCTCTGGCCAGTTTCAATTTGAGCTGAGCTTTTGCTTTTCTAACTGCATTTCTGCATGCCCTGGCATTGCCCTTATAGTTCTCAACAGGTATTCATCTGCTTTTCCATCTCTGGTATGCTTCTCTTTTGGTTTGGAGCAGACTGAGAAGCTTGCAGTTAAGCCAAGGGGGTCTCTTGCTCCACCTACTTCCTTTACCTTTAAAGGGGATGAACTGTATTTGTGCTTCCAGGAGAGCATTCTTGAAAAACTCCCAGCACTCGCTAATTCCTTTCGCCTCCATGGAAGCTTCCCATGGAATCCATCCCACCTGAGTTCTGAGCAAGCTGAAGTTTGTGCTTCTAAAATCTAAAACTTTTATCTTTGTATGAAACTTCAGCATGCTCAGCAGGATCCCAAACTCCACAATGTTGTGATCACTGCAGCCAAGGCTATCACTAAGCAAGATATTACAAAGCAGGTTTTCTTGGTCTATGAGCAGCAAGTCCAGCAGTGCCTCCTTCCTGGTTGGCACATCTAGCATTTGTATGAGGAAACAGTCCTCTATGCATTCCAAGAACTTGATGGGTAACATGTGAGCTGCTGTATTGTTCTTCCAACCACTATCTGGTTAGTTGAAGTCACCTGTAAGAACCAGGTTCTGTTGAACTGAAGCTCGCTTAAGTGACCCAAATATTGCTTTTTTGACCTTTTCATCTTGGTTTGGAGGTCGGTAGCAGATGCCTCCTGTAAGATCCCCCTTGGACACTACCTCTCTGATCTTGTCCCAGAGGCATTCGTTAAGGCTTCCACAATCACTGTAGCTGAATTCTATACATTCAAGGTTCTCCTTAACGTAGAGCACAACTGCTCCTCCTCTTCTTCCCTGACTGTCTTTATGAAACAGCCTGTACCCATCCATTGTGATCCTCCAGTCCTGTGAATTATCCCCCCATGTTTCAGTTATTCTTATGCTATCACAACTTTCTGACTGGGCGCAGCACTCCAGTTCTTTCTGTGTGTTCCCCAGGCTGCATGCATTGATATACATATACTTGCAGCGGTTGGTTTTCTGGTTCTCATCTTGGGAGGCAGCTAAGGAACATTTGTCGCTGCTCTGGTTGGCCTGCCTTATTCCCCAGGTGATTGCAATGGCGTGAGTGTTGCCTCTTTGGACCCCAGCCCCCAGAGTTCTTAAATTTAAAGCCTGCCTCACCAAGTCGGCCAGCCTGCTGCCAAAGACTCCCTTGCTTCTTCTAGATGGGTGAATCCCACCCCTCCCTAGCAGGCTCTAGTCACTGAAGAATGTCCCACTGTCATAAAAGCCAAAACCCTCACAATGGCAGCAGCCACATAGCCAGGAGTTGATATGCATTATCTGTCCATTTCTGTCTGCTCCCTTTCCTCTAACTGGTAAAGTGGAGGAAAAGATAACTTGGGAACCAATTTTTTTCACTTGCACACCCAGGGATTTATAGTCCTTAATTCTTAATTCTTTATAGTTCCTTAATTCTGCCCAGGTTCCGGCTTGCGGTGTCTTTCATGCCCACATGAAAGAGTAACAGCAGGTAGTAGTCTGTACTCCTGACAAGATGTGGCACCCTCTCGGCAACATCTCGAACCTTAGCTCCCAGAAGGCAGCATACCTCACATGAATCCCTGTCAGGACAGCAGATGGGTGCCTCAGTGCCCCTTAACAGAGAGTCACCCACTACTAGCACATTGTTTTTTACGATATCTACTGTGTGCTGCTGGTAGAGGTCCTCCTGGCAGACTTTGCTCCCGGGTGTCTATAGCTGCTAAAGCTTCATACCTGTTTTTTGTTGTGATGCCAGAGGGTGGCGGCTGAAGCAGAGTCCTGCTTTTGTGGGTCACCAGCGTCTAGGGGCCTTAATCCCCGGGGTATCTTGTACCGGA
>NW_009646624.1:82751-96614 GCF_000708025.1 Charadrius vociferus | reverse complement strand
CCTGTGCTGCACTCCTGGATTATGTTTTCCCAGGTGCAAGACCTTACATTTGTCGTTGTTGAACTTCATCAGGTTCTTGTTAGCCCACTCTCCCAGCCTATCCAGATCTTCCTGCAGGGTGGCTCTCCCTTCCGAAGTGTCCACTTCCCCACTCAGTTTGGTGTCATCAGCAAGCTTCATCAGGGTACACTTGATCCCATCATCCAGATCACTTATGAAGATATTAAACAGCGTTGGGCCCAGTCTCAATCTCTGGGGGACCCCACTTGTGACAGGTTGCCAGATTGAAAAGCAGCTATTTACCACCACCCTCTGGGTGTGACCTGTCAGCCAGTTCCCCACCCACCGCACAGACCACTTGTCTAGACCATAACCCATGGGTTTCTCTAGGAGGAGGCTGTGGGGAACCATGTTAAAAGCCTTGGAGAAATCTAGGTAGACAATGCCTACCACTCACCCCATATCAACCGAGCAGGTTACTTTGTTGTAGAAGGCAATCAGGTTTGTCAAGCACGATTTGCCTTTGGTGAATCTGTGCTAGCTTTTCCCAGTCATGTGCTTCATTTGACTTGTGATAGCCCCCAGGAGGATTCATTCCATAACTTTCCTAGGAACTGACATAAGATTGATGGGCCTATAACTTCCTGGATCCTCCTTTAAGCCCTCCTTGTAGATGGGGTGATGTTAGCCTTCTTCCAGTCTTCTGGGCTGTCCCCCAATCTCCATGACTTCTCAACGAGTATGGAGAGCGGCCTCGCAACCAACTCTTCCTTCACTGATGGTGGGTCTGTGTTTGCATCAACCTGGATTTTTGTTCCCAAGGCCTGGGGCCCAACAGTGCTGGTAAAGACAGAAGTAAAGAAAGTGTTGAGATCCTCTGCCTTTTCAGTGTTGGTGACTAATTCACCTCTCCTGTTTAACAGTGGGTCAATATTTTCCTTCTGTTTCTGCTTATTGTTTATGTACCTGAAGAACCCTTTTGTAGTTTTTAACATCTCTGGCCAGTTTCAATTTGAGCTGAGCTTTTGCTTTTCTAACTGCATTTCTGCATGCCCTGGCATTGCCCTTATAGTTCTCAACAGGTATTCATCTGCTTTTCCATCTCTGGTATGCTTCTCTTTTGGTTTTGAGCAGACTCAGAAGCTTGCAGTTAAGCCAAGTGGCTTAACTCTTGCTCTGCCTACTTCCCTTACCTTCAAAAGGGGATGAACTGGTTTTGTGCTTCTTGAAAAATTCACAGCACTCACTAGCTCCTTTATCCTCCATGGAAGCTTCCCATGGAATCCCTCCCAGCCAAGCTCAGAGTGGGCTGGTTTGCTCTTCTAAAATCTAAAACCTTTGGTCTTAGTACTAACATTTAGCATGCTCAGCAGGATCCTAAACTCCACAATATTGTTATCACTGCAGCCAAAGCAGGTTTTCCTGGTTTGTGAGTAGCAAGTCCAGCAGTGCCTCATTCCTGGTTGGCACATCTAACATTTATATGAGGAAGCAGTCCAGCTTCCTCATGCGCATTCCAGGAACTTGATGGATGACACATGAGCTGCTGTATTGATCTTCCAACAGATGTCTGGGTAGTTGAAGTCACCCATAAGAACCAGGTTCTGTTGACCCAAAGCTTGCTTAAGTGACCCAAATATTGCTTCATTAGCTTTATCATCTTGGTTTGGAGCTCCGTAGCAGACTGTAAAAATAGTGAGACTAAAACTATAATAAAACCGGGCCAGAGTATCAGTGTTACCAGCCATACTCAAATTAATTTGCTTAGAATTGCTCCAATTGTCTCCTGGGATAGTCCTGAGAGCTTTAAAACAAACAAACAAACAAAAACAACCAACAAACAAACAACCCAACAACTTTAAACATACATTCACCTAGAATGCGAGAAATGATATACAAAAAGCACTCACCCCTTGAGTGTACTCTAAAGAAGAAAAGAATGATGGAGCCATTAGATTTGACCAGTTCTTTTATGCTGGAGATTTGTAAATGTAAATTTCCTTTTCAGAAATCATGTTAAAACCAAAGCAAACAAAAAAAACCCCACCAAAAAAATCACCCCAACTATTGTCAGAGACGTGTCTGATGTTGGCTGTTTAAAACCTAATCCAATGTCTATATCCTTGTGCAATAAAACAGCTCAGAAGGGAGGAGAGGGAAAGCTGGTGTTTCTGCATTGTACTCATTCTTACAAAGTTCTGCTTTATTTTTAAAGCTTCATAAATACGACAAAATAGGCTTTTCCATAAGTGGCCTTTATGAGAACACGAAAGATATTTCATGTTTCAAAAATGATGACAGGGCGATTAAAATGAGAGTCACGTTTTAAGTGATTTGGTTCAAAGGTTTGGGCTTTGATAAGCAAAAATGGGAAATGGGGTGATGTCTTAAGCTGGCCAATTTTGTGAATGTCCCTTCTTTCTACTCTCTCCAACCAGACAAAATTTTTCAAGTCGATAAGATTGTTAGCATAAAAGGGCATTTGGTGATTTTACTTTTTTTCTTTGTTGTTGTTTTAACAGACTAGGGAACAATTGCTGCTATACATAGCATTAAAGTACTTATCCCAGTGTAATGGAAAACTATATATGAAGCATAATTGACTAATGCTGTAGTAATTGACATTGCATCACAGGCTGTGATCAGAGTGAAAAATTCTAAAACCTTATCAAATAAAGACTTCTCATTTAAACTTTTTTGTTAGTTGTTCAGAAGCATTACAGATTCATGGTTGTAGCCCAATATTTGATATAGAATCTTGATCTGAATTAGGGAAAAAAGTAAAATCCAAGCATTAGAGAAACAAAGTGCAATATTAAATGTTTGCTTCATAGATTATATTATATGGCTGTTTGGTTTTGGTTTTCTTTTTTGTTTGTTTGTTTGTTTTGGTGCTGAATATGTCCTTATGGACTCTGTTTTAAGAAAACTATGTGAGAAGCAATTTTAATTTTTCCTCCTTGTGGAAAATAAACTTTTTTAAAAAAAATGCTTTTAAATGCTTTAAATGTAAGCCATAAGATTGTTTGTGACTTAAACATTTAACATGTGTCTTTGTATAAATAATAGCCATAAGGATCAGATTACTATAGAAATACATAAGCTATGTATCAACTACATAGGGAAAAAGTCATTGGAGCTACACCATTGACTGGCACAAGAGCTAAGTTTCAGCACCTTCAGTTCCTTTTTCTTGTTTATATCAATGATTCCTTGGGGCTCAGTTCAGATGGGAAGCTACAATACAATCTCCTAAATTTAGAAAATACCAATAACTTACAGGATATGAATGTCTTTCCAGGACACTGTTTAAAAATTATTGTAACTGATGACCTCTGTTCAAGTTGTCTAGTATTTTCCAGTACATATGGTGGGGGCAGGGACTGCACATTTTGGTAGAGGTGGGAGGAATCTGGGGAAGGGGAATTACTTTAAAAGCCAGATAACTCAGTTTGCAGTTGGGATCTGAAGATTGGTTTGTTCAACTGGGGTCAATAAGGTGCATCTTGCTGTTTCCTTGGAAGTCTAATGTTACCAGATGTTGAAAATAACTATCTGCTATTTGTGTTTTGGTCAGTAGAGCTTTGCAAGATATTAATATAGCTCCTCAACGTTCCAGAAATGAAGGACTTCTATAGCATTTTGTTTTTGCATACTGCACACAGCTGAACCTCTGACAGAATGGACTATCATCATTGTTTGGTATCAAAATGTCAAAATTTGACCTAAGGCAAGATTCACTAGGCTAGCAGCCAGGGACTCAGGAGTCCAATATATGCTGTTCCTGTCTGTTGGTGTTAAAGGTACTGAACACCACTAAATTCTCATGGTAGTTACAGTAGGTTTTATGGTTTATGCTACTAATATAGACAACCCAAACATTTGATCTAGCTCCTTGCATAATGCAAACAGTAGACTCCCCGAATGTGTCAATTCTTGTGTGAAATAAAGCATTTTGATTTAATTTTGAATTTGTAACTGCCAACTATGAAGAATCCAGAAAGATCTTTTAGGTTTTTTGCCTGTTAATAACACTGTTAATCATTTGTGCCTGAGTTCTGGTTGAAACTAACAGGAAATATGTTAAAGAAGAGTCCAGGAAGACCCTCCTGCTGAGTCGTGAGGTTCAGACTGGACCCCCTTGCTTTCTAAACTTCTCAGAGAGGAGTCTAGGTGCCGCTGGATCCAATCTATCAGCCTCTGACTATAGAAAAAAAATTTCAGACCCTAGATTCTGTCACAGAGTCGGTTTAATACAGCTCAAGCTGGATGCCTCTGAAAAGAGGAACCCCCCTCAGTTATTTTTCTGTGCTTTTTAAAGCCTCACAATGTATTACATAAGCTGTTCATGCACCTGTTCATGCGACAAGTGTGTGTCTTATCCAATTAAATTGTTCAACAGTTATGTGTCCTCCTCAATGATTTGAGTTTTGGTGAAGGTGGTTTTACCTTCTTATGTACTTTCATGATCTCTTTGTCCCATCTGCACCTGGATCTCATCTGTCCCCTGGGTCTCATCCATCTTTTGCTGACTCCGGGTACAATGGTCCCTTTCTTCATTTCCAGAAATTATAGGTCCCTTTCCTTTGATCATAATGGTTACTCTAATTCATATTGCTCAAGCATATAATCTTAATCATTATCACTTATACAATTTCCTTATGTTAGTTAAGTTACAATGTATCAGTCATACAAGACTACCAGCCATTCTTCTTGGACTAAGGAGTTCTGCCTAAGTTCACTATGTTGCTAGGTTACAGCTTGCGGCCTAGGGAAGGCTACACCAATCTAGCTACTTATGCTAAGCAAAACTTCAGTTTCCAACAAAATATAAAAAATAAGGTTTTCTCTCATTATGATCATATACTCCAAACTCCTTTATAGCTGAGTGACAATTATGAGAATATTTTTTTCTAATAACAACCCTTTTTAATAAGTAAAGTTTCTAATGATATGTGGCAAGGTTAGAATTTAAATTATCATCAGTGTCGTGTAAGGGACACACATTTCGAGCATTTTTGTGCAACATTTTTTTGAAATGACATTTTTACACCAGAACCACTGCTTATCATTTTTTTACCTTTAGGTTTATTGTTAGCATTAATAAAAAGTTTCAAATTACCAGCTTCATTCTTTGAGATCTGTTTTATTATTTAGAAAAAAGCAGATGTTTCATATTTCTGAATATTAAAATACCTGTGTACGCATACAAATCTGTGCTACACCAGGATATAAAACTAATGGCTCTTCTACATCAGCTATCCATAAAAATATACAAAAGGGTGATGAATTATAAGACTCCAATATCTGAGAGATATTAGGCAATGTTGCAAAATTGATCAACTTTTTTTTCCAATTATCTAGCTAAAATAGCACTTCTTAACCCCTTTTTAAATTTAAGCCTTTCATGTTTTAGAAAAATCAACCAGTAAATAACCATAAACTACAACTACTTTAGTTCTTCACAGCACGGCACTACTCACAAAAGTTCAGGTACAGCATCAAAGAACAGTCTTCAGAACAAATAGAGTAAGTGGGGCCATTGTCCAATAATGAACTTTCTACAGGGAAACTTCCGGACCAAATCCTGTAAATTGAACTATATGCGATTATGCAGAGTCAAGTGTCCAACATAAATTTTCAGTAGGCTGGTGTTACAAGAGGACAGCTGCTCCTAGGAATACTGATGTGGCTGGAGAGTCCAGATGGACTCTTAAGAGTCCAGTCACAGACTTTCCACATTCCATGGATTTTGAGCAGAATCTTCTTCAAAGATTCTCAGAACTTTAGGAGGTGCCAAGGACTTGTACTTGCATGACAGTTAATTAGGTTTTTATATTTTTTCTAGTGAAAGCAACGTACAAAGGCACGTCATCGGGCACGTTTCACCTGCCCTCCGGATGATATCCTTGAAATAGGAAAAAAGTAATCTGTTTGTTCTCTAAGTAATTATTGACTCCCTGTCAGCTACAACCTGCTATTTTTAGAGCTGCATCTCTGTATCTCCTGACCTAGTGGTAGCTTCTGGGTAGAGGCCAGATGATGCTGCAACATACAAGTTGAACAGTGTAACTTTAATTCAGTCCATAACAGGAAAGATTCAGAATTTAGAAGGACACTGTATTTTGAATTTGTTTCAGGCACCTTGCTATAAATGTTTGTCATATTTGGATGAAAGACAATAGCTTACAACAGTGAAGGTGAGAGCATGCATTTTTAAGGGCGCAGGAAAATACAATCACAAAAAAAACCAAACCAACCCCAAACCCACATCCAGGAACTAATACTGAAGTGCAAAACCAGGTATTAAGCATTAAGTCTCTGCCTCTTCAGCAGTAGAGTCTGATCCCTTATACAAGAAAAACAAAAATCTAAGAAGGTGAATCACCACTCATGACAGCACTGAGGTCTACCATGAAATCCCTGTATGGGTTCCCACTAAGGACAACGGAGGGAATTATGAAGTTAAAGATGGTTCCCCTCTCGTTCCTGTGCATCAGGCTAGTCTAAAGTATGCCTTTGACTTGCCCACTCTTCAACAAATGTTGGGAATGGGAGAAGTCAGAACCTGTTAGCCATTCACTGATTTAATAAATGTTATGTCTAAAATGATTTTATGAGTGGGATGTCAGTGAATCTTTCTCAAAAGAGATATGAAGGCCAATGGCATCCTGGCTTGTATCAGAAATAGTGTGGCCAGCAGGACTAGGGAAATGATTGTTCCCCTGTACTCAGCACTGGTGAGACCCCGCCTTGAGTACTGTGTTCAGTTTTGGGGCCCTCACTACAAGGGAGACATTGAAGTTCTAGAACTCGTCCAAAGAAGAACAACGAAGCTGGTGAGGAGTCTGGAGAGCACATCTTATGAGGAGCGGTTGAGGGAAGTGGGGTTGTTTAGTCTGGAGAAAAGGAGGCTGAGGGGAGACCTTATCGCTCTCTACAACTATCTGAAAGGAGGTTGTAGAGAGGTGGGGGGTTAACCTCTTCTCACTAGTAACAAGCGATAGGACAAGAGGAAATAGCCTCAAGTAGCACTAGAGGACGTTTAAATTGGATATTAGGAAAACTTTCTTTACTGAAAGGGTTGTCAATCATTGGAACAGGATGCCCAGAGAAGCGGTGGAATCGCCATCCCTGGAGGTATTTAAAAGACGTGTAGATGTGGTGCTTAGGGACATGGTTTAGTGGTGGTTTTGGCAGTGTTAGGTTAACAGTTGGACTCAATGATCTTAAGGGCCTTTTCCAACCTAAATGATTCTATGATTCTATGAAAGCCCAGCTGTGATCTCCAAAATTATTTCAGTATTAAATATGTGGTATAAACAAAGAGAAATTTGCATCAGCATTTTAGAGCTATTTAATTACCACCCATAAATTAAATTAAATGGTCTTCTTACTAGCCTTAACAGCTTAAGACAGGAAAAACAATTTTATTGCTGCCCTTTCCTTTTAATCCATCAGACAGCATATATTGTGACTGACTTGCACACCTCTAAAGCAATACAGTGATTCATTGGTTGTACCGCATAAGGCTATCATCTCAAAGAAAGCAAATGAAGAAAACAATACCTGGTCAATGCAGGAGTAAACCAATATAATTTAAATGAACTTTCAAATCACATCACTGTTTTTACTGGTCTACTTTCTAATTTTCTCTATTTTTTCCTTTGTAATTCAAAGAAGCTAACAATCTTCTCTTAATCCCTTCACTGTTGTGGTGGGTTGACCCCAGTCAGCAGCCAAACAACCATCCTGCCTTACTCACTCCCCTGTCCCAGGGATGACAGAAGTAGAAGGAAGGCAAAAAGACTCTTGGATCGCGATAATGACAATTTAATAAGGAAAGCAAAAGCTGCCTGTGCAAGGAAAGCTAAAAGAGGAATTCATTCCCTGCTTTCTAACAGCAGGCAGATGTCCAGCCACTTCCTGGGAAGCAGGGCCTCAGCACGTATAGTTGTTGCTTGGGAAGACAAACACCATAAACATAAACATCCCCCCTCCTTCCTCCTTTCCCTGAACTTTTATTGCTGGGCACAACATCATATGGCATGGTCAGCCATCCCTTTGGTCAGCTTGGATCAGCTGTCCTGGCTATGTCCCCTACTAACCTCTGGCCCACCCCTAGCCTAGCCAAAGACATGCCAAATCAAGTCTTTGGGGGGGGCAGGGGGAAGAGAGAATGCCTTGGCACTGTGTGAGCACTATTCAGCAGTAGCCAAAACATTGGTGTGTTATCAACACTGTTTTAGCCACAAATGCAAAGCACAGCATCATACAGGCTGTTCCAAAGGAAGTTGACTACATCCCAGCCAGACCCAGTACAACTGTCTTCCCTTTTTTATATCTTATATGGACTTTTTAATGGTCCAAAACTTTCTACCTCTTTTAGTGGTTGTATTTCCTTTTATATCCTATACCACCAACAATGCCAAATATAAAGCTTCATTTCCTCCAAAAAGCCCTTTCATCTATCTTCTTTACCTGAAATGCTTTCCCAGAATGCATTTGTAAAGCCACTATCTATTTTCTCACCAAAACAATATTTTTATTAAAAAATGCCAAAAGTAATGATTACATAGAAGACTTGTGGGAATTTCTAGTATAAAACTTACTTTTATTCATGGCATGACCTAGTAAATAGGCAGTTGCAGTATGGCAACTATTTTATGGTATTTCCACAACTTTACCCTGAAGTATCTCATAATTAATGCAAATTAACTTACCTTGAGGGTGATTTTATCATAGATTAAAAGCATACATATAGCAGATTAATGTCAGAGTACTGTGCAGTAAACTTATATCCTTGCTTAACCTGTGAGATGTCTTACCAATGTCTTGCAATTACCCCTTATCCCCACAAAATAACTAATTAAAGCTTTAAATGGCTTATAAACATAATCTATATGTAGCTAACATATGGAAACCCTTTTCTAAGTAAGGTTATATCATCCTTCATATGCTGATACTTTTTGTTTACAATATCCAATTATAAAGTAATTTTTAAATACATTCCTTCCTTTGGCATCTTCTGACTGATCAACAAAGCCCTACAATGGAAGAAGGCTCAGAGGAGATGGACACAGGCAATGTGCTCATGAAGCTCAGGGAAGAATGCAGGGAGTGAACATAACTCTTGTAAAGAAATCTGAACTTAACAAAAAGGGGACTGGAGGGTGGCCTTTCTTTTAGATAAATGGATCAGCTGGCTCTCTATCAGTTGAATGGATCATCTAGTTTTGTAATGGGCCTTCCCTGAGTTAATAAAAAAAAGTGTGAATGTCTTCCTAAGCCAGCCACACCAGCATGGGGGAAGTATGGACACGGCTCAGCCCAACATAGAGTATAAAAGCTGAGCAACTAGCAAAATGAACTTTAAAAAGAACAATGGACTTGAGCTGGCTTCAACCCATATATTCCTTCCCAGCAATTGGGGATGCTCAGTGTCGTGAAGGTGAGTGTATAGAGACTGTTAATGGGAATCACATCTTTGTTGTGATCCAACTGTATACTACAATTGCTATATTGTGCTTGTGCTGTGATTTCAGTACATTGCTGTATCACGCTGCTGAATCAAGATCCCGTATAATGTCAAATATCTTCAAAAAAGTAATTTTGGTTTTAAAACATTAAGCCCTCCTCATGTGGAATATCTAAAGGAACCTAGTCAGAGAGTATTGGACTCTGATATGTATATTTGGTACTCCTTTATGATTTTGTGTGCTCTGATACTAACTATGCTTCTGGAACTACCAGAAGAAACAAGAACAAATATACTGAATGAGAATGCTTAGAACAAACTGTCGAAGCATATTGCTTCCATTTATTTGCTGCTACGCTAAACCTTACTCTCTTGGCAACTAGTTGGTAAATACAAAATATTCCAACAAATAATTTCTTTCTGTGAGCAGATCTGAAGGGAAAGAAGAAAAGTTGCTATTATTATATATAAAGAGTATTACAGGGAGAAGGAAGAAACCCAAATTTTGCACAAGCTACTGGCCCCTCTAGCCAAAGCCTCTAGCAACCACAGAGAGAGAAGATAGTCATCTCATTACTGATGAATATAGGGATATCTTTAGCTAAATAATGCAGTTTATAAGTACATTTTAACAGGAAAATCCCTCACAGAATGTAGTGAAAACCCTCCCGGAATGTCTTATATAGCAAATTCCTAGCCAAGCTGAACCACCTCTGTCACCTGTGTAAGTCTGTAAGGAACATGAACACACATACACACAGAGAGTAGACTCTGGATTAGAAACAGCTTTGATTTATGTAATTCAGAAGTCTGTTTACTAATTACACAAAGCAAAGTTCTTTCAAGTTCAAACAAGGACATTTTAGACTTAAACACTGTTGTATTTTCTAACCTTATATGTTGTTCTGTTTCTGCAGCTCCTAGACCTTTCTAAATATGGTGACAGTTCTAATAAGAGATTTCAAAACATTATTATGGGATTATTCTAGGATGCTCAGAATCTTACCCAGGAACTAAAGCAAACACTTTTCCAGCTCTAGTATTAATGCAAATTGTTGTCATGAGGAATAAACACTTTGGTGACCTTTAACAAATTTCAAATTTTCAATTTTAACTCGGTCCCCCAAAAAGTTTTATGGCTAGTGTTGTTACAAAAGGACAAAGAGTAAAACAAAACTAAGAGCCATGTAGCTTGTCAAAAAATAAAAACTACCATGATTCACTGTGGGACACCTCGGCTGGTCCGAGGGATCAGATTACAAGGTTAACATTGACCCTGAGCAGATACCTGTGTATCCTTGAAGAGACAGGAGAATCCTGAGAAGATCCGAGCAAACAAGATAAGGGGTGGCAAACATCCTGGCTGCATGAACAGCGCGTGATCAACAATTGTATTGGCTGGATGGCGTGTGATGTGAGAGCGGATTGGACAAAAGTAGAATGTTAGAATATAGGCACAGATAAGCAACCAGGTAAAAGGATATAAAAGAGCACTGCTTGTAAAATAAAATATATGATTGCTGCAACTTGTTATTCAGTGTCGTGTCTGTCTCTACAATGACAGGTTCCCTCACCAGCTGTGTCAGGAAGTTATCCTCAACACACTCCAGGAACCTCCTAGAATGTTCCTTCCCTCTCTGCTGTATTGTATTCCCAGCAGATATCTGGTAAGTTGAAGTCCCCCACAACAACAAGGGCTCACGATCTTGAGACTTCTCCCAGCTGTTTATAGAATATTTCATCTGCCTCTTCATCCTGGTTGGGCGGTCTATAACAGACTCCCACCATGATATCTGCCTTGTTAGCCTGCCCCGTGATTCTTACCCATAAACACTCAACCTTATTGTCACCATCATTTAGTTCTAGACATTCATAACACTCCCTAACATACATGGCCACCCCACTGCCTCTCCTTTTTTTCCTATCCCTTCTGAAGAGTTTATAGCCATCCCTTGCAGCACTCCAGTCATGTGAGTCATCCCACCACGTTTCTGTGATGGTGACTACATCATAGTTTTCCTCCTGCACAATGGCTTCCAGCTCCTCTTGTTTGTTGCCCATGCTGTGTGTGTTAGTGTAGAAGCATTTCAGTTGGGCTATTGGTCCTGCCACCCTTTTACTGGGAGAAGCCCTAATTCCTACCTGACCATTCCCAGACATGGCCATGGCTTCTGACCCATCAATAACCCTCACATTTCTGCTACTGTATGGATCTCCATCCTCTACCTTCAGTGAGTCAGCAGACAGAGGGGCCTCACTAGCATCCCATCCCACAAACATTGGGATGCCACCCCCAGGCTTATCTCTGGACATCCTTGTTTCATCCCCTTCCCCCTTCAAATCTACTTTAATGCCCTTTCCTTGAGCCCTGCTGATGTACAATTGCACTTTGTGTTGCATCTGTGAACACAGTACTCTGGTTTGAAATAGTTAGAAAATTAAATATTGTCCTTTATTCATATCAATGAAAGTATAGAGTTTTGGCTATTTTCATTATTTAATTATAATATATATCCTTTAACATTTGAAAGTAATAAATTTCCAAGATGATTATGTCTATGCTAATTTCTTACTTTTTTTAGAAGAAATTTTTACCCAATTGATGACTCCTAGTGTTTCACGTAATAAAACACTAGTGAGTCCCCCATAAATGTAATCATTGTTTTTATAAAATTAATATTTATGTGGTTAGATTTGTGTATGTTATAATCAGACAGGAAACTCCTGTAAATTGAGATGGACAATGCAAAGCACATTTCAATTTTCTCTTTTTCTAGCTTTGTCTAGCTGTATTTTGAAAAGTTAATATCATACATAGAGTACATTTTCCTTTTTTCCCCCCTTTTATTTCCCATGTACATTACCCTAACTTTTCAACAATGTATTATGGGACTCAAATGGGAATTTTAAAAATTTTGGTAGGATAGTATTTCCAAAAGTCAGACCTAGGAAACAGGTGATAAATGCAGCTATAGAAGTATATGAATTATCCTGAAGTATCTCACAGACAAAGAAAAAGAAAAAGACTAGTCTGAGACATGCTCACTCTTTATAATCCTTAAAGAATAGTTAAATTGTCACATTTTGTAATTCTTACTGGGTATTTTAATGCTGTATAAGCAGGAAAAATGTATTAGGCCAGTTTTCAAATGTGCAACACATGTGTGCACTTTGCAGTTCTGTTTGCAGATGTGGATGACCAGTACCTTTGGAAAGGAATTTATGTATATAAAATATTGAAACAGAACTCGGAGTGGTAAAGACTGAAATATAGTATCCTTTTATTACAAGTTTGATCTAGCCTTGTAACTCATGAATACCTGAAAAAAACCCCACATTCAATGATATTAGATTTATATCATACAACAATATAGTTTTAGAGGTTTTTTATGGGAGGATGTATTGGGTTTACGTGGCAAGGTTTTGGTAGCAGAGGGGCTGCAGGGGTGCTTCTGTGAGAAGACCCCACAGGCTGCCCCCATGTTGGACGGGGCCAGTTCCAGCCAGCTCCAAGATGGACCCACCACTGGCCAAAGCTGCACCAATCAGCAATGCAGGTGGCACATCTGTGATAACATATTTAAGAAAAGGAAAAAAGCACTGAGCAACAGCAGCTGGCGAGAGGAGTGAGAATATGTGAGAGAAACAACTATGCAGACACCAAGGTCAGTGAAGAATGAGGGGGAGAAGGTGCTCCAGGCGCCAGAGCAGAGATTTCCCTTGCAGCCTGTGGTGAAGACTATGGTGAAGCAGGTTGTCCCCCTGCAACCCATGGAGGTTAATGGTGGAGCAGATATCCACGCTGCAGCCCATGGAGGACTCCACACCAGAGCAGGTGGATATGCCCTGCAGGGAGCTGCAGCCCATGGAGAGCCCATGCTGGAGCAGTTCCTGGAACTGTGGCCCCTTAGAGAGGACCCATAATGGAGCAGTCCATTCCTGAAGGACTGCACCCTGTGGAAAGGACCCATGCTGGAGCAGTTCCTGAAGAACTGCAGCCTGTGGGAAAGACCCACGTTGGAGAAGTTCGTGAAGGACTGTCTCCTGTGGGAGGGACCCCAGGCTGGAGGAGATGAAGAACATGAGGAAGAAGGAGCAGCAGAGCCTACATGTGATAAACTGACTGTAACCCCCTTTCCCCACCCCCCTTGCACTGCTCAGGGTGGAGAAGGTAGAGAAGTCGGGAGTGAAGCTGAGTCTGGGAAGAAGAGAAGGGTGGGGAGAAGATATTTTTAAATTTGTTGTTATTTTGCACTATACTACTCTGGTTGGTTGGCAACAAATTAAATTAATTTCCAAGTCCAATATCTGGTTTGCTTGTGACAGTAATTGCTGAGTGTCATGGTTTGGACTGGGCTGGCCACTAAATGAACAACAGAAGATCT
>NW_009646624.1:76798-82401 GCF_000708025.1 Charadrius vociferus | reverse complement strand
CTGGCAGGCACTGGGAAAGTCCCAGACTGGATTCAGCAATGGACGGGAACTGGATTCTGGATCTGGATTCAGGAACGCACAGATTGGGATCAAAGGCAGGCAAAAAGAATGAGTCCTCCTTGGAAGCTGACCAGTGAAGAAAGAGGCTGACCCTTTGATCCCTCAGCTTTTATCCTGAGCATGAGGCAGATGGGATGGAATACCCTGTTGGTCAGTTTTGGGTCACCTGTCCTGTCTGCTCCTCCCTGCAGGTGGGACCCCTCTGCCCTCTTCCACTTCAGACCCTCCAACTTGATAGATAACAAAGTCAGCTGACTTTGGTTGTTATCGGAATAAGTATAACCATGAGCCTCTCTGCACACCATTCCTTGGTATAAACATCAGGCCTTATCACTCTGGAAGCAGACACTGTCTGAAGAATATGCCGTTAATTTCAGAGAGTTAGAAGAGGCTTAACTGAAAAGTAAAATTACTGAAAAGAAAATTGGTTCTGTTTTACCTCAAACCAGGACACTGAGTGACCTCCCTGTCCTTATGTTGACCCATAGTTTTTAGTCATATTTTCTCCCCGTGTTCAGTTGAGGAGGGGGAGTGACAGAACAGCTTAGTGGGCACCTGGCAGCCAGCCAAGGTCAACCTGACACAGATGGTATAATTTTCAAAAAAGTACCCAGCATCAATGTGAAAAAATGTAACTTATGGGCCCCAGCTGCATGTTTGAACTGTCAGGTACAGTCTTATAAGGAAAAAGAAGCAGCCAAGGCTGGGAGCACTTTTGCACATTTTAAAATATGAGATAAATTTCATAGAATCACAGAATCATAGAATGGTTAGAGTTGGAAGGGACCTTAAAGATCCTCTAGTTCCAACCCCCCTGTCCTGGGCAGGGACACCTCCCACTAGACCAGGTTGCTCAAAGCCCCATCCAACCTGGCCTTGAACACTTCCAGGGAGGGGGCATCCACACCTTCTCTGGGCAACCTGTTCCAGTGTCTCACCACCCTCACAGTAAAGAATTTCTTCCTAATATCTAATCTAAATCTACCCTCTTTCAGTTTAAAACCGTTACCCCTCATCCTTTCACTACACTCCCTGATAAAGAGTTCCTTTCCACCTTTTCTGTAGGCCCCCTTTAAGTACTGGAAGGCCACAATAAGGTCTCTTTGAGCCAATTCCTTTTCCACTGAGCAGTCCATCGGTCAAATCCATGTCTCTCCAATTTAGAGTCCCCTCTCCTGGCAGCTTTAGACTAAACTAAAGTTTTTAGTTTAAAATGTAATGGTCACATCAGAAATGTAGCCTGTTATTCTAAGACATTCAAGAAAAGCAGTGGGTTTCCTAGATAATTGTTCCTCTAAGCAAGTTTTGAAGAGAAATAAAAATGATTTTGCAATCAAAAATCATAAGTTTACCAGTTAATATGGATGGTGAAAATTGGTTTCTTCTTCTCAATGAACATATGGTAAATTTAGTTGCCCACTAACATAAAATAATTGTTTTCCACTGAATACATAGAGTTAAATCTAAACATGCAGATCTGTCATGTGAATTGGTGTTTTGTTTTAGAATACGTAAAAAATGCAATTTATAGGACTGTGTTATGACATCATCCATGTTTGCATAACATTTTTCCCCTGTCAGTTTTAAAGTGGAAAGAAACAGTTCTGGGATCTGCCATTTATTTAAGCCACCAAATATTGGTTAGTATCCCAGCCTTTAAACTTTTTTGCATCTTGAAAGCATTTCAAACTATGCAAATGGCATTCATTGTTCAGCCAGTAAAATTAACATGCAAAAGTGACAGAATTTTCTCATATGAGTTAGTTACATTGCTTTTTCCCTTGCAAAGTGTCGTGATTTGAAGGACACAGGACTGATTTCTCTTCTAATACTTGGGAAAACTGCGCTTTTAGAAGACTCCAGGGTCTGAATTTGTGAAAATATTTACTTTGTAGCCAGCTATGGTGTGTGGGGTTCAAGGTCTCAGTGTTTTCAGGCTTGCCAGGTGCAGGGATGAGGAGGAGCAAGACCTGAGCGCTTTACCCAAGCTGGCCAACAGGATTATTTCATGCTATGAACATCACATTCACTATAAATTAGAAAGTTTGCTGCAAAGTTCTCTCTCTCCCTTGATGGCTGCCATCCTGAGAACTTCTTACCCCAGTGCTGGACCCCTGAGGCCTTCCCTTCCTCCCAAAGCCGTAGCGCTTGCAGTGTCTGACATTTGCTGTCCACTGCTGGGAGTGCACAGCTTCCTACTGATATAGTTGGCTGAGTATAATCTTTGCATATTTTGTATTGGTATCGGGATCAATATTGGTTCTTTAGTGCTATTAATGTTAATTTTCTAATTTTACTCTATTAAATCTGTTTATATTTCAACTCCCGGGTTTCCTTGTTTTTTTCCTGATTCCTCTTCCCGGGTGGGGAGGGGTCATTGGGTGATAGAATGATTGTCTAAACAACAATAAATTGTTATGGGTCTCTCAAACCATAACACAAAGATAAAATAAATTTGAAAGAGAAATACAGTGAAGAATAGAGAAGAATCTTTCTTTAAGGCAGTTCAAGTGTGAGGGTATTACTCTAAAATAAAGCTAAACAGACCTCTGTAAAGCATTTTTTTTTCTTTCTTTCTTCTTTTCTCTTCTCTTTCTCTTTTTCAGCAAAATACATTTAGATTGCAGAAACGCATTCTAGGAAATTCCCAAAGTGCATCATCCGAGTTCTGTAGAAGCAGGTCTGGGTAAAAATATTTGAGAATTGTTTTTTTCAATATTGTATGGAATAAACTTTCTTGCAAGATGGATTCAGTAATCCAACCAGCCAGGTCCCTAGCCTAGGTCCCTTTTGTAATTCCTCAAATAGGTGAATTAACAGTTTTTTCAGCAGGGTAGATGTACTTATATCTGCCTTCTGCCACATTTCCTGACATTGGAGAGCTTCAAGAATTTGAGCAGAGTGCTTTAGAAATCCTGGCCAATACAGTAGGTCCTAGGAAGTCAGTATCTACTGCCCTAATTTAAGTTAACCATAAAACAGACCAGGGACAGAACTGAACAGATGGCAATAAAGCTCTTCTGTCTCCCATTTCTAGGTTATAAAGCGCTATCCATATGAAACTTAGAATCCAACCTAACAGGTGTTTCTGACTCTTATTTTTCAATTGTATAATTGATTAAGGAACATTTATAATGAAAATTATTATTAAGCACATGCCAGTGCAGGAATTCATCTAAGACATTAATGTCTTTTATCTCTCATCCCATAATCACAAGAAGTACAGTTAAGTAAACCCAATTAGAAATAACATTGTGTTTGCTTTTCTAGACATATTATATTTGCATATATTTAATAGAGATATATGTTTATATACATGTTATTTGTTCAGTTAAATTTCAGTTTTTACTTTTAAGCAGTCAATCAATAGCTGTTAGCAAAATATGTAAAAAGGACAAGGAGGGAGAATTGTGAAGTTCTTTATAAAAAACATATGCAAAAGTAAATGTAATGCAGAACATTGTCTACATGAAACATTACTTCTGGCAATATAAATAACAAGTAACATAGTAGCACATGCTATTTATTTAATTTATAATAATTTTTTCCCCTACTGACAAATACATTGTGATATGGCATTATATTTGAAATAATGGTGCATTATTTTAATCCAAATAACTCTTAGTTATTGAAGGATCATCACAGAAATTTAAATGTTACAGAATGTATCCACTAGTGTAATAAGCTAGAGGAGGGCACTTTTATTTTAAAAATTCCACATGGAGTGGAATTCAATGGAGATTATTTTAAATTGCTTCAATGAAGTTGGGTGGAAAAGCTGTCCCTAAAGATGGAGCATCTCAGGGAAACCACAGGAGACTGAGGTTCTATAACCTTCCCATAGCACTGGCCCATGAATATAGCTGCTGTCAATACTGAATATGAGAAGGGGCAGAAACAGCATAAAGAAAGATAAGGAAGGATGTGGCTCTGAACTATTTAGAAAGATAGTATCCAAATGGAGAAGAATGGACAATACACTGTAGTCAAATTTAAAACCTTAATCTTGCAGACTTTATTCAAACAAATTTCCCATTGAAGTGTATAGTGTTTGGCTTACTATGAATAATCCTTAATTATACCAGATGTAGGGCAATGGTTTTAACAGCATAATAACAATAATTGTTTCACAGCATCACAGAATGGTCAGGGTTGGAAGGGACCTCTGGAGATCATCTAGTCCAACCACCCTGCCAGAGCAGGTTCACCTACAGCAGGTTGCACAGGACGGCATCCAGGCGGGTTTTGAATGTCTCCAGTGTGGGAGACTCCACAACCTCTCTGGACAGACTGTTCCAGTGCTCTGCCACCCTCAAAGTAAAGACGTTCCTCCTCATGTTGAGATGGAACTTCCTATGTTCAAGGTTGTGCCCGTTACCTCTTGTCCTAACACCGGGCACCACTGAAAAAAGACTGTTCCCATCCCCCTGGCACCCTCCCTTTAAGTAGTTATAAGCATTGATAAGATCCCCCCTCAGTCTTCTCTTCTCTAGACTAAAAAGACCCAAGTCCCTCAACCTTTCCTCATAAGAAAGATGCTCCAGTCCCCTAATCATCTTCGTAGCCCTTTGCTGGACCCTCTCCAGCAGTTCCCTGTCCTTCTTGAACTGGGGAGCCCAGAACTGGACACAATACTCCAGGTGCGGCCTCACCAGGGCAGAGTAGAGGGGGAGGATGACCTCCCTCCACCTGCTGGCCACATTCTTCTTCATGCACCCCAGGATGCCATTGGCCTTCTTGGCCACCAAGGGCACATTGCTGGCTCATGGTCATCCTGTTGTCCACCAGGACTCCCAGGTCCCTTTCCACAGAGCTGCCCCACAGAGCTTCAAGGTGGACCATTCTGTTGATCACCAAAGAATGTAATACTGAGCCTGTAACAAATATCTACTGGAAGCATAAATGAAATAAACCTAATGTTTTGGACAGGGATTTAAGTATTGTCTCTGAAGAATAGCCACGAGCAGGTTGAAAGCTTATGGGTAAATATTAGAGACCGAGGCAACAAAGGGAACCTTGTGGTTGGTGTTTACTATAGGCCGCCCAATCAAGGAGACCCTATTGATGAAGACTTCTTACTCCAGCTACAGGAGGCATCACGCTTGCAGGCTCTCATTGTGCTGGGGGACTTCAACCACCCTGACATCTATTGGAAAAGCAACATGGTGACCTGTAGGCACTCCAGGAGAGTCCTGGAGTGCATCAAGGATAAATTCTTAAGCCAGGTAATAGACAGCCCTACCAGAGGGGATGCGATACTGGACCTGTGTGGAGCATTGAGGCACGGACTCTGGTGGGTTATAGACCAAAGACCTTTATTGTAACAAATGGCTATGCTTTATAGTCGCAGCTACTGTCCAAGCGCTATCAATGCTATGCTGATAGGGTAAGGGCTCGCGATCACGTGCATTTTTCTGTTAACAGATAGGCAGCATTCTCTGTTCACGCAGGGCTGTGACTCCATAATCACATCCTGCTTCTTGCCGCTGCTTTCTCAAAACTTGTTTACTTCGTTCTTCAAGGGCACAAGCTTTTTTCTTCAA
>NW_009646624.1:66656-75223 GCF_000708025.1 Charadrius vociferus | reverse complement strand
TAGTTTAAAGCTCTCTCAATGAGCCCTGCTAACTCTAGTCCTAGAATGCTTTCCCCCTCTGTGAGATAGCCTTTTCCCACCTGCTACCAGCAGGCCTGGTGTTCTGTAACTCAAGCCATGGTCAAAGAACCCAAAGTCCTGCTGATAGCACCAGGCTTGGAGACAGTCATTGATCTGTTGGCTCTTCCTATTTACCTCCTCATCATTCCCCGCAACTGGAGGGATAGAGGAGAACAAGACTTGTGCTCCTGATGCCTTGACCAGTCATCTCAAGGCCCTGAAATCTCTCTTTATTGCCCTTGGATGACTTCTCACTACTTTGTCACTGCCTACCTGAAAGCCCAGAAGGGGATAATAATCTGAGGGCCATACCAGGGGAAGAAGCTTCTTCTTAACATCATTAACCCAGGCCCCAGGGAGGCAGCAAACTTCCCTATATAGCGGGTTTGGTCTACATATTGGGCCTTCCGTTCCCTTCAGAAGTCAGTCACCTATGACAATGACCCGTCTTTTATTTTTAACTGAGGAGGTTTTTCCGACTAGACTTCAATGACACCTCCAAGCTGGGAGGATTATCATCCTCACCGTTGTCCAGTTCCCCTTGCAGAGCACTGTACCTGTTCTGCAATAGCACGTGGGAAGGTGTGGTAGTCAGCAGGCAGATGCACCTGCGGTGCCTGTTGCATCGGACAGGAACATCTTGCCATTGCCCCCTGTCCACCAAGTTACCCCGTTCAGTCAGGGAGGGGACAGGGAGTTCACTGTAGCAGGGTCTCTGTCTGCCTGCTGGGTTTCTGTAATGGGAGACGACTTCAGGTGTCTATCTCCCTCTCGCATTCCCTGATAACCCTCAACCTGCTTACCTCCTCCCTGCGCTCCATCATTAAGCGTAGCAGCTCCTCTGCCTGGGCACACCTGCCACAGGCATGCTCACCACTGCCATCCAACACTGGCGTAAGAGCAGGGCACACCCTGCAGCCTGACGCCTGGGTGGCAGCGTGTTCGCACGAGAGCTCCGTCTGTGAAGCAGCATCAGAGCTGGTGCGTGCACAGTTCATCGAGTGAACCCATGCCCTGGGTGGTGCTGGCTCCGCCCCTGTCACGTCAGCAGCCCTCCCCCAAGCTGCCAGTCCCGGCATGAGCTAGTCGCTTTTCCCAGCTTCAAAAAGCCCCCAAAAGAGCCCCTTGCTGGCCCTTTTCGCTTCGATTCCCTTCCCCAGTGCGGACCTACTTGCACTAGAGCTGTGTTTTATAGATAGGAGAAACTGCTCTTTGAAGCAGTATTTGATGAGATTCTCTTTTGCCTATAGAATCATGGAAAAGTCATCTGTTTTTCTTCTATCTCATTGATGTGTATAAAATACATATAAGTGATTGATATAGCAGCATAATCAGAAGAAAAGCCAGTTTATTACCCCACTGCAGTATATGAAATAAGTGTGAAACTGCACAGTTATTCAAACTTCTACATGATATATTTTTTATGTCAAAATACCAAGCCAGGGAATGCTTCCTTGCAGTGGCATACAAACCATACGTTTTTATCCAAAGCACACACACACATAAATTTTAGAGGTCGGAAATATGATTCTAAATTTTGGTAAGAGCCTACAGACTGGTAGACTCATTTAAAACTAAGTAGAATGACACAGAATTTCATTAAAGTTCTTAAGGGTAGATATTAAAAAAATGTAACCCTGGACCATTGGATTATTAGTGCTTTTATTTACATATGATGTGTTAATAGCAATTTGAAATAATTTAAATTTGCATTTTAAAGGTGTATTAATTGGAAAATAATATTTCAGGTTTTTCTTCCAAAGAAGCATGATGGAATGATTGGCAAGCTACCTAATTAAAGTAGAACAGCCTGTGATTACATGTACAGAGATGGAGAAAATCCTTGGTAGGCAGAAATCTGCATAACTTCACTGGGATAACAATAGACTTATTCCAGCTATGGATCTGTCTCTTTTGTTTTGTTGTTGATGCTGCAATAAAACAAAATGCTAGAAAAAATTATGCACAGGACAGAAACAGAAGAATGTTCTTCTTCCTTATAATATTATTAGTATACAAGTTATTATTAGTATACAGGTAGAATTTTTGTGATATTTCAAAACTTGATATTGACAAGTCAAAATTAGGGTCTATCTTCATTATAAGTTCCAGTAGAATTATAGAATCATAGCATCAGAGAATAGTTTGGGTTAGAAGGTACTTTTAAAGGTCATCTAGTCCAATCTCCCCTGCAATGAGCAGTGACATCTTCAACTAGATCAGGTTGATCAGAGCCCTGTCCAACCTGACCTTGAATGTTTCCAGGGATGGGGCATCTGCCCACCCCTCTGGGCAACCTGTTCCAGTGTTTCACCACCCTCATTGTAAAAAATCTTCCTTATATCTATTCTGAATCTACCCTCTTTTAGTTTAAAACCATTACCCCTTGTCCTATTGTGACAGGCCCTGCTAAAAACTTTGTCCCCATCTTTCTTATAATCATAGAATCATAGAATGGTTAGAGTTGGAAGGGACCATAAAGACCATCTAGTTCCCCCTGATTCCTGATGTTGAATGTTCCAGGGATGGGGCATCTGCCACCTCTCTGGGCAACCTGTTCCAGTGTTTCACCACCCTCATTGTAAAAGAGTTTCTTCCTTATATCTAGTCTAAATCTACCCTCTTAGTTTACAACCATTGCTCCTCGTCCAATTGCCACGGGCCCTGCTAAAAAGTTTGTCCCTATCTTTCTTATAAGCCCCCTGTAAATACTGGAAGGCCGCAATAAGGTCTCCCCGGAGCCTTCTCTTCTTCAGGCTGAACAACCCCAACTCTCTCAGCCTGTCCTCATAGGAGAGGTGTTCATTTTTGATCACTTTTGTTGCCCTCCTCTGGATCTGCTTCAGCAGGTCCATGTCTTTCCTGTGCTGAGCGCTCCAGAGCTGGATGCAGTATTGCAAGTGGGGTCTCACCAGAGTAGAGGGGCAGAATCGCCTCCCTTGACCTGCTAGCCATGCTTCTTTTGATGCAGCCCAGGATAATACGGTTGGCTCTCTGGGTTGCAAGTGCACATTGTCAGCTCATGTTGAGCTTTTCATCCACCAGTACCCCTAAGTCCTTCTCAGCAGGGCTTCTCTCAATCCCTTCATCCCCCAGTCTGCATTGATAATGGATGTTGCCCCAACCCACATGCAGGATCTTGCACTTGGCCTTGTTAAACCTCATGAGGTTTGCACAGGCCCACTTCTCGAGCCTGTCCGCATCCCTCTGGATGGCATCCCGTCCCTCAGGCATATCAACCGCACCAATCAGCTTGGTGTCATCTGCAAACTTGCTGAGGGTGCATTTGATCCCACTGTCCCATTGTTACTGATGAAGATATTGGAGAGTGGTGGTCCCAATATGGACTCCTGTGGGACACCACTTGTCATCGATCTCCATCTGGACATAGAGCTGTTGACCACTACCCTCTGGATGTGACCATCCAACAAACAGTCCACCCATCAAATCCATAGCTCTCCAGTTTAGAGAGAAGGATGTTGTGGGGGGACCTTGTCAAAGGCCTTACAGAAGTCTAGATAGATGACATCCATAGCTCTTCCCCTTGTCCACTGATGTAGTCACTCCATCATAGGAAGCCACTAGGTTGGTCTGGCAGGACTTGCCCTTGGTGAAGCCATGCTGGCTGTGTCAAATCACCTCCCTGTCCTCCATGTGCCTTAGCACAGCTTCTAGGAGGATCTGTTCCATGATCTTCGCAGGCACAGAGGTGAGACTGACATGTTGGTAGTTCCCAGGGTCCTCCTTTCTACCCTTTTTAAAAATGGGTGCAAATTTTCCCTTTTTCCAGTCACCGGGGACTTCACCTGACTGCCGTGACTTTTCAAATATCATGGAGGGTGGCTTGGCAACTACATCAGCCAATTCCCTCAGGACTGTGGGATGCATCTCATCAAGTCCCATAGACTTCTGTATGTTCAGGTTCCTCAGGTGGTCACGAACCTGATCTTCTCTTACAGTGGGAAGGACTTTGCTCCCCTAGTCCCTGCCTTGAGGTCCATCCACTTGAGAGGTGTGGGGAGAGAGGTTGCCAGTGAAGACTGAGTCAAAAATGTTGTTGAGTACCTCAGCCTTCTCCTCATCCATTGTTACCAGTTTGCCAGTCTTGTTCATCAGGAGAGGTACGCTTTCGTTGACCTTCCTTTTCTGGCTGACATACCTGTGGAAGCCTTTATTATTCTTTGCATTCAGCTTCAGATGCACCTTGGCCTTCCTGACCCATCTTTACACAACCGGGCAGCGTCCCTATACTTGTCCCAGGATACCTGTCCCTGCTTCCACTGCCTGTGTGTTTCCTTCTTGCCCTTTAATTTGACCAGCAGGTCTCGGCTCAGCGCTGTCGGTCTCTTGACTTGCTTTCCTGATTTTTTACACCTGGGGATTGAGAGTTCTTGCACTCTATGGAAAATGTCCTTAAAGATGTGCCAGCTCTGTTCTAGTCCCTTGTCCCCGAGGACAGTTTCCAAGGGGTTCCTCTTGACTAACTCCTTGAAGAACTGGAATTTTTCTTTCCTAAAATTCAGGGTCCTGATTTTACTCTTCCCCTGACCCATAACCCTCAGGACTCTGAACTCCACTGTGTATGATCACTGCAGTGCAGGCTGATTCCAATCTTGACGTCACTTATCAGCTCACTTGTGTTGGTGACCATCAGGTTCAGTACCACATCTCTGGTGGCACTGTCTATTGCCTCACTTCAGGATTTATCTTTGATGCTTGAAGAAAAAAGCTTGTGCCCTTGAAGAACGAAGTAAACAAGTTTTGAGAAAGCAGCGGCAAGAAGCAGGATGTGATTATGGAGTCACAGCCCTGCGTGAACAGAGAATGCTGCCTATCTGTTAACAGAAAAATGCACGTGATCGCGAGCCCTTACCCTATCAGCATAGCATTGATAGCGCTTGGACAGTAGCTGCGACTATAAAGCATAGCCATTTGTTACAATAAAGGTCTTTGGTCTATAACCCACCAGAGTCCGTGCCTCAATGCTCCACACAGGTCCAGTATCGCATCCCCTCTGGTAGGGCTGTCTATTACCTGGCTTAAGAATTTATCCTTGATGCACTCCAGGACTCTCCTGGAGTGCCTACAGGTCACCATGTTGCTTTTCCAATAGATGTCAGGGTGGTTGAAGTCCCCCAGCACAATGAGAGCCTGCAAGCGTGATGCCTCCTGTAGCTGGAGTAAGAAGTCTTCATCAATAGGGTCTCCTTGATTGGGCGGCCTATAGTAAACACCAACCACAAGGTTCCCTTTGTTGCCTCGGTCTCTAATATTTACCCATAAGCTTTCAACCTGCTCGTGGCTATTCTTCAGAGACAATACTTAAATCCCTGTCCAAAACATTAGGTTTATTTCATTTATGCTTCCAGTAGATATTTGTTACAGGCTCAGTATTACATTCTTTGGTGATCAACAGAATGGTCCACCTTGAAGCTCTGTGGGGCAGCTCTGTGGAAAGGGACCTGGGAGTCCTGGTGGACAACAGGATGACCATGAGCCAGCAATGTGCCCTTGGTGGCCAAGAAGGCCAATGGCATCCTGGGGTGCATGAAGAAGAATGTGGCCAGCAGGTGGAGGGAGGTCATCCTCCCCCTCTACTCTGCCCTGGTGAGGCCGCACCTGGAGTATTGTGTCCAGTTCTGGGCTCCCCAGTTCAAGAAGGACAGGGAACTGCTGGAGAGGGTCCAGCAAAGGGCTACGAAGATGATTAGGGGACTGGAGCACCTCTCTTATGAGGAAAGGTTGAGGGACTTGGGTCTTTTTAGTCTAGAGAAGAGAAGACTGAGGGGGGATCTTATCAA
Organism: Charadrius vociferus; assembly: GCF_000708025.1. Taxonomy (NCBI): domain Eukaryota; kingdom Metazoa; phylum Chordata; class Aves; order Charadriiformes; family Charadriidae; genus Charadrius; species Charadrius vociferus. The sequence goes on along the minus strand of NW_009646624.1, from coordinate 69,362 downwards.
TGCTTATAACTACTTAAAGGGAGGGTGCCAGGGGGATGGGAACAGTCTTTTTTCAGTGGTGCCCAGTGTTAGGACAAGAGGTAACGGGCACAACCTTGAACATAGGAAGTTCCATCTCAACATGAGGAGGAACGTCTTTACTTTGAGGGTGGCAGAGCACTGGAACAGTCTGTCCAGAGAGGTTGTGGAGTCTCCCACACTGGAGACATTCAAAACCCGCCTGGATGCCATCCTGTGCAACCTGCTGTAGGTGAACCTGCTCTGGCAGGGTGGTTGGACTAGATGATCTCCAGAGGTCCCTTCCAACCCTGACCATTCTGTGATTCTTTGAAGGCATGACATACTGAGTGTTATCTTTACTTCAAGTTCATATTTTAAAAAAATGTATCTGGGATTAGATACAGTGGTGATAGTTGTCATGTGAATCCTTATGAAAAATGCAGAGAGCACAATATAAGAAATGTTATATTCATCAAATGAAGGGCTGTAATTCAGTCATGTTTCACTGGAGTGCCATAGTTCCGTAACTAGTCTCTCTTGTGCTCTTTTCTCTCTTGTACTCACAAAATACAAATCCTTCTGTGTGCTGAAGATACTATGTAGAGCTCTGCCACTTCTTTGATTGAGAGCGTTATAAGCAGACTTAGGCAGTTTTCAAAGTTCCCATTTGTGAATTATAGTCTGTACATGTGTGATTGCCTGAAATACGTCCTGAAATGAGATGGAACCTTCAAGGTGCATTATAAGCTGTTCTAGAGCTTCTCTCAGGCTAGGGGAATATACATAAACTTCCCTCAGTTCGATGTTAATTGTACTCTGTAATGATATATTAGAGTTTTTTATATATTAACTCATTCAATTCTGCTAATGTGATTCTGAAATGCCATCAGAATATTAGACAATCACTGAATATTGAATATATAACAGGCTGAAACTGTTGGTTTCATGAGGCTTCCAGATGCTCTAAACAAATTCCTTTTGCTGCTCGGACCATTAGGTGCTGGCAGTCACATACGTAAGGATTACAGCCGTCAGGAAGGTGAACAAGTGGTTACTTGGCTACTCCAATGCTGGGATACTGGAGCCAATAGTTTGGACTTAGATGGTAGAGAAGCTAAGTGGTTGGGTCCATTGGCTAGAGAATTGAGTATCGACAGGGCTCTTGGAAGACCATCACAATCCCTCACCCTCTGGAGGCGTCTCCTGTTAAGCATGAGGAGCAGGTATCCCTATAGGGACGATATCCCATACTGCCCAGGCAAGTTGACAACTTGAGAGGGGTGTTAAGAATCTGAGGGAAATAGCTGTGCAGGAGAAGATTTTTACCGATTTGGACAACCCGCAGACAACATTAGATCCAGATTCACTCAAAATTACTGGACCCATTTGGTGCAAGTGGGTACTGAGTGCGCCAGCAGCGTATGCTAATGTATCGGCATTATTTTGCTGGAAAGGTGATGAGGCACCGATGGTGGGTCATGTGGATGCTCGAATGCAGCATTACACACATAATATTTCCGCCTCACAGGCCAGTATCTCAGTGCTGCAGAAATCATTCGACACGGCCACTGTCTCAGTTGGGAAAAAACGTTTCCCTGATGAACCCAGTCGAGAGAAACAATACACACCGTGACACATTCTGTGGGCTACCCTGCGTGACTGGGAGGAAAACATGAGAAAGTGGGATGGAAAACCTACTTTGGCTTTACAGACATGTGTATGTGAATTGTGGAGTAAAACACCCCCAAGGAGAAATTCTTTCAGAAGTGCTGCTCCAGTTTCCAGTGGGCAGTCCCCTAGAAGGCACAGATGGGCTTCAGAGCCTGATTTACGATGTCTGACTGTCAGGGATGGAAGTGAGGGGCCCTTTAGTCAGAAGTAGAGGTGCCCTGCCTCCAGCCAGCCAGGAGGAGAGGAATAATCAAGTTTATTGGACTGTGTGGATTCGATGGCCTGGTGTGGGAAATTGGCTAGCTGAGAAGGGTAACATAGATATGATCCAGCTGGCCAAGCAGGAGCTTGGGAAACATCGGACCCAGTTCCTGTGATTGCTAATTGGCAAGGGCACCCTGACCCTGACTACAGGTGCTACACGGTAATGAGAAGCCTGTGATTACCCAGGCATGGGAAAAGAGGGAGTAGCTGCATGGGAGAAGAAGAGGTAGCTAGCCACAGATAAGGAGCTAAGGGCTGGATTGATGAACCAATCAGAATGCTGTATTATGGAAACATGTATGTATTAACTAATTATAAAAGACAGTTGTGCTATTCAATAAATGAAGCTTGCTGATTGCTCATATTGAGTGTCCATGTCTTTGTCCATCGCAACAAATGGCGCCCGAACAGGGACCTAGGAAGAATTGAACCTGCGAGCCACGGTTCGATGGAGCCCGGGAACTGGTCCTGCAAGCAGGTCAGGAGGCGAAAGGGAAGTCCCCGCGCTCAGGAGACGGGAGGGAAGATTCCCTGCGTTCAGGAGGCAGCAGGGAAGAATCCTCGCGCTCAGGAGTTGGAAGGGATGAATAGGAAGACTCCCCACTCTCAAGAGACGAAAGGGAAGAATCCCTGCGCTCAGGAGACGGAATGGAGGAATAGGAAGAATTCCCCGCGCCCAGGAGCACCTATAGAGTGTCCCGCCTGGCCACGCGCCGCTGAGGTCTTGCACAAAGGCTGCAACAGCGCGCTGACGAAGGTATGAATAGACAA
>NW_009646624.1:60040-61638 GCF_000708025.1 Charadrius vociferus | reverse complement strand
TTACCTCAGGAAAGGGTATTTTAAAGCCCTGAGGGGGTACCGGTGGGCATTTGGTGTAGCGGCGGTGGAGACGGAGGAAGTTATCCAACTGTCTACTTTGCCTGGGCTGTCAGAGGACCCTTCTATTGTGGGGCTGCTGAGGGTTGAGGAATAAAAAGGTGCCCATTGCTATTACAACAGTGTATATGCGACAATATCGCACTAATCGAGATTCTTTGCTCCCTATTCAGAAGTTGATCTGTCAGCTGGAAAGCCAAGGGGTGATCAGTAAGACTCGTTCACCCTTTAACAGTCCCATATGTCCAGTGCGAAAGACTAATGGAGAATGGAGACTGACAGTAGACTATCGTGGCCTGAATGAAGTCACACCACTGCTGCTGTACCAGATATGTTAGATATGTTAGAACTTCATTATGAAATGGAGTCAAAGGAAGCTAAGTGGTATGCAACAATTGACATCGCTAATGCCTTCTTCTCTATTCCTTTAGCAGCAGAGTGGCAGAGTGCAGGCTACAGTTTGCTTTCACCTGGAGGAGTGTCCAGTATACCTGGAATTGACTTGCCCCAGAGGTGGAAACACAGTCCTGCTATTTGCCAGTCTGATCCAGAGTGCACTGTAGAAGGGTGGAGCTCCAGAACACCTGCAATACATCAACAAGATCATCATATGGGGTAATACAGCAGAAGCAGTTTTCAAGAAAGTGGAGAAGGTAATTTAAATTCTTCTGGAAGCCAGTTTTGCCATCAAATGAGGTAAGTTCAAGGGACCTGCACAAGAGATCCAGTTTTTATCCAGTTTTTAGGAATTACGTGGCAAGATGGGCATCACCAGATCCCAATGGATGTGATTAATAAAATAACAGCTATGTCACCACCTAGTAACAAAAAAGAAAACACAAGCTGCCTTAGGCGTTGTGGGTTTCTGGAGAATGCATATTCCTGGTTACAGTCAGATTGTGAGCCCTCTCTATGAAGTGACTAGGAAGAAGAACAATTTTAAATGGGGACCTGAGCAGCAATCAGTCTTTGAACAAATTAAATGAGAGATTTTTCATGCAGTACCCTTGGGCCAGTCCGAACAGGATGAGATGAAAAAATGCACTGTATGCTGCAGAAGGGGAGAACGGCCGTACCTGGAGTCTCTGGCAAAGAGCACCTGGAGAGACTCGAGGCTGACCCCTAGGGTTTTGGAGTTGAGCATGTAGAGGATCAGAGGCTCGCTATACTACTACTGAGAAAGGGATGTTGGCAGCATATGAAGGAGTTCGAGCTGCTTCAGAGGTAATTGGTACTGAAGCACAGCTCCTCCTGGTGCCTTGGTTGCCAGTGTTGAACTGGATGTTTAAAGGAAAGTCTCCTTCCACACATCATGCAACTGATGCGACGTGGAGTGTGGGAGAATTTTTAGAGATATTGTTCTAACAGATTGTTATGGCTCAATACAGCAACTAGAATTGCGTGCGGTAGTGGAAGCATTCCGTTTATGGAAGGCAACTCCAGTAAACGTTGTGTGTGACTCATTGTATGTAGTAGGGGTAGTGCAGTGGATGGAATGCACGTTGTTGAAAGAAATAAGATGAGCAACTATATCAGCTATT
>NW_009646624.1:59536-59967 GCF_000708025.1 Charadrius vociferus | reverse complement strand
GCTGGCTTTCGATATTGCTGATCAAGAAAAGTGGCTGGTGCTTTATCTGTATACTGACTCATGGATGGTGGCACATGCCTTGTGGGGAGGATTAAAGCAGTGGAAGAAGAGCAACTGGCAGAACAGAGGTAAACCCATCTGGGCTGCTGACTTGTGGCAAGATATTGCTGCCCGATTAGAAAAGCTTTCTGTGATGGTATGCCATGTAGATGCCCATATACCCAATAGTCGGGCCACTGATAACAACAAAACAACCAGCAGGTGCTAAGATTGAAGTGCCCCAATTAGACTTGGACTAGCAACATAAAGGTGAATTGTTTTTAGCTCAGTGGGCCCATGACACTTCAGGTTAAGGAAGAGATGCAACATATAGATGGGCTCGTGACCGAGGGGTGGATTTGACTATGGACAATATTTCACAGTCATCCACG
>NW_009646624.1:53356-59072 GCF_000708025.1 Charadrius vociferus | reverse complement strand
CCCTGTGGTGCATGTAAAGAATATGTTGGGGAAAACAGTCTGGGTTACCCTGGCCTCAGGTAAAGGCTGACCCACTCATGGGGTTGCTTTTGCTGAAGGACTGGGGCATACCTGGTGGGTGATACAGGGGAATGGAGAAGTTCAGTGTATACCTTTAGGAGATCTGATTTTGGGTGAGAATCCTTAGTTTTAAAATGTGTGGTGGTAACTGTTACATAACACTAACAGTGTTCCATAAGTGTTTTTCAGGATAACATAGTGGTAATGAAACCAGAGCCAACTTTGTCAAATGGCATCCAGTGACAGGGAACCTGCTAGCTGTGAGCATAACACATTATATTGCTGCAGCCAACTCCACTTGTCTGTCATCCCATATTGAGACCTGGTCCCAATCCAACAACTGAGTGAATGCCACATTACTTGTTCCTAACCTAAAAGACTATTATGATAGATGGAACTCACAGTTTTGAACTAAAGAAACTCAATGAACCTCTTAAAAGAATGGTTCATAGCTTTAGAGAATTATATTTGTGTGTATATATATATTACAAGACAAATATAATAACTTGAGTGTGACATATATATGGTATAGTAAATTGGGAAGGGAATCAGGGTTGAACTGCTGGGAGCTGATAGTTTCTAATACTTGGGAAAACTGCACTTTTAGAGGACTCTAGGGTCTGAATTTGGGAAAATATTTACTTTGTAGCCAGCTATGGTATGTGGGCTTCAAGGTCTCAGTGTTTTCAAGTTAGCCAGGTGCAGGGATGAGGAGCGAGACCTGAGCGCTTGACCCAAGCTGGCCAACAGGATTATTTCATACCATGATCATCACAATCAATATAAATTAGAAAGTTTGCTGCAAAGTGATCGCTCTCCCTTAATGGCTGCCATCCTGAGAATTTCTTGCCCCAGTGCCGGACCCCCAAATCCGTTGCACTCACATTGTCCGACATTTGTTGTGCACTGCTGGGAGTGCACAGCTTCCTACTGATATAATTGGCTGAGTATAGTCTTTGTGTATTTCGTATTGGTATCGGGATCAGTATTGGTTCTTTAGTGTTATTAATGATAATTATCTGATCCTATCCTGTGAAATCTGTTTATATTTCAACACTAGGGTTTCCTTGTTTTTCCCTGCTTCCCCTTCCCGGGTGGGGAGGAATCATCAGGTGACAGAATGATTGTCTAAATGACAATAAAGTGTTATGGGTTTCTCAAACCATAACAAATGTCAATTTTAGGTATAACAACAGTTTTGGCTGAAAGCAGAACCAACCATATTTTAGTGTTTAGGATGGCAGCCTGGATATGAGCAGTGTGGATTTAACTCCTTCCAGAACCTACTTTATATCACAGAATCACAGAATGGTTAGGGTTGGAAGGGACCTCTGGAGATCATCTAGTCCAACCCCCCCGCCAGAGCAGGGTCACCTACAGCAGGTTGCACAGGACAGCGTCCAGGTGGGCTTTGAATGTCTCCAGAGTGGGAGACTCCACCACCTCTCTGGGCAGCCTGTTCCAGTGCTCCACTACCCTCAAAGTAAAGAAGTTCCTTCTCATGTTAAGATGGACTTAACATGAATATGACTATGAAGAATTCATTTTGTTGGTGTGTCAATTCTCTGTAAAATAAGGATACTTTCTATGTCACTGCAGGAATGGTAGCCATATGAGTACCATAGGGAGTAAGCAAGACAATGTACAGTATAACTATGTTGTTGCTTTTGAAAAGTTACACTGAAGTATAGCATGCAGTCTGCAACAGACTATTAGATAACTTTTGTTAGAGAGGCTATTTTAATTAAAGTTTAGAACTTTCTGCTTCGTTCTGTCTATTTTTCTTCCTCTTTATTTATTATGCCAAATGATCCATGTGTGTTTCTGCCACTGTCATCTGGCTCATTCCCAGCAGATGCACACAATATGTTTTGCTGTCACTGACAGGGCTCATTTAAAGGAAAAAAATGTGACAGAACATGCTACTGTAGTCGCTTATACAGGATTCTCTTTTCTAAAGAGTAAAAATAATGCCTTATTTTAATTTTTTTACTTATTGTACAGTCATAGGGTTTTATCCAGCCTACTGTGCATCGAGTTAAATGGGGTATTTGTTTAATTTTTTAGCTTTTAAAAAATTCCTGCTTTGTAAATTATAGATTATCCAATAATGTACATAGAAAAACATCACACTACAATCAACAAACCTCTCTGTTTCAACTGGTGGCGGTTGCTCCTGTCCATTCTGGAATATATGTTGCAATATTCCCAACTGTTATTTAGAAAATATTATAGTATTACTTTCAAATTTCATATTCCAGTTTATAAATATTGGTGATCATCTAAAAATGTGGAATCTTAAGCATATTGCATGCATATGAATTACACAGGAGGATATTGTATAAGAGGACATATTCCTTCTAGTAAAAAGTACTGGTCCAGTAAGAGATTGTTTTCTCATCTTAAGTTAGTACTTATTGTTGTATTCTAGTAACAGCTACAGGTCCTGACAGAGAACAGGGCCTATAGTGCAAGGTGTTGTGCAAATAAACAAAATGGATAGCCTCTACCTCAAAGAATTAACAGTATAAACAAACAAGGTGGAAGAAGGTGGAAGGAAAAGAAACACAGATAGTTTTGCTTTTAAGAATGTCTTGCAATTCTCAGTGTTCAGTAGCAGGAGTTAGTGGGTTAAACTTTATGGAAGGTGTCTAACCAACATAATAGTGTTTATGATGTGATGGGGTGCTCCTATTATGTCTTTGCCAGTGAAAAATGAATCAACAGCTCAAATTTGGTAAACATAGCTTTGAGTTAGTGCTTTGCTGCCTTTTACCTCTATGAGGCCATGGATGATAGTAGTAAATTCCACATTGGGCTGCTAAGATTACAGCCTCAGCCATTAAAAAACTGTTAACACTAAATATCAATGGACATGCTAGATGTTTATTAAAGAATATAATTTGTTTTATAAGTTGATGTTGTCTGTAATCCTTTTGTTTTCATCCTTAATGATATAATTTCTATTTTTGAATTGCATTTTGTGCAGAAGGGTTAATGTCCCTGAGTTTCTTTTTTTTATATTGATAGCTAAAAATCAATTCTTCAAAAATGGAAATCTCCATTAATTCCCAAAATCAGACTGATATAATGAGCTTAATGACTTGGCTGCATTTGAGGTAGCTGCATATATACATTAAAAGAAATTAAATATATTTTTTAAAAATTTCATCTGTATTTTTAGGAGGTATTTTTAAACACTATTTTATGTTGAGGTGTGCCTTTATATACTTAAAACTGAATTCTGTGCATCACATTTTTGTTTCCTCAGATAATTTCAGATTTTATGTTTTTGATGGGGTATATATGTTAAAAAGTCTATCCAGAAATAATATGCAGTGGTAGACTGCCATGTTAGCTAGACTTGTGGTTTTTTCTGTAAAATCACTTCCTATGATTATGTACATATATATTTATATTTTTATATACACACACATATATACATACATATAAATGTACACACACCCCCCTATATGGTTTTCAAACTATGCTTGCCTCTAGGTATGCCTTAGACTGTGAATAAAATTGTCAAAATGTCTCTTCACAGTTAGACCTCAAAATAACCAGTCCATAAACACGTGGTGCTCTAGTCACATGTATACAGTTACTATATAAAATTGAAGTCTTTCTTCTGTTCTTCTAGACTTGTGGTCCTTCTATATTATGGGATAGAAATATAGCAATTTTTAATGTTTTTGTTGTATGTACTTTTTTTCTTTGTGTATGCAGATATGGGAATGATATATAGAAGCAGCCCAAACATAATTTTTCTTGGTTTTATAGGCAGGTTGCCTAGAAAATGACTGTGAGATCCAGATTCCATTACTGATATTTCTAATATTATTTTTTGTTACAAGCTAGATTTTTCTAGGATTTCTGCAAATAATATTGACTTTTTAAATTAGTCCTAAAAATATTTTTGAATGGGAATTTTTAATATACAAAACAAATATTTTCAGTTATCACACATAATGTAAAAGGAAAGCTAAGGGGAAATAGGGAAATAGTTTTCTTGGTAGGGGGATGCTTATGCTACATCTCTGCCTTGATTGCTAGGCTGTTCGTTCAACTCCAGATACACTAATTGTTACCACTTAGCTATTATACTTTTAAGACCAAGATTACAACAGGGTCAGCACACTTATTAGTAGATTGGCCTATGTGAAATGAATGGGAGAATTTAATACATTTCTGAAAGGATAGATTTTATATCCTGCTATATATGTCATGAGAATTGACATCCTTCTACAAAGTGTCAGGAAAGAGGCCAAAGACCAAATGAAAGGCTATGAAAATAATCCCCTGTCCTTATGTCAATCCTTATTTATCTTGTGGGGTTTTTTTAAAGCACTTCCTTTTAAACTTAAGCTTATTAATTATACTTTGTTGTAAAAAAAGCCAATCTTTAAATTGAACTGTAGTTCAGCATAGTGATATATTCCTTTTACATCCAAACGCTAAGTACAAGAATCTCAAATCTGTTTGCTGATACTTCATGATCCTACTTGGAAGCTGATATGGCAAAAGAGATGAAATTGATGCACATCCAGATTGGGCAAAACAGATGAAAAATTCCAAAGCTGAGGACTTATATAGAACTCCCTTCTATACATTTACTGGTTTCAGAGTCTGTTTCAGAAATCACTGCTGATCTTAGCTGTAGATGTATCATAAGTGAGAAAATGTAAAGTCAAGATTGTTTTTCTTTTCATTTTTTACATAGCTGATAACTTTCATTTAAAAAAAGAAATCCATAAGGAAAGCCAATCAAGTGATGAGAAGAAAAAAAAAAGGATGAGAGCTGCTTTTCCGTTGATGTTACTTGTTTTAGTTAACAGTGAGTAGGGCACTTAACTTTCTATTCCTTACTTTCATCTCTGTCAATTAGGGAATCATATTTGCAGTCTCCCAGTGAGGTTTTGGGAATAAATATTGGTAGTCAATTAAGTGGCAGGGTAAAGATATCTGTATAAACAGATACATAGAATAGGTATAAATAAGTCTTAATCTTGAGTATATATTTACATTTTACACAGTTAATTAACTTCAAGAAATGAAAAATAGCATGAAAGAAATTAATCTGTTGTATGATTATACAGTGGAAAACTAAGATAAAACCAACACTGGAAAATTAAATTTTCTTGCTGTTCACAGGATATGAACAATGTGGGCTTTTTTCACTTAAAAATACTTTCCAGTGCCTTGCCAGTAGCATCAGTTTCCATAGTGGTATGATGTTGCGACGGGGGAAGACATGGACACTCAATATGAGCAATCAGCAAGCTTCGTTTATTGAATAGCACAGCTGTCTTTTATAATGGGCTAAAACATATTCCATGTTTACTCTACTATAATTGGCTACTACATGTTTCATATATACTCTGCTATAATTAGTTATATGTGTTCCAACAACACAGCATTCTGATTGGTTCATCACTCCAGCCCTTAGCTCCTTATCTGTGGCTAGCTACCTCTTCTTCTCCCATGCAACTACTCCCTCTTTTCCCATGCCTGAGTAATCACAGGCTTCTCATTACCGTGTAGCACCTGCAGTCAGGGTCAGGGTGCCCTTGCCAATTAGCAATCACAGTAACTGGGTCCGATGTTTCCCAAGCTCCTGCTCAGCCAGCTGGATCATATCTATGTTACCCTTCTC
>NW_009646624.1:52178-53278 GCF_000708025.1 Charadrius vociferus | reverse complement strand
GTAAAACAGATTGCTAGATAGTGGCTCAAACGAATGGAAAAGCATTAGCTTTAAGCGCATTAGCAACAGATGTCGACTCTGTAAGACATGCAACTTTGCAAAATCGAGCAGCTATTGATTTCTTATTGTTGGCCCATGGACATGGGTGTCAAGATTTTGATGGAATGTGTTGCATGAATTTGACAGATCATTCGCAGTCTGTTCATGGTAACATCCAACAATTGATGGAACAGACAAAGTTCCAGAAAGAAGATAATTTTTTTGGCCTTGACCACCTATTCCAAGGATGGGGGTTGAAGGGATGGCTGTTGACATTAGTAAAAGGAGGGATGTTGATAGTGGGAGTGTTTTTATGTGTTTTATTAATTGTTCCCTGTATGTTGTCGTGTTTGCAAGGCATCATACAAAAGATGTTGCAAAAGGTTATGCTTGTAGAAAAACAAAAAATGGGAATTGTTGTGGGAGAGCTAGGACTCGACCTTGAAGAAAAAAGCTTGTGCCCTTGAAGAATGAAGTAAACAAGTTTTGAGAAAGCAGCGGCAAGAAGCAGGATGCGATTATGGAGTCACAGCCCTGTGTGAACAGAGAATGCTGCCAATCCATTAACAGAAAAATGTTCGTGATCGCGAGCCCTTACCCTATCAGCATAGCATTGATAATGTGTGGACAGTAGCTGAGACTATAAAGCATAGCCATTTGTTACAATAAAGGTCTTTGGTCTATACCCCATCAGAGTACGTGCCTCAATGCTCCACATGTCTGTGCTGATACTCTGTACATTTATTCACAAAAAACTATACTAAATATACTAAACTATACTAACATAAAGGTCTTTGGTCTATACCCCATCAGAGTACGTGCCTCAATGCTCCACATGTCTGTGCTGATACTCTGTACATTTATTCACAAAAAACTATACTAAATATACTAAACTATACTAACTGTACTGTCGTGGTTTAGGCCAAATCGGCTACTGGGGACCTGGAGGACCCCAGATGGGACCGACAGATGCTCTCCTCTGCCCCTCTCTCTGAAGAGAGGGGCAGAGGAGGAAAAAGAGACTTACGAGTTTAGAAGGAACTAAACTACTTTAATGAAAT
>NW_009646624.1:44989-52151 GCF_000708025.1 Charadrius vociferus | reverse complement strand
CGACAAAGACGTTGAATAGTACAGGTCCCAGTACCAACCCCTGAGGAACACCACTCGTCGCTGCTCTCCACTTGGACATCGAGCCGTTGACCGCAACTCTTTTGAGCGCGACCGTCCGGCCAGTTCTTTATCCACCGAGTGGTCCATTTGTCAAATCCATGTCTCTTCAATTTAGAGACCAGGATATCGTCTGGGACGGTGTCAAACGCTTTGCACAAGTCCAGGTAGATGACATCAGTTGATCTTCCCTTGTCCACTGCCGCTGTAACCCCTTCATAGAAGGCCACCAAATTTGTCAGGCATGACTTGCCTTTGGTGAAGCCATGCTGGCTGTCACCAATCACCTCCTTGTTTTCTATGCCCCTTAGCAGAGTTTCCAGGAGGATCTGCTCCATGATCTTGCCAGGTACAGAGGGGAGACTGACTGCCCTGTAGTTCCCTGAGTCTTCCTTCTTTCCCTTCTTGAAAATAGACGTTATGTTTCCCCTTTTCCAGTCGGCAGGAACCTCATCAGACCACCACGACTTCTCAAATGTGATGGCTAGTGGCTTAGCGACTTCATCTGCCAGTTCCCTCAGGACCCGCGCATGTATCTCATCAGGTCCCATGGACTTGTGCACCTTCAGGTTCCTCAGGTGGTCTCGCGCTTCATCTTCACCTACAGTGGGCAGTTTTTCACTTTCCCAATCCTCGCCTTTGCATTCTGCGTCATGGTCAGTGCGGCTGCAGTCCTTGCCAGTGAAGACTGAGGCAAAAAAGTCATTGGGTACCTCAGCTCTGTCTCTGTCCCAGGTAACCAGTTCTTGCGTTTCCTTCCAGAGAGGGCCCACATTTTCCTTAGTCTTTCTTTTCTCGCTGACACAGTTAAAGAAGGATTTTTTTGTTTGTCTTAATGTCCCTAATGTCTTAAGCTCTGTCTGGGCCTTAGCTTGTCTAACCCAATCCCTGGCTGCTCGAACAATTCCTCGGTATTCCTCCCAGGCTACCCGCTCCTGTTTCCATTCCCTGTAGGCCTACTTTTTCCTTTTGGTCATGTCCCGGAGCTCCTTGTTCATCCATGTAGGCCTCCTGGCTTTTCTGCCTGCCTTCCTCTTTGTAGGGATGCATCACTCCTGAGCTTGGAGGAGGTGGTCCTTGAATATTAGTAACTAACTTTTTTGGGCCCTTCTTCCCTCCAGCGCTTCATCCCATAGCACCATATCAAGCAGATTCTTCAACAGGCCCAAGTCAGCTCTCCCAAAGTCCAGGCTGACCACCCTGGACTTTGGGAGAGCTGACTTGGGCCTCTTGAAGAATCTGCTTGGGATGAAGTGCTGGAGGGAAGAAGGGCCCAAGAAAGTTGGGTAATATTCAAGGATCACCTCCTCCAAGCTCAGGAGCGATGCATCCCTACAAAGAAGAAGGCAGGCAGAAAAGCCAGGAGGCCTGCATGGATGAACAAGGAGCTCCTGGACATGACCAAAAGAAAAAAGGCGGCCTATAGGGAGTAGAAACAGGGGTGAGTAGCCTGGGAGGAATACAGAGAAATTGTTCGAGCAGCCAGGGATCATGTTAGGCAAGCTAAAGCCCAGATTGAATTAAATCTGGCCGGGGACATCAAGACAAACAAAAAATCCTTCTATAAGTACGTCAGTGAGAAAAGGGAAGATGTGGGCCCTCTCCAGAAGGAAACGCAAGAGCTGGTTACCCGGGACAGAGACAGAGCTGAGGTGCTCAATGACTTTTTTGTCTCAGTCTTCACTGGCAAAGACTGCAGCCACACTACCCATGATGTAGAAGGCAAAGGTGAGGACTGGGAAAATGAAGAACCGCCCACTATAGTGAAGATCAAGTATGAGACCACCTGAGGAACCTGAAGGTGCACAAGTCCATGGGACCTGATGAGATACATCCGTGGGTCCTGAGGGAACTGGCAGACAAAGTTGCTAAGCCACTAGCCATCATATTTGAGAAGTCGAGGCAGTCTGATGAGGTTCCTGCCGACTGGAAAAGGGGAAACATAACCTCTATTTTCAAAAAGGTATGATGCGAGAGCCTGATTTCTTAAAGCATTGAATGAACTATGTCACAGTTTTAAAGCATTAAACAAGCAGCAGCAATGAGCCATGTAACAGTTGTATTAGTTGTAGTATAAGTTGTGTTGGAACTTATCTCTGAGAACAGAATGCAAAGCTACCACGAGATAAAGAAGTACGGGATGTCTCAAGGCTGCAGACTGCAGACTCTGCGTCTTTGTTAGCAGAATAAAGAGGTAAAGAGCTAAAGTTCACTAAAAAAACACTGTGATGAAGAGGAGTGGAAGAAGTAAATGACCACCAGATGTCTCTGAGGACCACCAGGAGACTATATTGCGTAAGTGGGTAGTATAGTGGGAGTGGGTAGTAACCTATGATAATGAGTTAATGAATATGTTGATCATTTCTTGGAAACCTTGTGAATATGTATATATGGCATGTATATAAACTGTATCACTGACCCTTTACGGCATGCACATTAGGAGGAGTGATCCCCTGTGCATCCAGTGCTGCAATAAAGAATACCTGCTTGATAGTCACGCTGACTATTGAGTCCTGACTTCGGCTTTTCATGGCAACATTTCTGGCACCCCAGGTGGGACCCGCTCTGCTCGGCTGCGGGACCTGCTGATAACAGGACTCCCTAGAGTACCCCCAGGATTTCCCAGAGGGACTCCTCGCCTCAGTTGGATCACTGCGGGAGCAGACAAGGACCATCTAACAAGTTATTCTTTAAGTTTTTGGTATACAGGTAAAATGCGTTCTGGGTTAAGGGACCGGTCAATAGAGGGTTCCCATAAGTTGTAAGAGACATCTTACGCAGGGCGACGTATATCAGACTACCAGTGCCTGAGGGTATACATTTAGTATTGGTACAAAACTTGCATAAGTGTTTGTACTTCTGGTTTGGTGCACGCTCACTGTGAGTAGTGTACTCTGGTATGCAGTACGTTGGTACGGGCCCGGTGGTAAGCTTCGTACTTCTGTAATAATGTACTCTGTGGTGGCATTGATTTATTGGTATTGAACTCGGATATACTCATAAGGAATTGTTTACTGAAAATTGATTTGGATTTGGTACTTATGTGTGTATGGACTGAGTCATGACTTGTGTGTGAATGAACTGAGTGACTGAGACGCAGCATAGCTGTGAAGCGAGTGCGGAGTTCTGATCCGTGGTTCCGTTATCCCGCGAGGGGTGCAGCCGGAGACAAACGAAGTGAGTGCAGGGTCTTAGGACCCTCACGACCTTTCTGCTAACTTTATTATTTTGTATTTTGTCATTCTGGTAAATTTACATACACAGTGACATTTTGTGTGTCACTTAAGTGAAAATACAGAATGGGGGGATGACAAAGTGGTGGTATTTTAAAGAAAAGCCCTCTACGATGTATCCTAGCACATTGGAAAGATATAGGGGGACCGCCAGGTGGGAGTGTGAACAGGAAGACATTAATCAAGTATTGCAATCAGTGGTGGCCCCTGTACAACTAGAAGATGATGAAAAATGGCCCTTTAACAGATCTTTGAATTATAATACTATATTGCGGTTAATGTTGTTTTTGCGGAGAGAAGGAAAGTGGGATGAAGTTATATATGCAGATATGTTTTTTACCTTGCAAAATCATCCAGAACGGCAAAGGGATTGTGGTATTAACGTACCCCCACAAGACTCTTTAGTTTTATCCCTAGAAAGAGAGCAGAAAAATAAGAACATGGGACAAGAAAAAATGAAGATATGTTGCTCAGCATGTAGTATCGGACAAAGATGCTTGAAGGAAACGAACCTCAGAAAGAAAAGGGAGGAGACAGAAGATCAACCCGAGGATTTGGGATTACCTCCTCCACCCCTTAATTTGCCCTCCCCACACCCATCAGCAAATGCTTTTACACCAGTTACAGCACAGACCGGGAGTAAATCACAGAAAGCTCCAGAACTCCTGGCCCCATTACAGGAGGTAATGGGGGCAGGAGGACTGGCTACAGTAAAAGTTCCTTTCTCTACCACCGACCTGGATGTCTGGAAAGAAGTAGCCGAGCGATATCGGGACGATTCCTCTAAAGTAGCAAAACGATTTGAGTTGATAGTCAAAAATCAAGATCCCGATTGGTCGGATGTAGATTTGATTTGGGGGGAAATGACTGAAACAGAAAAACAATTAGTGTTAAAAACTGCTCGAGCTCACGTGCAGGCCAAAATTACTGGTAGAGCTTTACAGGGGCATGTAGATGGTCATGTTCCCCTGACTGACCCACATTGGGATCCCAATGATGGGCGTGATTATAGAATGTTAAGAAGATATCAAGATTGGATAAAACTGGGATTAAAGAATGCCGTTCCAAAAGCTGTAAATTGGTCAGCATTATTTGCCATCAAACAGGGGCAGAAGGAGACCCCTACTGAATTTTTGGATCAGTTAAGAAATGCCATGAGAAAATATACTACCTTAGATCCCTCCTCAAATGTGGGATGACAACAGTTTGTGTCTTTATTTTTGGGGCAATCATCTATAGATATAAGAAAGAAGTTACAGAAATTCAAAGAACCAGATATAAGAGACTTAGGGAAGCTGCTTGAGGCGGCATGGAGAGTTTTTAGGAATCGGGAGGATGTAGATAGAGGAAAATTGACAAACGTAATGGCAACAGCTACGGTGGCAGCCTTGGAACAGAGAGGAATGGTAAATAGAGGAGAATTTTAGAGGATGAGGAAAGGGAAGGCCCTTTGGAAAGAGAGGAGGAGAGTTAGGAAGAAATCAATGTGCAATTTGCTGAGGAACAGGGCATTGGAAAAACGAATGCCCAAAGATAAAGGAAAACCCACAGGCCTTGATAGCTGAAGCAGAGGCCTACTGATGGGGACCTGGGGCATCTACCCTAGCGGATCCACTGGTTAAAATAAAGTTAGGGAGACAAGAAAAAGAAATAGAATTCTTAGTAGATACAGGTGCTTCTTTTTCAGTTTTGAATCAAGAACTGATACCTATAAGTAAAGATTTTGTGAACGTAATAGAAGCCACTGGCCAACAGGAAAAGGCATTCTTTTTGAAGCCGCTCAAATTTAAATTGGGAAAGCGGATTGGAATACACCGATTTCTATATTTACCAAAATCACCAAGGCCATTATTGGGTCAGGATTTATTGGAACTATTGGAAGCAGAAATAATCTTTAAATGGGGAACCATGGAACTAAAGGTAAAAGAAAACCAATTAATTGAAATTTTAAGTCTGGCCCTAATATACCCTGAAAAGTCCGCTGCACCAGTACCCTTTATTGAAGAAATCATCAGTTAGGTATATCCAGGAGTATGGGTTGCAGGGACCCCAAGGAGGGTGAAGAATGCCATTCCCATAGCAGTAGAACTCAAGGAGGGAATAAGCCCAGTATGACAAAGGCAATATCCCTTGAAATTAGAAGATCGAAAAGGGGTAGAAGGACCAATTAACAACTTTTTACAGCATGGACTGTTAATGGAATATGAATCAGAATATAACACCCCCATTTTACTAGTGAAAAAGCCAGACAGGACTTACTGAGTAATACAAGATTTAAGGGGAGTAAATAAAATTGTTAAGGATTTACACCCTGTGGTGGCCAATCCTTATACTTTACTTACTAAATTGTAAAATAATCAAGTGTGGTTTACAGTATTAGATTTAAAAGACGCATTTTTCCGTTTGCCTTTAGCCAAAGAAAATAAAAAATTATTTGCATTCGAATGGGAAAGTCCTACCACTGGTAGGAAAACCCAGCTCACCTGGACAGTGTTACCCCAAGGTTTTAAGACTATTCTGACAATCTTTGAGAATCAATTAGCACGAGAACTTGAAAGATGGGACCCTCCCTCCAGAGATGGAACCCTGTTACAGTATGTGGATGACTTACTGATAGCAACTGAAACAAAACCTGATTGTATTAAACAGACTGTTAGTTTGTTGAATTTTTTGGGACTAAATGGGTATCGAGTTTCTCAACAGAAAGCTCAGATGGTGCAGCAACAGGTAACCTACCTTGGATATGAACTGTCTGGAGGACAACGAGAATTAGGAACAAAATTAAATGAAACCATCTGCAGAACCCCCCCTCCCTCAGACAGTAAAGGAACTCAGGACCTTTTTGGGAATGACAGGTTGGTGTCAATTATGGATTTACAATTACGGAATGATAGCAAAACCTCTGTATGAACTTTTGAAAAACAATCCTACTCAATTGACCTGGTCCAAAGAAGCTCAAAATGCATGTGAAATGCTTAAAAAGGAACTAATGAAGGCCCCGGCCCTGGGCCTACCTGATGATACTAAACCCTTCTGGCTGTTTTCCCATGAAAAACAAGGTATAGCTCTGGGAGCCCTAGCTCAACGGCTAGGACCTGACAAAAGAGCTGTGGCGTATTTTTTCTAAACAAACAGCTTGATGAAGTGAGTAAAGGATGGCCAGGATGCCTACAAGCTGTGGTGGCTGTGGTCTTGAACATTCAGGAAGCCCAGAAATTTACCTTGTGCCAAAAGATCACAGTGCTAGTTTCACATGCAGTATCAGCTGTACTTGGACTAATGTTACAAACCCAGCTTCTTTCCTCAGTGGGGTGACATCTGAACTGTTAAAGCATGATTGCTTAGAAACCACAGAGACTGTGTACTCCAGTACACCAGATTTGAAAGAAGAACCCCTGGAAGACGCACAGGACTCCTGGTTCATGGACGGAAACAGTTTTGTCTGACAAGGTATCCGAAAAGCCAGGTATGCGGTGACAACAGCAAATAAGGTAACTGAATCCCAGTCCTTACCTGCTGGAACATCAGCTCAAAAGACTGAAATTATTGCCTTAACTAGGGCCTTACAACTGACAAAAGGGAAGAAAGTAAATATATGGACAGATTCCATATATGCCTTTGGGGTTGTCCACGCTCAAATAGTTGAGCAAACCGATAAACTGTTTGATAAACTAACCAAGGTGGAGGAAAAACTCCATTCCTTCCCTGCACAGACCCATGTTGCAGCTGCTAAGAAAAAACACCCTCCTACTCAAGAGAAAAAACACTCTGACTCAAGACAAATCAAACCTGATACGAGATATCCTGTGGTTTTGCCTCTGTGAATATGGAGAGGACATGAGGAAGTGGGATGGAGAACCCATCTCAGCCCT
>NW_009646624.1:29277-39269 GCF_000708025.1 Charadrius vociferus | reverse complement strand
AGGGTGATAAGACCAATGTTTATAGCTGATGCCCAGGCATGGTATGCAGAGAGGACCTTGCTTATACTTATTGCTCTAACACCCAAGGCCAACCAACTTTGTTATTTGCCCCGTTGGAGGGTCGGAAGCGGAAAAACGTAGTGGGGTCCCACCTGCAGGGAGGAGCAGACAGGACAGGTGACCCAAAACTGACCAACGAGGGTATTCCATCCCATCTGCTTCATGCTCAGTATAAAGGCTGAGGGATCAAAGGGTCAGCTCTCTTCCTTCAGTGGCCGACGTCTGAGGAGGACTCTGTTCATCTGCCCTTGATCCCAATCCTGAATGCAGATCCGGAATCCAGTTCCCGTCCGTCACTGAGTCCAGCCTGGGACCACCCCAGTGCCAGCCTGTGTCGTGATTGTCATCTCGGCAGCTTGATATGGTTTTGTATATATTTCATTATTTCTTTTTTATTTTATTATTAATATTTCATTCAAGTAGTTTAGTTCCTTCTAAACTCATAAGTCTCTTTGTCCCTCCTTTGCCCCTCTCTTTGAAGAGGGGTAGGGGGGAGCATCTGTTGGTCCCATTTGGGGTACCCAGAGGTCCCCAGTAGCCGATCACTTGCTGTATCCATTTGTGTAAGCACGTTCACCCTGAAGGTGTTGTACAAACTAATGTTACTAATGGTAAAATTTTGTAGTTTTATTTACGAAATGATAATACTGGTACACTTTGAAAAGAAACCATGGTAGTATGAGAGTTCAAAACAAACAGTGTCATAACAGTTAACGACACATGCAGTTCAAAATTTCAAATTCAATTTCCATTTCAAACTATAAACCAAATAAAACAAATATGATGGTGGTTTTATATTGACAGAATTATTGCTTTTTAGCTTGGCCCACAGCAATAAGTTACCTTAAAGGAAATTACAAAATGTTTTCATCATAAATCCTTGTATCTTTTGCTTTTAAATGTGATTTTCTGCCATGAAGAACAGAAGTGACTACTCACAATACAGAATTTACGCATTCTGGGAAAGCACACTTTGAAATTATAATTTGTCATTATGCCTAGGTTGAGTTATTTATGGCATTATAAAATCCTTGAAGTCTAAAAACAACATAGTCACTTCTTGTAAAACAACCTGAATATGTGAAGAAAATAATAGATCAAATGAATAGAACTAATATACTAATAGTAACTTAATATCTGTTGCTTAAAAACAATTACAGAAGATTACTTCTAAATTTCAGTCACATGTATGCAGAACACTAGTTACCGTGTTAAACAATTTTGTTGAAAATTCCTAACAGTTGGGAATCTCCAGTTTCAAAAAAACCCCCATCAGATACATCACAGTGAACAGCAGTAGTTTTTCACTGATTTTATTTTAAGATGGCAATTGTTGAATTTTATCTTTCTGAAAACAGAAAAGCAGTTGCTCTAATTTATGATCCTATTTTAACTAGTAGTGGTAGTATTGTTAATATGTGACATTGAGCTACTCAGTCATTTTTTCTAAAACAGTGAAAATAATTATTTAACCAATCCTGACAAACCTCTTTAGCCATAGCATTGGTAAAGGGTACTTGGTTTTATGACTGCAACATGACAATATTATTTTGAGTTGGTTTTAGAATGTGTTATCTTGCAAAAATTCTTTTTAAAATCCAGGTTCGGACAAGAACATACCAGATTTTTGTATGAAGTATCGTCGTATTTTTTATGTAGGAGGTGTCCTGGTTCCGGCAGGGATGGGGTTAATTTCCCCAAGGAGCCGGCAGGGGACTAAGGTATTCCATACCAAGTGACCCATGCCTGGCAATAAGAGGAGCTAGCCGATAAGAGGAGCTAGCCGGGGAGAGGAGAGCAGTTGCCACTTGGGGGTGGGCTGTGGTGGTGCGGGTTCGGTCCGTGCACTGCGCAGCAGTACTGTAATCGCATCTTTATATCCCTTTATCAGTGTTATTGTTTTGTTTTCATCTTCCCTTTTGCTGTTCTGTTAAATTGCACTATTTCAACCTACGAATTTTGCCTTTTTCTGTCGATTTTTCCCATGGCTGTGGGAGTTGTGCGAGTGGCTGCGTGGTTCTTTGTTGCTGGCTGAGGCCAAACCACAACAAGTAAGTAAAAATAAAACCACTGCAAACATGTAGAAATGCAAATAATTTCAATCTATGAATTTAAAAGAAAGTCCTCATGCAAATAAAGGCAGAATATGTCATCACAAAATACAGTACTATAAGCCTGTAACAACTTGCATATGTGCTTATACACTGGAGCCAAAGAGACTATAGAGAGGGCCCAAAGTAAAGCATACACATCAGTCTTTGTATAATCAAAGACTAGAGTAATATATTCCTATCTACACATTACTAAATTTGAAAAAGCTATGATGTGTGAGGTTTCTGATTGTTTCCAGAAGTACCTTTTTTTTTGATAGTCTTCTATACATTGTATATATGTATACATATGTGTATATACAAAATTATCAGTTTTAAATACTTCTGAGAATAAGGCACCCTAGAAATATATGATGTTCAAATACAGTATTTTTGCTACTCACCTGTCTGTTACGTTCATCCATAATCCCTGTAATCTGAATCTTTTTCTCTCCATAGTTCCCATTTTTTTTCCCTCTATTTTTTCCTTAAAATTATGTATTTTCCCTTTTCTTTTCTTCCTTTTTCCCATTTCCTCAAAACAAGTCTCCTTCTTCAGCACTTGAACTACTCAGTTCACAGTCTCCTCCATCCTTTCATGCTAAAACCACAAAAAGCTGAAAGTTACTATAGGGAGTTGACCAAGTGTCCTAATTATACTTTAGTGTACAAGTAAATTATAATAAATATTTACTGCATCTATAAAGTAAGAAATGCATAGGGAAATATTAATAATGTCATTCAGAAGTTTCTTTTTATGAACAAGCCCACAAATATTTCAAGGAATGAGTAAAAGAACTGAAATGCACATTGCCAAAAGTAACAGAAATAGGTAACTAGTTTTAAATATCACTCAATGCACTAATATGAAAAATTACTTAAATCAGAGAGTTAATGAACCTTTCTGTATCTATGTATGCTAAGTAGACCAGCTCATTAATTTCTGAAGGGAAAACAATGTTGTGTTGTGACAGCAGAGGTGATAATGTCTGTCATTATGCAAATAGGATGCACCTTTATTAAAGTTTTATTACTCTAAGTAGAAAAGGAGTTAGCAGTCAGTTGGAGATTTATAACTAGACACTATGATATAAATAATTTGCTGGGAAAACAAGATTTCGAGTATAATATTCACTACCTTTTTGTACATGAATGCCTTTTTATATCACCCTAAATCATTATTGTAATGCAGAATATGGCATGTAAAATGGAAGAATTCGTACTGCCAGTATTATAAAGTCTAAAGGTTGCAAAATATTTGTTGCTTCTTTTCATCTATTTGAAAACAGTTCAGCAACTTTTCACTGCTTAAAAAGATACAAAGGCGCTTGATCACATTAACCACAAAAAAAAAAAAATATCCAAACCACCAGAATACATAGTTTAATGTATTTATAAAACTTTTTTCTAAAAAGAGCTGGGAAACAGTCTTGTTTGATATTCAGTGTTGACAAACCAACCCAGTCTATTTTTAGAAACACTTTTAAATTTCCTTGGACTAAGTATAATTCCTGTTTTTCCTATAGTCTCTCTGATACAACGAGTGTTAGAATGTTTTTTCCTATGCACATGCGGGGTACAAAGGAGTCTAACATGCTTCCTCTGTAATAGTAAGTCAATGTGTTAATACTCAGCAAATGCATATGTAAAAATTTCCTTTAATTCAGCTGAACCCGGTGGAACTATTGGCTTACAGCACTATGCCCGCTTATGGGCTAATTCATTTCAGTGTAGAAGGTCAGGGTGGACAGATTTGAGCAGTGGTGACATGATTAGCAAGGATGAGAGCTGCTTTGCAGATAAAGATTCTGATGCTGAATGAGTTCAGAAAAACCATTGAATACTGAGAAAATATACCAGAAAGGGCACAAATCTTAGTGGAGTGGCAATATGGTGAGTGTCTCCCACACACTTATCAGTTCCACATTTAAGACTAACCTTCAAACAGCAAAAACCTTTATAGACAGTTTAGAATCAGAACACTTAATTCCTATGATCTACACAAAATTAACTTAAAATTTAGGAGCTGAATTTTGTTAATTACCTGGTGCAATCCACTAAATACACTAATTTCACCTTAAGTGGAAAAATAGATGAACAGGAAAATAAAGGTGAAGGGGAACAAGGATGATTTTGTTATTAAATATTATCATACAGTGTCATGGTCTGGGCTGGGCTGGCCACTAAAACGAATGACAGATGTTCTATTTTACTTCTCTCCCCTTCATAGAAGGGAGAGCATCTCCCTTCAGGGAGAGAAGGATGAGAGAAAAGAGAGTCTTATGAGTTTAAAAAGAAACTAAGCTACTTTAACGAAAATATGAATAAAATAATAAAAAGAAAATAATGAAATAAATACAACATATACAAAACCGTATTGAGCTCCCAGGATGATGATCACATCACCTGCAGACACTGGGAAAGTCCCAGACTGGACTCCGCAATTAACAGGAACTGGATTCGGATTTGGATTCAGGAATGCATGGATCAGGATTTAAAGGCAGACGAACAGACAGAATCCTCCTTGGATGCTGGCTATTGAAGAGGGCTGACCCTTTGATCCCTCAGCTTTTATCCTGAGCATGAGGCAGATTGCCGCGATGAAGAGATGGGACACAGCTTGATGCAAGCAAGATGGCGATTTATTAGGATTTTTAGGTTCCTTATATCTATAGCAAAGGCAGCGTGTCTTCTACTGATTGGCTAATTTTAGGCACTAGACATTTACTCATTGGTTAATACTAACATACCTTCCTTGCCCAAGCTACAAGGTCCTTAACACATCTTTTTTCAACACAATTTACTGTCTGTATCTCTCAACAGAGCAGGCACTCTCTGTTCCTTCTAGGCAACACTGTTACCTAGTTCCTCCCAGGGTTTGTGGCCAACGAGTTCCAGCACGTCCTCCTTTATCAGTTGTTTAACACTTGAAGTTTTGTTGAGGCTAGCTGAGCTCTGGCCTTCAGCAGATGGGATGGAATACCCTGTTGGTCAGTTTTGGGTCACCTGTCCTGTCTGCTCCTCCCTGCAGGTGGGACCCCTCTATGCTTTTCTGCCTCCAACCTTCCAATGGGGTAAATAACAAAGTTAGCTGACCTTGGTTGTTATAGCAATAAGTATAAGCAAGAGCCTCTCTGCATACCATTTTTTGGTATAAATTATAAACAATCAGGTCTTATCACTCTGGGAGCAGACACTGTCTGAAGAATATGCTGTTAATTTCAGAGAGTTAAAAGAGGCTTAACTGAAAAGTAAAATTACTGAAAAGAAAATTGGTTCTGTTTTACCTCAAACCAGGACATACAGTCTGAGAGAAGCTGAAGGAGATGAAAGAATGTGTTAAAACATATATACCCAATTATACAATTTGCAAAGAAACATAGTTCTACTTCCAACAGGCAGCAGGTTACATTTTCTTGCATCGATGAAAAAATTAGCTGTCCCATTTGCTTTTTGCTTACTAGTCTAATTTAAAATAAAAGCTATTCAGTTTGTCTAGCAATTTTTTTTTTTCCTTGACACCTTCAAAGGTTGGTGACATCTGTGTCAAAAAGAATGTAAATAACTTTGGAGACCAACAAATTTCCATGGCTGTTTTAGGACTTCAGCAATGGTCCCGATACTTTTCTGAAATTTCCCACAGGATTAACGATTACAGTATTAAGTATTTAAAGTTCCTGTTAACTGATAAATTGTATTTCCCTAATACAAATGAAGCTAGAAAACTAGCACTAGTTAGAAAAACTACTACAAAACTCAAATAATACTGCAGGCTTTCATTACCTGAAAGAATCTAAAAAGAAACTTAAAATTATTCCAGAAGCTTTGTCAGAATAACTTTTCACAAAAAAGAAACCTTCCAACATAATGACATGGTTAGATCCAAACAATTTGCATTTAAAGAAATACAGTTACATACTATGGTGTTAGTCTTTTGCATTTTTTTTCAAACTCAAAAATAAAAAAAAATCAGACTGATTACAAAACCAGGAACTTCATTTTTGGTGGGCTTCTCTTCACTATATGATTTGTCAAGAGACAGTGGCAACTGACAGATTGATCGGAGCCTTGAGAAGGGAAAAAAACTAATGGACAAGTGCAGCAGATCATTCAATCACACCTATCTCTCTTTTGTACATTCACACAGACTTATACGTGCACATGTGCGCACTCACACACACTATCCCCTCTCTGCAGCATGGAAGAATCTTGATAGAATGGCAGGAAACATGCACAGAGTGGTCAGGGAAGGATATGATGTCAGCAACCACGAACAATAAAAGGTGTAAAGGTGCTTCCTTCCCTAAACTGTTCCAGAAGTGCAAAATGGGAACCAAAACTCTCCACTTCCTTCTCCAAGCAGAGCTGTCTGAATCTGCTCTGCTGCAACATCCTTGACAGAGTTCTTTCTTTGAACTAGTCACACCAGGGACAAGAAGGAGTATCAAAACAGGAGAGTCAAAATGTTTAATTTATAAACAAGAAGGCAGCCAAAGAAAAATTAAGTTAAAATGTGCTAGGGATTAGTATTTTCGTGGTTGCTTTACAAAAGAAACATATTTGACGTAAAGATGTCTCCATTCCATTAGGCAGCTTGCATTTTCAATGGATTAATTAGATTAAAATTAAAAAATCAAACCCAATCTTCAAACAAAAAAATCTGTCCCCATTCTCTTACCAAACTTATATTGATAAATAAAAATCAATTAAAGATCTATGAAATCAATGCAAGTCTTCTTGTTTACTCAAAAATTTTGAATCAGATTCAAACCAAAAATCTAAATGTAAGTAGTAAGAAGGCATCAGCTACTTGCCTGATGAAAAATTAGGTGCAAAGACTACAACAAAACCATGAAAAATCCACAGCAGGGAATATCTGTTCAAATAAAATGATCACTGAAATGTTATCTGTAAAAGCCCTAGCTGGTCAAGTTCCATATACAGACAGCCATACTTAAAGAAAGAAACGGGCAGACTGCATCAAATAAAGACACCAAATCTGTCACCTTGAGCTGGATGAAGTTGCAATAAATACAGAAAAGGGTGAAAGGAATGTTTATCTCTTATATCATCCCACTGAGATCAGCTGACGATACATTCAAGATAAAAGTGGTCCTTCACATTCAACGTGGTTTGGTTCCATGGTCATTACAGAGGACAGAGTTTGGCCCATTGTCCTGGTTCCGGCAGGAATGAGGTTAATTTCCCCAGGGATGCGGCAGGGGATGCAGGTATTCCATACCATGTGACCCATGCCCAGGCTATAAGAGGGAGCTAGCCCGGGGAGGGGAAGGAAGTTGCCATTTGGGGGTGGACTGCGGCAGTCCAGGTCCGGTCGGTGAGCGGTGGTACTGTAATCGCATTTGTATATCCCTTTATCGGTGTTATTGTTTTTGTTTTCTCTTCCCTTTTGCTGTTCTGTTAAACTGCCCTATCTCAACCCACAAGTTCTGCCTTTTTCTTCCGATTTTTCCCACAACTGTGGGAGTTGAGTGAGCAGCCGCGTGGTTCTTTGTTGCTGGCTGAGGCCAAACCATGACACCCATTAACAGAAACTTTACGACAAAATTATATATGTCATCACCACAGCAATACATCAGTAAAGTAGAAATGGCACAATCTACAGTATGGTTATACAGACAGAAAACCATGAATGATGAGTCATTTTTAGGTTTCAAACATATGTCCACAACACTCTGATTTAGAAATTAAACATAACCTACATTTATGCATTCTGATCTGTGATTTGTGACCATGAAAGAGAAGTTGAAAATTGAAAGATATTGGGAGAGAGCTCAGTTACAAAAACAAACAAACAAACAAACACCCCCCCCCCCCCCCAAAAAAAAAGGAAAAAGGAGTAGAGCCCTAAAGTAAAACTAAAACAGCTTTTGAGTTATTGCCTGATGGGAAAGGTGACTTAAACTGTGAGCTGCCCAGTAATACTTGATACTGCACATCAATGCTCGAATCTTGGTACGTTTAGAGATGTAAGAAATCTCTGTAAACAAACAGTCCTTTTCAGTTCCCCTGCCCTAATGGAGACAACCTTTAACACCCTGAATTTGGCTAGCTATTCAACCCAAAAGGATGCAATATCTCTCAAGGATGTGACCTAATCTGGTTGCTGGATGCACGTTTCAGCCTCCTATCAGGAAAATAAGGCAAGGAAATGTGAAAGCTTTCAAGCAGATGTCCTTGAGCCACAGAAATTCCTCAAATGTGACCAAATCTGAATTGGAAAAAATAAATCATTTTTTGGGTGCACAAGACCTTCTTCAGATCTGCAGTGTATCCGGAAGGTCATCTTTTTTTCCATCTTCATCTTTCTTTCCATCTTCATCTTTTTTGAATGACAAAACTTATAAATTTGGATACATAGCTGCTTTTAAATATTCAAAGTATACACAATTTAAATAGCAACACGTGAACTCAGAATATATCTGTTCTCAAAAAAAAAAAAACCAAACAAAAAACCACAGGAAAATAAAGGAAAGGACAATGGCACCAGTATAGCAAAGCAACACTTCTATTATGATTACAAAGATCTGATATCTCTTTTAAGCCACTGGATAGGAAGTAATCATTGTATGTATATTATCTGATGCCTCATGTCTGAAATTTTGCATGTTCAGGATAAAGCATCTGTTAGAAAAATGGAAGATTCTGACTACTGAGAAATAAAGCACACTGCCATATTTGATAGTGCTAGTGCACCATCATTTATTTGCAAAAGCTACTTGATTTCTGCCTCCTGGCTATATCTTGACAAGAGGCATCTCTCTATGCTGGAAGATCCAAAATTCCAACTGGTTTGGAACTATAAAAGACACATAAATAGACAATGCTGTAAGAAACAAAAGATTACTATGAGGGTGAAAACAGAAAAAGATGTCTAGTGGAAAAAGAAATGGGTAAGATGCCTGAAACAACTTACTTTCATCTTTTCAGTTTTCAGGAAGGAATTTTCTGTTTTTCTGGCCTGATGAGATGTTCTACAAGTGTTTTTTTTGTCCTTAGAGAAAGGGGCAAGCAATATATGTATTTGTGTTAACAATATTCATGTGACAAGAGAGATAGAGAACTGGAGAAACATAAGATATACAGCACACTGATGATATATGCTTTCACAGAATCACAGAATTTTCAGAGTTGGAAGGGACCTCTAGAGATCATCTAGTCCAACTCCCCTGCTAAAGCAGGATTGCCTAGAGCACATTACTCAGGACTGCATCCAGGCGGGCTTTGAAAATCTCCAGAGAAGGGGACTCCACAACCTCCCTGGGAAGCCTGTTCCAGTGGTCTGTCACCCTAACTGTAAAGAAGTTTTTCCGTGTATTTGAACGGAACTTCCTATGTTCCAACTTGTGCCCATTGCCCCTCGTCCTGTCACTGGGAACCATTGAAAAGAGTCTGGCTCCATCCTCCTTCAACCCACCATTTAGATATTTGTAAGTAATAATAAGGTCTCCCCTCAGCCTTCTCTTCTCCAGGCTATAGAGTCCCAGCTCTCTCAGCCTTTCCTCATAAGGGAGATGCTCCAATCCCTCAATCATCTTGGTTGCCCTTCGCTGGACTCTCTCCAGCAGTTCCCTGTCTCTCCTGAACTGGGGAGCCCAAAACTGGACACAGTATTCCAGTTGTGGCCTCACCAGTGCCGAGTAGAGGGGGAGAATGACCTCCCTCGACCTACTGGTCACACTCTTCCCTATGCAGCCCAGGCCTTTTTGGCGACAAGGGCACATTGCTGGCTCATGGACAATTTACTATCTACCAGGACCCCCAGATCCTTCTCCTCAGAACTACTTCCCAGCGGGTCCACCCCTAACCTATACTGGTGCC
>NW_009646624.1:24525-28413 GCF_000708025.1 Charadrius vociferus | reverse complement strand
CATCAGTGGGCCTACATTTTCCCTAGTCTTCCTTTTCCTATTGATATACTGAAAGAATCTCTTCTTATTGTCTTTAACTGCAGTGGCCAAGCTGAGTTCTGATTGAGCTTTGGCCCTTCTAATTTTCCCCCTACATAGCTTTGTTATATCTTGATAATCCTTATAAGATGCCAACCCCCATTTCCAGAGAATGTAAGCTTTCCTTTTGTTCTTTGATATGATAAAGAGCTAAAAGAGCTGCACTTTAGATACCTGAAGATCCATCTTAAATCAGTTAGAAAAGAATAAAAAGCTCCACCTAATTTAGCATGCTGTTCAACCACATCATAGTTCACATTCAGTTTTTTAAAAATGTTTTAGGTAGCTAATTCATGCATTCCACGTGAGGGTTTGCGCTTCTAAATTTACACAGAATTGGAGTCTAACTGCTCTCACCTCAAGACCTGTAAAAGCAAATTTTCTACTTAAACGGAAGGTGTTTACCACAGAGGTAAACCTAACACTTCTTGCAACTATAAAAGTCACAAGTAAGCATTACACTTTGCCTACTGATCCCGTAGCACCTGTAGCACTCCTGTAGCACATGCAGCTGGATTTATTTTATTTCTTACACAGACAAAACACATTGCATTTGGCAACAGCTAATGCATAAAGTCAGCATCCCTGACAAGTATCAGTAAAAAACAGACATATAAAATGTGCTTAATTTGTAGAGGGAAATGCTGCACAATTTGCTTGACAGTTTCTGTTCAATCTTGAATGAGTTTGCCTTTTTTTTTTTTTTTTTAAACAGATTGTTGCAAACATTACTCATTTTATTATTGTCTGAGAAGTATTTAAGGTGAATATTTATTATATGATAGTGAAATTCTGAGTGCTTTTAGTAAATATACTATAATTCTCATCTGGCATAGTGAGTAAGTAAACAAATATAGAAGATTATTTAGCAGATTTAAAAATATGTGAAAGTAATGTTAAGGACAAGATTATGATAATAAAAATGTTAATATCTCTGTTTAAAATCATTGATTTCAGAAAGTTTTAATTATATTATTTGTCTAAAGCATTTATATAAACATGTTGTTCTAGCACTAAAGCCCATTATGCTAAATATCTTCTTGAAATAAAGGTATTTGATAGCACCATCATATAAGGTCCAACATGGTACACAGCAGATTTATCAATTTCCGGTTTTGTAAGCTCTCTCTCTTATAGGATCCTAATCAACCTATTTAAAGTTTTGTGCATTTGAAACCTCAGATGATAATTTGTTTAACTCTAGCCCATTGTGGTCTTTTTATAAAGAGAATTAAATTTGTCCTTCTGACACCAATTATTAAATGATCCCAGCTGGCCCCAATTAAGACACATGACTCAAAGGCCTTCAAAATCCAATAAAGTGCCAAGCCCTTTCTTTTACTTGTATGTCTTCCTTTACCTTGCTTTATTTTCTTGAAGCCCATCTCATCAAGTGGAACTGTATGCGATTGTGTAGACTAATTCAAGATACAATGTATCAGTTTACTGCTGCAGACATACTGAAGTATGGACAACACTCCAGAAGTCATCTTTTTGAAGCACCTCCCTGATTCAATTCACTTAGCTTTTAAGCGAAAAGAAATACTTTAACGCATTCACTGTGCTTCACGTGACCTACGTATGCTTGCTTTTAAAACACTGCATATAACAAGCAGGGATTAGAGAAATTTATTAAATATCCACAGTATGAATTTTACAATGCTTACAATTCTCCCTATAATAACACTTTTCTTCTTTAAGGCTTTCTATTTTGTTTTCATTTCTGAGATTCAAAGAAATGTAACTTCAGAAGTTACGACTTCAGTTTAGCACTGGAACAGGCTGCCCAGAGAGGTTGTGGAGTCTCCTACTCTGGAGACATTCCAAACTTGCCTGGACGCTGTCCTGTGCAACCTGTTGTAGGTGACCCTGCTCTGGCGGAGGGGTTGGACTAGATGATCTCCAGTGGTCCCTTCCAACCCTGACCATTCAGTGATTCTGTGGGTACTAAAGCACTATTTAATGTTCTGACTATTGAACTGTAAATAGTTAAAACCCTTGCCAAAATGCAGCAGTCATTTTGTTTTAGTGCTATTTTAAAAAACAGACCTTCATTGTGAGTGAGCTGGCCTTCATTGATGCAATTTGTTGTCAAGACATTCCTCTGAAAACACAGCATGTCCTTATCACTACAAAAAATACAGTATCATACAACTGTGTACTATAGCCCTAAGGCCAGCACTGTGATCCTAGTTATTCAAATGCACAACCATAAGAAAAACTACATGGCAGCCAGTTCCATTATTTCACATTTACATTGGTAAAAATGAGATCTGAATGTAGCAATTTCCTGGGTCCAGCAGGGATGGGGTTAATTTTCCCAAGGAGCCAGCAGGGGACACAGGTATTCCATGCCATGTGACCCATGCCCAGGTTTGGGGGGGAGCTAGCCGGGGGAGGGGGCAGGAAGTCGCGGCTTGGAGGGGGCGGCGGCGGTCCGGGTCCGGTCGGGGAGCGGCGGCACTGTAATCGCGTTCGTATATTCCTTTGCCGGTGTTATTGTTATTGTTTTTCTCTTGCTTTTGCCGTTTTGTTAAACTATTTTTATCTCAACCCACGAATTTCTGCCTTATTCCTTCTGATTCTGCCCACAGCTGTGGGAGTTGCGCGAGCGGCCGCGTTGTTCTTTGTTCCTGGCTGGGGCCAAACCACGACAAGCCTGTAACCATTCTTTAAATAAATATATCAATAAAAACAGTTTTCATATAAGTATACATGGAAAATGCCTGTTGCTTCAGTGATGCTGACTGCTACCTATTCAGAACAATAAACTTTTTCCCTTATCTTTTGCATGACAATATTTTAATTATTGAAACACTGCATATGAGTGAATCAGGCTGCGCTTTGTTATTATTTTTCTTTTTTAACAGATATTATCCATTTTTCTGGCTATCATTTGGGTTCCTACCTGTCAGTCAGTAAACTCTGAAAATATTTGAATAGTACTTTGTGTATGTGTGCACGTATGAACATGTGTGGGAAATTGGCTAGCTGAGAAGGGTAACATAGATATGATCCAGCTGGCCGAGCAGGAGCTTGGGAAACATCGGACCCAGTTCCTGTGATTGCTAATTGGCAAGGGCACCCTGACCCTGACTGCAGGTGCTAGACAGTGATGAGAAGCCTGGGATTACTCAGGCATGGGAAAAGAGGGAGTAGTTGCATGGGAGAAGAAGAGGTAGCTAGCCACAGATAAGGAGCTAAGGGCTGGAGTGATGAACCAATCAGAATGCTGTGTTGTTGGAACACGTATAACTAATTATAGCAGAGTATATATGAAACATGTAGTAGCCAATTATAGTAGAGTAAACATGGAATATGTTTTAGCCCATTATAAAAGACAGCTGTGCTATTCAATAAACGAAGCTTGCTGATTGCTCATATTGAGTGTCCATGTCTTCCCCCATCGCAACAGCCTACCATTTGCCAATGGTTTGTGGCAAAAGCTTTGAGTCCAGTCTGTGCTGCATTTTCAACAGGATATTGTTACCATTACATGGATGATATCTTGTTAGCCGCTCCTTCAAAGACAATGTTGGCCGACATGGAAAATGCAGCACGTAAATCATTGCAACAATATGGGTTGGTTATCGCCCCAGAAAAGGTGCAACGTCAGCAGCCATGGTTATATCTGGGAATGAAAATATTAGATCAGTCTTGCCACAATCGATTCAGTTGCAGATAGAAGTTAAAACTTTAAATGATGTGCAGAAATTAGCAGGAGTCATTAATTGGGTGCGACCCTATTTGGGGTTGACATCTTCTGAGCTACAGCCACTTTTGGAGCTGTTAAAGGGGGACTCAGACATT
>NW_009646624.1:6865-22722 GCF_000708025.1 Charadrius vociferus | reverse complement strand
CGAGCCCTGCTCAAGCCCCACGTTGGGTGCCAATAAATCTGTCGTGCTTTAGGCCAAATCAGCTACTTGGGGTCGTGGGGCGCCCCAGATTAGACCGATAGATGCTCCCCCCTACCCCTCCTCAAAGAGAGAGGCAGAGGAGGGAAAAAGAGACTTGAGTTTAGAAGGAACTAAACTACTTTAATGAAATATTAATAATAAAATAAAAAGTAAATAATGAAATATACAAAACTGTATCAAGCTCCCAGGATGACAATTGCAATACCAGCTAGCACTGGGGAATCCCAGACTGGACTCAGTGATGGACAGGAACTGGATTCCAGATCTGGATTCTGGATCAGGATCACAGGCAGACAAACAGACAGAGTCATCTTTGGACACTGGCCATTGAAGACAGAGAGCTGACCCTTTGATCCCTCAGCTTTTATACTGAGCATGAGGCAGATGGGATGGAATACCCTCATTGGTCAGTTTTGGGTCACCTGTCCTGTCCGCTCCTCCCCACAGGTGGGACCCATCTACACTTTTCTGCTCCCAACCCTCCAACGGGGCAAATAAAGTTAGCCGGCTTTGGTTGTTATAGCAATAAGTCTAATCAAGGTCCTCTCTGCATACCATGCCTGGGCATCAGCTATAAACATAGGTCTGATCACTCTGAGAGAGTGAACATTGTCTGCACAATATGCTGTTAATTTCAGTAGTTAGAAGAGGCCCAGCTAAGAAGTGAAGTTACTGAACAAAATTGGTTCTGTTTTACATCAAACCAGGACAGAGTTGAACATATCATTTTCAGAACAACAATATACTTGATAGCTATGTTCTTTTTCTTCTTAAGGCAAAATCTTAGCGACATTACCTAATTCATGATTGTTGTTCAAATGTGAACTACATTTTTTTCAAATTTTCTCTTTTAGTATTAATTTCAATGTTATAATTATGGCTCTAAGCTCTCAAGCCCTGAGGGCAAGTTATGTGGAGTGGGTTATATCCACACTGCATAGCACTCGTTTAGATGTCATTTGGGTACAGAGAAGCAATTTTTCTCAGTCATTTTTCAGTTCAAAGTGTCTGAAATCATCTGAGACTGTGCCAGAGCCCACCAGAATGGTGTTTCTATAGCATGACACCAAAATTCATGTTGCTTGCCTTATGATTTTTCATGAAGATAAATGAAGACATTTGAGGGTGTAAGGCCTGTAGGGATGCAAGAAGACTGTATAGGAAGAACAGAGACAAATAAACCTACTGTTATCTGGACTGCTTGTAGCAAAGTGCTAAAGCCGCACAGGCTTTTCTCTCTGAGAGAATAGTTTACTTCAAAAGAGGGTCCAATAGTGAGCTAATTTCCATGCAGGGTGGATGACAGAGGAAGCAGACAGGACAAAAAGCTAAGTTACATGGCTTGATGTACACTCAGATAACACTTTTCTGTGAGTAAAGCAGTCTAAAATGTGGTAAGGAGCTTATTGAGTTTATCTGCTCACTCTGTTAAGGATTCTGATGAGAAGAATTTGTGCCTTCACTTTCTATACTATTATTATGATGGTTATTACTATTACTATTATTACTATGATTATTGAAGATTACTTTTGTGGACCTAAAAAGTTGTATGACTAAAGGCCTATCACTTGGATGATTTCCTTTAACTGTATGCAGTGGGGTGCATTTCTTACCACCGTTAATCAAGTTGATTTTTTTAATCTATATGGTTTTTGTGGAGAATTTATAAACAATAAAGGGATCCTAACACTCAAAATCTAGAATATATAGAAATGAATCCCAAATATGGGGAATTGTCACATCCATACATTATATTTTCATACTATTGCAGATGAATCAATATTAACATTTAAGTGACTGTTAATTTTTATTCAGTTCTTTCTTCTGTTTTGGGTAATCTCTTTACTGTTTTTAAAAATCTACATGCAAAAATGTCATGTTTTGCTTTTTTTTTTCTTTAAAAGAATTTTCATATTTATGAACAGCATCAAATTGTTCTTCCTGAAGGTTGAAATTACTTGTCTGCACACTATTTGTTAGCAACGCATTAGCCTATATCGCATACAGAATCACAGAATCTCCTAGATTGGAAAAGACCTGTAAGGTCATCTAGTCCAATCATTAACCTAACACAGACAAGCCCACCACTAAACCATGTCCCTGAGCACTCTATCTACACGACCCTTAAATACCTCCAGGGATGGGGACTCCACCACTGCCCTGGGTAACGTGTTCCAGAATACCTTAGACTTGGTCTCAATGAACCCTCCTTGTCACTGATAACATATTTCAGGCTCTACAACCATTCATTTCTTGGAGGGCATTTTGAGTCTTTTTATACAATTAACAAGTTTGATAAGTTTTTTTTTGTCGACAGTTGCCCAGACTCTACTGGCTGAAGTCAATGGCTCAACTTGCATACTGTCTCAAAAAAGCTACCATTGGTCATTATCACTATCTAGCAGTGACACTGATGAAATACTGTGTAGTCTTATTAAGAGCTGGCTCTGAGCAACCTGATCTAGTGGAAGATGTCCCTGCTCATTGCAGGGGAGGTTGGACTAGATGACCTTTAAAGGTCACTTCCAACCCAAACTATTCTGTGATTCTACAATTCTATGTATGTTTTGTCCTGTATGTTACTGTACTGTCAGTAACTGACTGGGACTGGAATTTGGGACTCCTCCATCTCAGGGAAGTTATCACTTGCAGACTCCTGTTTGTCTCTGTCTTTCTCCCTCCAACTTCTTTAAGCCTAGCCTAGATTCTGTATGAACGGGGAATCATAGAATCATGGAATGGTTTAGGTTGGAAGGCACCTTAAAGATCATCTACTTCCACCCCCCCTGCCATGGGCAGGGACACCTCCCACTAGATCAGGTTGCTCACAGCCCCATACAACATGGCCTTGAACACTTCCAAGAATGGGGAGATGCACTATACCTTCCTGTAGCCTAAATTTGAATGGTCAGAGCACTGTCCTGGTAGCAGAACCAAGAAATCAAAGCAAAATCTGCTTTGAATTGCTTTTTTCTTTTTTGCTTTTTCCTTTTATTTTCTTGAACTGCAATTGTGCTTGAACTACTATTTCAAAGAACTTCATGAACCTGAATTGGAACTGAAAAACTGTGGGAAATTGGCTAGCTGAGAAGGGTAACATAGATATGATCCAGCTGGCCGAGCAGGAGCTTGGGAAACATCGGACCCAGTTCCTGTGATTGCTAATTGGCAAGGGCACCCTGATCCTGACTGCAGGTGCTAGACAGTGATGAGAAGCCTGGGATTACTCAGGCATGGGAAAAGAGGGAGTAGTTGCATGGGAGAAGAAGAGGTAGCTAGCCACAGATAAGGAGCTAAGGGCTGGAGTGATGAACCAATCAGAATGCTGTGTTGTTGGAACACGTATAACTAATTATAGCAGAGTATATATGAAACATGTAGTAGCCAATTATAGTAGAGTAAACATGGAATATGTTTTAGCCCATTATAAAAGACAGCTGTGCTATTCAATAAACGAAGCTTGCTGATTGCTCATATTGAGTGTCCATGTCTTCCCCCGTCGCAACAAACATGTGTGCCTTTGTCTTGACATCATGTTGTAAAAGTAAGTACTTTCTCTTTTCTTTTTGAAAAAGACACAACAACAACAAATTTTTGAAACAGTAGTCTGACTGGAATTAGTCAGTGTATTTTTAAAAATGCTTTATCTCATATTCAGGCAAATAAAAATATGTTGATGGATGAAAGCGGGGACAAATTTTAATCAATGCTAACAAAAAATAATGTAAATTTCAGAAATGCTGTTTCCATTAATGCTAGAAGCTGTAGCATGTATCTTCACCACAAAGTTAATTTTCTTAAAATATCACTTATTACATTGGTACCGAATAATCTGTTGACTTTAAAGTTATGGTTTCAAAAGTCATGAATAGGCACAGAATTTTGATTATGCTAAAACTTAATATGCAGAGAGGTCAATAGAATAACTCATAAGTCTTTAAAGCTACTCTCCTGGTTTCAGCAGGGATGGGGTTAATTTCCCAGGAGCCAGCAGGGGGCAGGTATTCCATACCACGTGACCCATGCCCGGGCTATAAGAAGAGCTAGCCGGGGCGAGGAGAGCAGTTGCCACTTGTGTGTGGGCTGTGGCGGTGTGGGTCTGGTTGGTGTACATCTGGTTGGTGTACATCGTGGTGGTACTGTAATTGCGTTTTCATCTTTTCCTTTTACTGTTCTGTTAAATTGCATTCTTTTAACCCACGAGTTTTGCCCTAACGATTCCTTTTTCCACGACTGTGGGAGTTGTGTGAGCGACTGTGTGGTTCTTTGTTGCTGGCTGAGGCCAAACCATGACAGCTACCTATATGTGTAAGGCTGTCTGAAAAAGACCAAAAGCACTTGACATTTCTGACTTGTTTACACGGTGCAAAACTTCCTAATATTCTTTAATATTCTTCACTATGTTATACTAAGGTAAAAAAAAAATCATTATGAATTACCGTAATTATTACCAAAACAGTGTGAAGAATGTTAAGGTTATGCTGCCTTTTATTCCTCAGGAGTGTGTTCGTTGATTCCCAAGCAATCAGTAACATTTTTTATTAAGATCTCAAATAGCTGAAAATCCCAAAGGTTCTTTGCTGTTGAAACATTCACATATCTTTGACTGTCCCCACTAATGACAGTAAACTATGCAGCTTCAAGCTAAAGACATTAATTTATTTTCTGCAATTAATAGACAAAGAGACCAGATAAAATCAATTTTAATACTAACTACATTATTATGTCTATTAAAGAAAAAATATTTTTGGTCCTAGAGACACTTCCAGATTGAAATAAAATTCTTGTTGCAAATCATGTTGTGATAAATGATACAAATTAATAATTTATTCATAAATGATACAAAAACAAGTGTCAGACAAGAACTATATATTTTTTCTTTTAAATTTTTCGTGGAACAAAACTGTATGTTTTAAAGAAGTCAGCTTCAAATTTAGTATTTATTTTTGATAATAAAATAGCTTTACAAAACTGCTGCCAACAGTAACAGCAGAATAATAAAAAGCAAGTTCTTCATGGTAAGGAAATATTGTGTCAGAGTGATTTCCTATTCTGTAAACCTAAATTTCCTCTCTGCATAGCTAAAACTAGATAATTTTGCAATTAGATGAAATACATATGAAAAGTATCAGTCCATTGCTCTTGAGCAACATATTTTCCAAGCACGATTATCAAATTGATGTGTTGTTTACTTATAATATCTCTAGCTGAGAAATCTCCAACATTTTTTTACTTCAGATTTAAGAAATTCTGCATAATGAAATACTTTTAAAATGCTCATCCTCTGATCTATGTTCTGCTGCAAAAAAATTAAGTGAAAAATCTTCTGAGTTAGTAATGGCTTCTGCTAACTAGAACTATCAATGGCATGTTTTAACCTAAATCAAGATGTTACAGGGTTTTTTTTCCAATTATTTAAAAAAATCTGATTACACAATTTGAAAACAGAGTTCCTGAGGGTGGGAAACACAGTATCCCGCTTGATTCATTCTGCACATATGTAAGTTAGCATCAATTTTTCTATTCAGTTTAACAAAAGTATTGTTGAGGCTTTGGATGATGAAAAAAGTCATATTGTGCTGAAGAGCTAACTTAAATGTCCAAGACCACTCTAGTTTCAAGGCTGCAAACTCTATACTGTTTTCCCCACGCACCTCTATGACATTATCCTGTTTTAAAAAAAAAAAAAAAAGAAAAGTTGATTACTTGGCCTCTCTGATGAGTAAATTGGGCAGTTCTGGAGAGGAGAGCCGAATTACCATGATGTGGAAAACTCTAGATCCTCATAGCACTGGCTACAGCAATGCTGTATGGTAACAAAGCATCATAAAAATGAAGCAGAAAACTTTCAAAGTGCTTCTTACAATTAAAAAAAATATTCTTTACCAGCAATGTTAATAGAAAAGTGTTAGTCTCCTATATTAGCTAGAGATGAGCACTGAGGAATTGAGGACTTCATTTTGCAGTTTTACTTGAAGCAACTACAGAATATTTTGAAAATGTTCAAGTATAAATTAGAAACTTTAACTACAACTGCATCTCTTAAA
The DNA here is from genome assembly GCF_000708025.1 of Charadrius vociferus. Classification (NCBI taxonomy): domain Eukaryota; kingdom Metazoa; phylum Chordata; class Aves; order Charadriiformes; family Charadriidae; genus Charadrius; species Charadrius vociferus. The sequence continues at coordinate 16,615 of NW_009646624.1, read as the reverse complement.
ATTTCTAAGTTACTGAAAACTTAAAGGGATACTTTCAAGCCATTTTAATCACCCAACATTTTCCCCTACCAGCTCAGATTTCAACACCAGAAGCTCAAGACAAGAATAAACTGATTTATAGTCCATGCTAGAGGAGCTTGATGGTCAGTTGTAATTTTTTTCTTGGCTCCAGTAGATGGAAGCAACTCTCTTGCTGGGTTTTAAGTTTAGTATGGTTTCTGGGCTGTTTTTTGGGCCAAAATCTGTATTTTAATATTTATTTTGTTGTTTGTTGGTCCTTTGAAGTTAGATTCCCAGATAATTGAACAAATCGTTTCGCAGAGCAGTTTCTTCAGATGAGAGCCATGTGTTAGTAAATCTATCTCCTGCTGGAACTTCTTACAAAGATAAACAGCCTGTTGCAAATAAATCCTTATGAAATTCTTTCTGGAAATCTCACTGCTGCATGCTGCGGACGAACTCAGACGCAGACCAATATGATCAATGCTGAAGCCACTTTATTAAAATACTTAAACCATTATATACTTTTTACTACAACGTGGGCTAGCTCTGCGGCTTGTGCTCATTGGTTTCTAGACTTATACACATGTTCTGGTTTGAGGTAAAACAGAACCAATTTTGGTCACTAACTTCGCTTCTTAGCTGGGCCTCTCTAACAACTGAAATTAACAGCATATTGTGCAGACAATGTTCACTCTCTCAGGGTGATAAGACCAATGTTTATAGCTGATGCCCAGGCATGGTATGCAGAGAGGACCTTGCTTATACTTATTGCTATAACACCCAAGGCCGACCAACTTTATTTGCCCCGTTGGAGGGTCGGAAGCGGAAAAGCATAGTGGGGTCCCACCTGCAAGGAGGAGCGGACAGGACAGGTGACCCAAAACTGTCCAAGAGGGTATTCCATCCCATCTGCCTCATGCTCAGTATAAAGGCTGAGGGATCGAAAGGTCAGCTCTCTCTTCCTGCAATGGCCGACGTCTGAGGAGGACTCTGTTCATCTGCCTGCGATCCCGATCCTGAATGCAGATCCGGAATCCAGTTCCCGTCCGTCACTGAGTCCAGCCTGGGACTGCCCCAGTGCCAGCCGGTGTCATGATTGTCATCTCGGGAGCTTGATACGGTTTTGTATATATTTCATTATTTCTTTTTTATTTTATTATTAATATTTCATTAAAGTAGTTTAGTTCCTTCTAAACTCGTAAGTCTCTTTTTCCTCCTCCCCGAGGGATGTGAGGAAGAGAATTGCAAGGGTAAAAGTGAGAAAACTTGTGGGTTGAGATGAGAACAGTTTAATAATTGAAATAAAATAATAATATTAATAGTAGTAGGGAAATGAAAGTATGAAAGGGAAAATAACAGAGAGAGAAATAAACCCCAAGAAAGACAAGTGATGCAAATGAAAACAATTGCTCTCCACCAAGCGACCGATGCCCAGCCAGTCCCCAAGCAGCGCCCCACCCGGCCAACCTGCCCCCTAGTTTTATTGCTGAGCATGACATCATATGGTATGGAATATCCCTTTGGTCAGTTGGGGTGAGCTGTCCCAGCTGTGTCTCCTCCCAACTTTTTCTGCACCCCCAGCCTATTCGCTGGCAGGGCGGTATAAGAAGCAGAAAAGGCCTTGACTCTGTGTAAGCACTGATCAGCAATAGCTAAAAAATCCCTGTATTATCAACACTGTTTCCAGCACAAATCCAAAACATCGCCTCATACTAGCTACTAGGAAGAAAATTAACTCTACTCCAGCCAAGACCAGCACACAAGCTAACCTTTAACTTCAGCACTGCTCTGAAGAGCCATAAAATATTTTCATCATTAATCTGATATTCTGCACAACAAAATTGTTGGCTAATTCAGGCATGACACTTTTCAATTATAAAGTATTTGACTTCCCCACATATTCAAACTAAGATTTCATTGAATTTGTGCAGTCTGAATTGGATTATAAACTGAAAAATGTATTGTAATAGCATACAAAATCTTCTTGTAATCTTAAATCATGAAAATATTTTAAAAAATAAATAATTTAAAAGTTTTTTCAGTTCACCAAATTGAATTAAGATAATAAAGCATCATAACATATATTTTCTAATACTTTTATAAAACAGTCACATCTTGTAAACATATACAACTATTGATATTAGCAGTGAACTAAAGTATTCAAAATTAAGCATTTATTGTCTTCCAATGGACAATAAATGACGTTCTTAAAAGAGAAAGTTTATGTGATGCACACATTATATGAAAATTCTAGTAGCATAATTATTAAAACCAACAGCTTGTACCCCTACAAGCTTGAATGAGTTTGAAAAAAAGTTCAGAATGGAGTGGGGGAATTTACTGATGAACTTCTGTCAGTGATAGCAGTAGTCTTCATGAATAATTCAAGATATGCCCAGTTCCATCTTTGTCTCAACAGACTAATAGCCCCAGCTCTCAAATGACAAGTGTTATTTTTTTCAGAAGCTTCTGAAAATAGTATACTGATTATAAAATAACATATATAATCAAGTTTTTCACTCTGCTTTTCACTTCTTGCTTCTGACTTACAGTAAGTAATGCAGTTTTACAACAAAAGGAGGAATTTTCTGAATGGACTTGTATGAGTTATGCAAGAGGTCTACAGAAGCAGTTGGGAAAAGAATTTAGGTCCTCTACTAAAGATTTTGTGTTTTACCTTCAAAAGAACACCTAACACAACCACATAATTCACCCAGATTAGTGTCGCCCCAAAAACTCACGAAGAATTTTTTGCTTTGTACATAAAAGCTACAAATTAACACTTTCATAACATGGATTTTCATACTGGTCTAATACAAACAGGAAGAAACTTTCTGGTCTGAAGTTATTTTACTAAATTAAATATTTTCCATAATATTATCTACTTCATACTGAAAATTTCGCACTCCCAGATGCCAAAAAAATCATGGAACATGTTTGGTGATTTCTCTGACATAGAACAGAGTTTCTGTTGAGCTAACAAGGCTTCAGTAAAAGAGGAGAAAAGCTTAAGGAGATTGTAGAACAGGTTTCATCAATAACGTTGCAAATGTCAGTAGCATCAGAGAAGTTGAGGATGCCCCATCATTGGGAGTGTTCAAAGTCAGGTTAGACAGGCTTTGAGCAACCTAATCTAGTGAAAGATGTCCGTGCCCATGGCAGGGGGGCTGGAATAGATCTTTAAAGGGCCATTCCCTTTAAAGGTCCCTTTCAAACCAAACTATTCTATGATTCTATGATCAGTTCAGTTTAAGAGGAGAAATGATCTTCAAAGAATGTCTTCTCAGACTTAAACAATTTAGAATAGAAACTCTTCAAATCAGCTTAAGCATTTTTTATTTAGCAGAACAGTCAAAGAAAACAACACTATACAAAACTAATCATTCAGAAAAAGACCTTCCACTGTCATTAGGCCTTATTAGTTAAACAAAGGTCTCTCAGATAAGTGTGCTTAAATAATTTGAATATTTTTCAGTATAGTGAAAAGATTTTTCAGTGGCATTAGTAACAGTGGGTATTTAGGGAAGGAAAACATTAGCTTAATATAATGCTGAAATAGCTATGCACATAGCTGTTTCCTGATTTACTGAGATGCTGAGTACTGAGTGTGCAGCACTTCTGAATGAAAGCAGTAGTGGACAAAATGTTTTTGATGATACAGACTGAAAGATTAGCTTGCTGCTTTGCAATTTTTTAAACGTAAATGCTGTATTATCTTTCAGTCCATGAGCCAGCTTCTTTTCATAGGAAGTGTGCTCTAAGCACAAGAGAAGAAAAACTCTTTGCCTTGAATGCCCTGGATATAAGCTATAAAAATTGAGCTGGTATTGAAGATTTGAAGGTGATCTTGTTGCCAGGAGATAAGCAGAAAGGTTTCTTTAACTTCCGTTTTACCTCCTCGTAATGAACTGTTTCTATTCTCAGCTCCAGAAATGCCTTGGTTCTTCTTGTTCATCATAATGACAAGATCCTTCAGCGCTCAAGTTTCCCAACTTCATTTGAGTAAGAGTTCTCTTGTGCTTAATTTTTTCCAGAATTTAAGTCCTTCTAAACTCATAAGTCTCTTCTCAATTGACTCATCTCCTCACAGAGCTCCATCACTTGGCAAAGGAGTTCCTCTACCTGGGCACACCTCCCACAGGCCTGCTCACCCCTATCATTCGACACTGCCGTAAGAGCAGGGCACACCCTGCAGCCTCACGCCTGGGTGGCAGCATGTTTCCATGCAAACTCCATCTAGGTGGCCACATCAGAGCTGCTTGGTGCAGAGCTCAGGGATGCCATGGCCTTCTACTGAGTTGTTACCGTGGCTTCCTGGCCAGGTCGAGAGGCTTTCAGCAACCTACCGTGCGAAATGCTGCACCCTGTTCACTTGCTCTCACTGCGGTGACACCCTGGGTGACGCCCTCTGACTGCCTGTGTGCTGGGCCCGTTTAGAACTGCTGCGTGGTGTTAGCTCCGCCCCTGCTGCGTCAGCAGCCCGGCACGAGCTAGCTGCTTTTCCCAGCTTCGAAAGCCCCCAAAAGTGCCCCTTGCCGGCCCTCTCTGCCTCGATCCCCTTCCCCAGTGCGGACTTACCTGCACTGGAGCTGGTCTCCTTGGTGAGGAGATTTAGTACATGACCAAAGTCATGTACTAAAAAATGACAGTTCATGTTTCTAAGCATCTACTTTGACACGATAGAACCTTATTTCAAAGATGATATTTGTTGCTGGCCATTTAGTGTTTGTTCTTCATTCTTGCTTTAGTTCTCATTTCTCACATGAGAACTTGAGTATTAAATAAGATGTATTTGAATTACTAACACTAGTGTGGTGGGTTGACCCCAGCAAGTAGTCAAATACCCTCACAGCCATTCGCTCACTCCCCTCTCCCATGGGATGGGAAGGAAAATAGAAGGAAGGGGAAAAGACTCGTAGGTCGAGATAATGACAGTTTAACAAAAAAATTTAAAACTGTAAGCACAAGCAAAGCAAAAAGAGGAATTCATTCGCTATTTCCCATTGGCAGGCAGATGTCCAGCCATTTCCTGGGAAGCAGGGCCTCAGTACGCATAACAGTTACTTGGGAAGACAAATGCCTAACCATCAATGTCCCTGCTTCCTCCTCCTTTCCTTGAGCTTTTGTTGCTGAGCAGGATGTCACATGTGTTCCCTCCCAACCACCTGTCCACCCCCAGCCTACTGGCTAAGGGTAGGGAGGAAAGAGAGAAAGCCTTAATGCTGTGCAAGCACTGTTCAGCAACAGCAAAAACATATGGGCTGCTATGAAGAACGTTAACTCCATTTCAGTCAGATCCAGTACAACTAGATATTTCTTCAAAACTGTTGTCTTTTTATATGAACACTGTATCTCTTTTACACTGAGGTGCAGTTTTAAAATATTGATGGGAAGGTGTATGCAATATAAACAGTGCTTAAGAAGGGCAAAAATAGCATAAACACTACATAGTGCTGCTATGTCCCATACTATTTACTTGTAGCTTGAGTTTTGTGCAATGAAAATTACATATATTTCCTCAGTTGCAGAACACATTCACATGGATACTTATATTCTATTTTGGATCTTTATTTGTTTATACTCTTCTAAAGTTGTTCAACTCAAAGACTACAGGAGTCACATGCTATGTGGACCCATTTTCTTTTTTTTTTTTCAGGTGACATTTACAAAGAGGAAATTTGGGTTAATGAAGAAGGCTTATGAGCTTAGTGTCTTATGTGACTGTGAGATTGCTCTAATCATCTTCAACAGCACCAACAAACTGTTTCAGTATGCCAGCACTGATATGGACAAAGTGTTGCTGAAATATACGGAATACAACAAGCCACATGAGAATCGAACAAATTTGTATATTGTTGAAGTGAGATTTTGTATTTTGTGAGGATACTTTTTTTGACTTTGCTCTGAGACAGAGGTACTCAATTAAGATCTTGTTGTAATAGCAAAATACTCCAAGCAATATTTTGAAATAGTTTCAAAGTACCTAAGATTAGGCATCTAATGGTATAATTTTAAAAATATTGGAAGGATGAGGTCCTGTCTTAAAGATACAGAAATCAATGAAAATGCTACTAATACGTTTAGCCCTGTTACCTCTGGTCAGACCATGTTCTGTTCTGTAAAATACAAATTCTGTCCCCAAAATTATCCCCTGTCCTCTTCTAGTGGTACATAGCCAGAATATTCTTAGCAGGAAAAGCTTCCTGTGATATTTTTATTCTTTCCTGAAGACTTTCTCATGGAAATGGGTGAGTAGGTGACTGGTAAGGCATTTATAACATGCATGAAGACTTTTGATCATGAGGACTATGATTTTTCAAGAAACTTGAGTGAAAATCTAAAGTTTTAAATAATATCTATTTGCTATAACTTTGAGATTTTTAAGAAAGAACACTCTGTACCTGAAAAATCCCTTTCCTGAATGAACGGTGGCCTAATTTGGTCAGGCTGATAGGGAATTTTGCAAGCAGATGTGTAATTTTGTGGGTACACTCAAAATTCAGTGGGCATTCCTTTTCATTCCTGTAAAAGCAGCCAAATAAAAGTAGGTAACTGAAATTAATATTATTTCATTTGAGTAATTGACAATAAGCAGAAAAGGTCAAATGAAGTGCATTCTATCTGTTTTTTCCATATATATTGTAAAATCTGAATGAAGTAATTTGATTTTTTTTTTTTGTTACAGCTTTCAATATTCTGCCTTGTCCTGGTTCTGGCAGGGATGGGGTTAATTTTCCCCAAGGAGCCAGCAGGGGACACAGGTATTCCACACCATGTGAGCCATGCCCAAGCTATGGGGGGGAGCTAGCAGGGGGAGGGGGCAGGAAGTCACTGCTCTGAGCGGTCTCATGGTTTCAGCTGGGATAGAGTTGACTTTCTTACTAGCAGCTGGTATAGTGCAATGTTTTGGATTTAGGATGAGAATGGTGTTGATAGCACACTGGTGTTTTTGGTTGTTGCTAAGCAGTCAAGGACTTTTCTGCTCCTCATACCCCACACCCAGGGGGGAGGCTGGGAGTGCACAAAAAGTTGGGAGGAGACACAGCCAGGGCAGCTGACCCCAATTGACCAAAAGAATATCCCGTGCCATATGATGTCATGCTCAGTATATAAAGCTGGGGGAAGAAGAAGAAAGTGGGGGATGTTTGGAGTTATGCCATTTTGTCTTCCCAAGTAACCATTACATGTGATGGAGCCCTGCTTTCCTGTAGATGGCTGAACACCTGCTTGCTGATAGGAAGTAGTGAATTAATTCCTTGTTTTGCTTTGTTTGCATGCATGGCTTTTGCTTTACTCTATTAAATTGTCTTTATCTCAACCCACGAGTTTTCTCACTTTTACTCTTCTGATTCTCTCCCCCATCTCAACCGGCGGGAGTGAGTGAGCAGCTGCATGGTCCTAGTTGCTGGCTGGGGTTAAACTACAACACTCAGTAAGAAAAGCACAACAACAAATGGCTTAATAAAATAGCTGTTTTAATGAGATACAGTACAAAGAGGAATATAGATAGTGATTAATTTTTAAGTCACTTCAGGTACTGGGAACCCTGCTTTCATGCAGCATCAGACAGATCCTCGCTGGATTTTTCCCTTAGTACGCTGTACAAATCCTGTATGTGGAGAGGTTCCTCCTCTCTCCCGTGCTGTGGTGCCTTTTATTTTGTGTAACAAGCATGATCGTGTATCTTCTACTGACAGGTTGGAATGTTATCTCTATGATAACACCCACCAGTACCCAGCACAGGCCGACACAGGACATTCCGGCAGGTTTCCTTACAGCAGCTACTCATGCTAACACACGGGCTACTCAACCCTTAAGTACAAGGCCCAATAGAGCAGACATGGGCTGCTCAAGATCACTAACTCCCTGAATACAATGTCTTCCACAAGGCTCCCAATACACACACCAAAGCCAGTACTGGTTTAGGATTAAAGGATTATTTGTGCAGGGTGTAGGTTTTGAACAAGACTCACATATTAGCAAAAAAGAGATGTCATTTTCATGCCTTTACTTGATAATTAGCATCACAATTTCCAGTATAATAGGGAAATAAAGCCCACAAAAGTATGCAGTCTGAGAGATGACTTGGCTCTTGTAGTTTGGATATATTTTTAGGTACTGAATATAAATCTGCTGCACATTTACATATTTAATTCGATCATTTAAACTGACTACATTACACATATTTTCCTTGTAAGGACTCTGTTTTTTCTGCTTTCAGACAGCTACATTTCACACTTGCAAGTTTTAATCTTGGTCTTCATGAGCAATTAACAGAAGCTGAGTATCAGACAGTGTTATTAAATCTCATCATTTTCAACTAAATAGCTTTTAACTATATAACTATATTTCAGCAGAAGAAAAGAGTATAGCTGTGCTCACAGATTTCTGCACAGAATCAACAAAAGAAAACTTTTTTAGGTGGCCTTATAAAAATTGAAAAGTAACTGTCAACCATATAAAGGTCTTTAATTTAGAATCCAATTTCTGTTCACATTCTGCATAATATTAACTATTTAGTTACTTTTTTTTATTGTGGTCATTAGAATGTGGTATAACTTCTTTGAACAATCTATATTTAAAGAAAATCAAAAGTGTAGATCCCTAATATGTAGTTAATTACTTTCAGATTAAACCACTGCTATTCAAATGTAAAGATTACATGAATTTTCATGTAGGTTTAGTTAAAATTGATAATATTATTAATCAGGCATTTTACGTTTATTTATTGAGCTTAATTATATTTAGCATTTCTGAAGGAATGAGCCTTCAGGCCACAATTTATTATTTGAAATAGCAGAAGACACCAAGTATCATACATCTAATAAGTATTACACTTTTTTCAAGGGAAAAATACTTAAAATTAATTTTAATACTTCTATTATTGCAAGTCAAGCAAAGCTATCTTGGTCCTATCCAATTTTTAAACCTCGACAAATGTATAGGTATATCTTTCTGATTATTCTAGTGACGTACAGGAAATTGTCTTTTCCAGATGTCTTATTGTCTTATTCAACATGGAATTGATCAACATGGAGTTTGGCATTTCTGAGTTCTTCAGTTCATTAAAATTATGATGAACCTGTTTCAGCTATCAGCCGGTAAATACACTTATAGCATCCACTGGTGATTAAAAATCAATGCACGCTCTTGAAGGAAAAAAAATTTGCATTCAACACTAAAGTTTGTCTATTCTAAGCAACAGTGACATTTATTCTAAGTCTCACTGAAATCTGTGTGGAGGTTTTATATGTCTTAGTTCTGCAAAAAAAAAAAAAGATTCATTCTGAGATTTCTGTTTAGAATTAACTGGATTCCTAAGATTGAAGTCTTTATGTCCTTACCCACCAAACCACTCATTCCACAGTCTTTCATTCACCTATGGTTCAGTTAAAAAGCACATGTTGGTGGGTTGACCTTGGTTAGCTACCAGGTGCCCACCAAGCTGCTGTATCACTCCCCCTCCTCAACTGGACAGGGGGAGAAAACATGACAAAAGGCTCATGGGTCGAGATGAGGACAGGGAGATCACTCAACAATAACTGTCACGGACACAACAGACTCAACTAAGGAAAATTAATTCAATTTATTGCCAATTAAACAGAGTAGGATAATGAGAAATAAGAACAAACATAAAAAATACATTCCCCCCACCTCTCCCTTCTTCCCAGTCTCAAACTTCACTCCCAACTCTTAATACCTCCTCCCCCCCCCCCCCCGAAAGCAGCGCAAAGGGAAAGGGAATGG